>NC_142008.1:106218603-106588575 GCF_049901715.1 Pseudonaja textilis | reverse complement strand
TCTTGCTTCCCATCGTTGAGATTTCTCACCCCTTCCTTTCTCCCTTGCTTATTCTTTTCCTCACTCTTTTACCCTTTGTCTCTCCACCTCCCTTTTCTTCTTCTGCTTTCCCCTTCCTGTTGTTTTCTAACGTTATATCCACCTTTCAACTCATTTTTATCTTTTTGGTTGTTTTTTTTAGGTTTTAAAATCCCTTTTTCTTTTTCCTCTTTCTTCTCCTCCCCAAATAGGATCACATGTTCATCAAAGATGGTTTCTTCTTTGTCCCAATTATCCTGCTGCACAATCAATTCTCCATAGGAACGCACCGCCATTTCTAGAGATTGAAAAAGAATGTCCAAAGTATCTTTCCAGTCTTGTTCTTCCTTTTTATATTTTGGATATTCAGTTTTGGATTCATCCAAGGATGATGCCATTATAAAGAGGAAAAATTTTTCCCAAAACAACCACCTGAGTGTTTTTAAACAAAGAAAAAGATTTCCCAAAGATCCAAAGTCACCAAACAATCCAGATAGACTATTTCTTTTAGCACTTTTTCCTTCTTCCATTTTTTTTTTCTGGGGTTGTTATTAAATCACAAAAATCCAATTAAAATATGTCTTTTGAAGTCTTATTAATGTTCAAATGGCTCTTTAAAATTCTAGGCAGTCTGCTCCTTATTTTCAAATTTACTTCAATTTTTTTCCTCTCCCTTCCCACTCACAGCAAAAGAAAAATTTTCTTTAAATATTTAGAAATCCATATCCCTTTGGCATTAGCATAGTCTTTAGCATTTAGCATACCTTCAATGCGGGTTTTCCGATTTCTCTCAAAGCTGTTTCATTTGGAAGGAGAGTGAAAAGAAAAAATGTTTTCCCTTTAATATCCATTCACTGCTTACTCAGTCTGGGAACAATGTGTCTTTAATAGGTGTTAAATACCAGGATACATTCACTGTTCCTTTGTCCCGGTCAGCAAAATCACTTTCACTTCTTCACAAGCTCCTCCAGCACTTTCTTTTTCCAACTGAGCTCTTCTATGTAGCGGCCATTACAGACCGCCACTCAGCTGCCTTCGGAGAGGGAGATTTAGCTGGCTAGGGAAGAGAGATGCGATGTCTCTCATCCCTGCCAGAACCCCCCAGTCTTCACCACCTTCTACAAAGTGGCTTAGCCCAAAGCCAAATGGCTCGGGGCACTCATGCAGTGAACACAGGTAGGGACTGTGCACAGTGGCAGATTCCTGCCTGCACCGAAGCACCACAAGCCGGAAGCTGGATTGAGTTCTTCTTTGTGGTGGTCATTTCTGACCACTGCTGCAACCGCCTTCGGGAAAAAGAGTAATGGCCAGCTGGGGAGGAGAGATGTGGCTTTCCTCAACCCTGCAGGCAGTCTCCCCCCTCTTCACCCCCTCTACAGGTTGGCTTAGCCCCGAAACCAGCTGGCTTGGGGCATTCCAGTGGCGAGCATGGATCGAAACCTCGCAGAGATGAGGTTTCGGTCTGTCACTGAAGAAACTCAAACTGGAAGTCCCATCGCAGCAAACTTGATTGCAGGAAATACGACTTCAGCAACAGAGTGGTCAATGTCTGAAATACTCTACCTGACTCTGTGGTTTCTTCCCCAAACCCCAAAAACTTTAACCTTAGACTGTCTACTATTGACCTCTCCCCTTTCCTAAGTGGTCTGTAGGGGGCGTGCATAAGCACACCAATGTGCCTACCATCCTTGTCCTATTGTTTCTTTTATTTTTCTTATATGTATCCATGTATTCATAACTATGTTTTTACTTATACCTATTATCTTGTAAGCAATTAACAAACCAAATAAAATAAAAATAAATAAATAAAAATAACTTCTGTACATTAGAACATTGCACATGCCTTCAGATTTACTTCCCTAGCCTGCACATGACTGTTAGACCCAGGAGATGTCATGGATTGAGTAAAATGTGGTGAAACTCACTTAATAATGCTCTTGCTTAGCAATCAAAATTTTGGGCTCAATTGTGGTCATAAGTGAAGAACTATCTGCCTTCCTCTGCATGGCATCCTTGTCCTAGTAAACTCCTCTGCCAATTTTCCTCTCTGTTAGAGGCACCAAAATAATCCAGATTCCAGATGATATAAAGTCTCCTGCTAGAACAGGGGGCTAGACTAAATGGCCTCCAAGGTCCCTTCTAACTCTGATATTCTAAGGATCTCCTGCTGGAGCAGGGAGTTGGATTAGAACAGGGGTCTTCAAACTTAACAGCTTTACGACTTGTGGACTTCAACTCCCAGAATTGCTCCTCCAGTCATGTTAGATCAGGAATTCTGGGAGATGAAATCCACAAGTCTTAAACTTGCAAAATTTGAAGACCCTTGGACTAGAAGATGACCTCCAAGATCCCTTCCAGCCCTAGATTCCTGTGCTATTTCAAAGAGTCTTCTGATGCCAGGGTTTGTGTCCTTCCTTCCTCTCCTTTTTTCCTCTCTCCCCCCGTCCTTCCATGTATCTATCTATCCATCCATTTATCTCATTCACTTTCTCCTCTCTCCCTCCTGCTCTCTCTTTCTTTCTCTCCTTTCCTTCCATCCTCTCTTTCTTTGTCTATCCTTTTCTCTTTCTTTCTTCCTTTTTCTTTCTTTCCCTTTTCTTTCTTTTCTCTTCCTTCTCTCTCTCTCTCTCTTTCGCTTTCCCTCTCTCTTTCTATCCCTTCCCTTCCTCCTTCCCTCTTTCCTTCTTAAGCTAGGAGAGGAGACCCACCTGAAACAAACACACACACACACACACACACACACACACATGCTTCCAAGTGCCCACCTGAAACAAACAAACACATACATACACAAGCTTTCAAGGGCCCGGCAACATCACTCCTTATGAGGGTTCTTCCTGGGCAGTCTCTGGTCCTGCATTGCCTGGAAAAGCTGGCAGGCAAGGTTCCAGGTCCAACAAAGAACCCTCCCCTCCTGCTTCTGGGGAAACAAAAGGGCTGGGAACTTCAAGCAAGGCATGTGCTGCAACCTTACATCCCCCCACCACCGGCAGCTTGGGGGTAGGGAACAGTTTGGCTTTCCTGGCTGCCTGAAATGTTATCTTCCTCCCACAGCTGGTGGCAGAGGAAAAGGCAAGCCAGCCAGGTCAAAGCCATTGGCACCTGGCTCCCTGCCAGCCCACATTTCATCCCCTGCCCGGATTCTCCAGAAGCTTCTGGGGCTCACCTGCCAGGAGGCACCGGGGGTGTGTGACCAAGAAGCATGAAGCTATTCCACCTGTATTGCCCCTCTGCCAGCTGCCCCTCCCTCACCGAATGAGCATTTTGGCAATTGTTGGGGGCAGGGCAGGGGAGCTTCATTTGTTCAACTTCTACCTGTCCAGCCACAAATGTAATGTATGTAAACATTTCATCTATTTAAGCTAAATAATTTTTTATCTTGATTTTAAGCCTAGCTTATTAGTCAATTTCCCTCATTTTTTTTAATAAATCTGCAGTTTAATCATAAACATTATGTTACTGAACTTTTCTCTTCGTTTATGTAGCATCAACTTGTGGATACCATATCTTTATTTTACATCCAGGCAATGGACATTTGTATACATAGATAACTCCCATCCTCAGGTGGATAGCATGAGCATGACATCACAATGGATAATGTTTTGTTTCCATGTAGACTGAACTACCACAAAATGTATAGACAAGCTTAGGTAGCACTTCAGGCACCCAAACTAATAAGCCAAATCTAAGACTGAATGTGATGTGGTTGAGTAATCTTGTAGTTCTATTGCACACATATCTAAGGATAATCAAAATGTTGGTAAGATTCTGCCTATTTTAAATTTCCATTTTCTGAAGTTTTGCATTTCCATTTAGTTCTTATATTTTAGGGAAAAAATCTGAACAATGAATAATAATTTTCCTAAACTTAACAAGAAAAACTGTTTTATCCCATATATACTTCATCAATTTTTTGTTGCTATTCTTTGAGACACATTTAATTATACCTTCTCACTTTGTGTTCTACGTGCCTTGTAAATGGGTAGGAATTGGCTTCTTTAGATTTCTTGCAATATAGCCTTGGTCAATGGTTGGAAGCTTATGCAAAGAAAATCCTCATATATCATTTAATGAGATGTTAACCTCTCAAGAGTGAAGTAATGTAATCTACATTAATGACAAGGGAATACATAAATAAAATTTAATTAGTTCTCCAACAAATAGCACATGATAACTAAGATTTCTTTTAAGCATTTTCATGTCCACATTTTTCATTCACATTCTTATCAAATCCTATCAGGAAAATTCCTGTTAAGCATGAGGGCAAAGAAAATAAGTTGTAGCATGATAAATCCATCCTTCTCCTTTCTGTCACTGTTGTCCCTCAATAATTCTTGCGGTACTTTTTTATTAAATAATTTTTATTAAATCATATTAGCAAATAGATAAAAAATAAAGCATACTAATAAACAGTATATACGGAAAATGGAAAAGAAAGCAAAATGTGTAAGAAAAAAGTGTTAAGAAAAATGAAACAGAATAAATAATAATAATGTGATTTTCAACATTCTGTGGAACATAAGTACAAATATATTTTAACTTTCTCTCTACAGTTAGTTTGTATAATGTATTCTGCCTAATGATTGCTGCTACCAATCCTGGAGTAGATATATGTTGCTCAATGTTCAATGTTCAGCTTGTGGTTGATTTCCAAAGTGCTCCAGTTTAAAACTAGTCAATTCATTGTTCTTCATACAATTAAGAACACATTCCTTACTTTATTTTTTAAAAATTGCTTTCTTATTATGTTTGAATCAATTTTCTCTTCCTTTTCATTGTCAAGTTACTAAATTTAGATGCAGTTGATATGAATCACCAAAACTGTTAGACATTGAGTAAAATATCATTGGTCCCTTAGGCCAAGTGGGAAAAACAAGTGCAAGTCAGTGGCTGAAGCTGTGGATAGCTCCCTTTAAATGGGGTTGCCATGGTACGATTTCTCCCTTGCATTCTCCGGAACTGAATAAAGAACTTAGAAGTACTTTGGTGTCCTGCATCTTCACTCTGTCCACTATACAACATTGGAAAGGAAGGTGGGATCCTGAAGAGGGATCAGGACTGAAGCGAAGGCATCCACGTGCTATTGTCAGCTATTGAACTCAATCTGGCCAACCCCAAAATGTCTGCAGTAATCATTCCATCAGCTCCACTCAACCTAGTGGGAGAAGACTGGTACTCCTATATGGATCACTTCCACATGTTCTTGGAAGCAAACAACCTCCTGAGCCTCTTGGAACAGATGAAGAGGGTACTCTTCCTCAGTCATTGTGGACCCATGATATTCAAATGGCAAAAGACCTCTCTTTACCAACTGAGATGAAAACCATGACCTGGCTGGCACTAGAGTGATTGCTCAGGGCACATTATGCCTCACAAGCCTCTTTATTCACGAAATGGCATGAATTCTAGTTCTGGGAATAACAGCCAAACAACTCAAGCCACAGAAAATGACACCAAAGGACTACCAAAGAAACCGAATTCCAGTGCTGGGAATTGGTTGTTTCGAGATAACATTTAAAAAATTCAACAGACAACTCCCCTGACCATAGTAGACTGGGACTGGCCTAGCCTGCTAGAATGGTTCAAACCCCTTGGATTAGCAGTGACTGGTATCAACAACATAGAAGATTGCAATTTTGAGACAACCTCCTAAAGGACTTTGAGGACGTGTTCAATGGAAAGCTTGGCAAGTAAACAGGGACACCTATATCTTTCAATATAGATCCCAAGGTTGCCCCTGTCCGGATGAAGCCTGGAAGGGTCCCATTGCTCTTCGGCCCAAAATAGATGAACAATTGGATAAGTTAATTGCTCAAGGGGGTTGGAACTGACCAATCATGCCAAGTTGGAAACCCCCATTGTAATCCCACGAAGCCAGATGGGTCAGTGTGCATATACACTGATGATAAATGCACAGAGTGTTGCAACAGAGTACATACCTTTTGCCAGTTGTGCAGCACCTATTGTATTCCCCGGGTCAAGGAAAAACCTTAGCAAAGCTTGATCTGGCTCAAGCATACCAACAATTACATGTCAATGATGTGACAACAGAAGCCCAGACAATTGTCATCCACCAGGGGTATTCAAATGCCGACAGTTGCAGTTTGGGGTAAGCATGGCCCTGGGGTTGTTCCAGAGTCTAATGGAATGCCTAATGTTATGATATGTACAGAATAACCCTTGATTAACAAGGATATGCACATGGAAATGTTTATGAGAATAGTTATGAGTAAGTATTCAGCCACACACAGATACACTAAATTGAGTTAAAGTTTACTTTAAGAAATAGCACAGTTGAATAAACAGTCCAGGTCATATACGTTTTACAGTCCAAAGAATATCCAATTACAAGGTCTTCTTACTGGTTGTCTTTGTCATTTACAGTAAACAAAAATATCAAAGTATAAGGACAGCATAAATACAACAGAGAACCTTAGATAGCAAAAGAATGTCAGAGAGACAGAATGTCAGAGAGATAGAATGTCAGAGAGAGCAAGTTATAATCTCTAGCTCCCTCTTATGGAAATCTGCAATGCAATCAACCAATTGGAACACAGTACAAATCAATACAGTGATTTTGTCTTAAAGCTACAAACATACATTGCTGGTTTATATATTGCCAAACCAACTAATTGGTGGACAGATTCCTAACACCTCCTTAAGGGGAACCAAATGGTTAGTGCCCTATTCTGATGACATCCTCATGTCAGCAATGGACAGAGAGCAATTACATCAATGTTTATGAATAGTCTTGAGCCATTTTCAGGAAGTCAGTTTAAAAGTGAAGAAGGAAAAGTGCCAACTAGCTGTCAAAAAGGTTGAATTCTTGAGATACATAATTGATAGTTATGGCATACACCCCACTGACAGTAAACTGAAGGCTATCTCAGAAGCCTCAACCCCCCCAAAATAAATCAGAATTACAAGCATTCCTGGTGTTACTTAATTTCTACAACATTTTCTTGCCACAGAAGGTGACGATTGCTAAACCTCTTCATCAGCTACTAGACAAAAGGGCAGAATGGAGATGGGGACAAAAAAGCAAGCGCATTTGGGGAAATAAAAAAACTTTTAACATCAGACAGTATACTTGTGCAATATAGTGAAACATTACCCCTGGTATTAACGTGCAACACTTCAACTTTCAATATAGGGGCTATCCTTAACCATCGCATGCCAAACAGACAGGAAGCCCCTATTTTATTTTACTCTAAGACATCCAAAGCAGAAAGGAACTAAAGTCAGCTTGATAAGGTTGCAGTTGCTGGAATCAAGCGATTCCATGAATATTTATATATGGGAGAAATTTTGAACTAATCACCAACCATAAGTCACTCCTGGGAATCATTGTGGGGGATCACCTAACACCGAATATATTGTTCTTGAGAATGATGAGATGGACAGAATTCCTCGCTGCATACAAATACCAACTTATCTACAGACCAGGAAAAACCATCAACCATGCTGGTGCATTCAGCAGATGTCCCTTACCAGAACCCATGGAGTACCCTGCTCCAGCTTCATCCACACTTCTCATAGAAACTCTCATGAGCAGTCATGGCATCAGAGATTATGAGAGCTACGGCCAAAGACAGAATGCTAGCATGAATTTTAAATTGGGTATGGAAGGGGTGGCCAGAGGCTACAGTAGAGGATGAATTCAAACCATTTAAAACTCACCAGCTTGAACTATTGGGACTAAAAAGGTGTCTGGGCGGGGTGATAGAGTAGTAATCCCTAAAGCCTTACAGGAGACAATTCTTGAAATGCTACATAAGGGACACCCGAGGATGGTAAAAATGAAATCATTGGCTAGAAGCTATGTGTGGTGGCCAGAGATGGACAAGGAGATAGAAACATAGGTTGCCACATATACACCTCACCAAGAATCCAGGCCAACTCCATACAGAGCACCCACACATGAATGGGAAAACCCAAAGACATCCTGGTCCCAAATTCATATTGATTTTGTGTGACTATTTTATCTTGGTTCTGTCTTGTATTTTTCCACAAAAAGAAATCTTGCTAAAAAGCACGTATTCAGTTCAGAACATTATAGAAGGAAAGCACTGACAGGAAGGGAGTTAATAAAAGATTAACCTCAGACAATTCAAAGAAGATTTGCTTATCTATAGTAGTTACAAAGTAGCACCTACAGAGTACGTTGCTCATGTCACGTAGACTGGTCTAAAAGATTTACATTGTATCTCTTTATCTTCCTGTAAAATTCCTCTCTCACCTCCTCCCTTGAATTAGCACAATAAAGGAGGACAGCAAAAAGCCTGGGGAAGAGGAAGGAGCAAAGAAGCCCAGAAGCCCGGACTTTTCCATCTGTTCCAGGGCAGCCGGGGAATCCCATCTCCCCCAGGCTCAAAGTGTTGCCTCATTTTAAGATCTCTTGTGTTTTGTGTGTTTTATTTCTTGAGCTTGCTTGGCAGTCACTCTTGCGAGAGTCTTGCCTAGCCTCGCCCTTGCGAGGGCTATTTTCTCACCCTTGCGAGGGTTACTTTAAACTTCGTCCTTGCGAGGACTAATCTCGCCCTTGCGAGGGCTACTTTAAATCTCACCCTTGCGAGGGTTATTCTCTGAGAGGAATTCAGCAATCAACCAGAAAGGCGAAACAACAGACCGGTCGCTCAACGCGACAATTTTGCAGGAACATGTCAGGGCAAAACTTTCTTTATCATAGTTGATGCATACTCTAAATGGTTAAAGGTCAGCATCAAGACATCGACCATGACATTGAGGCAGTAATCAGGGTTTTAAGAAAACTATTCACAACACAGAGGTTACAAGATGTGGTGGTGTCAGACAATAGTCACCAATTCACCGCCAATCAATTCAAGATTTTTCTGGCAGCCCAAGGGATCTGGCATCCATTATCCATGCCTGGACATCCCTTGACCAATGGTCAGGCAGAACGGATGGTGAGCTCCACAAAAGAAACACTATCCATGATGGGCCTCAGGGACACCCCAGCTAAGATAGAAAATTTGCTAAGCATCCAACATATTACACCAAGCTCCACCACTAACAGAAGTCCAGCGGTGTTACTGTTGGGTAGGAAACTAAGGTCTCCACTGGACAGACTACACCCACAATATAACACAGAGGTAACCATAGACTCTACCAGTAAATGGTAGAGTAAACAGTAAACAGAGTAAATACCAGGAACTACAGCGGTGACCTTACCTGGATATCAGCAAAAATAATACAAGTTACAGCCCCCCTCTCTTACTGCACAGAGATAGACAATGGAAGAGCATGAAAAAGACACATTGATCAATTCCGAGGATGAATAACCAGAAGGGGACACAATACCCAAGAGAAGGCCTTGGAACGAGAGGGTAAACACAACCAAAGAATAGCAGATTCTGACCAGGCTCTACCAAGTATCAAAGCAAACACACAACAATTAGTCTCAAACCCAAGCATAGGTTGCAATCACTTAGCTGAAGTCTATCAGTGGGTCCAGGAAACAGTAGAAAGTCCCCTGGCACCACAGGAGAATGAAGCGGCATCCAGTTGGAAAGAAATACCATGCCTCCAGGAGACTTTGAAGCATTTCCACAGGCTAACACAGGAGCAACAACTCGTTAAACTCTCAGTCCAGGGCTGCCGAGTCAGATTAGGTCAGGTTGCACCCACAAGCATCTCATCTACTCACAGGACCACGTTCCATAACTCAATCTGATTGGGTAAAACTATTCCAGAGGGGAGAGCTGTTAGATATTGAGTAAAATGATGTAGGGACCAATTATTAGTCAGGTGAAGCAGGAAAAACAAGCACATGCTGGAGCCACAGATAGCTCCCTTTAAAAAGGGCTGCCATGGCATGATTTTTCCCTTGCATTCTCTGGAGCCAAATAAAGAACTTAGAAGTACTTTGGTCTTCACTCCACCCACTATATAACAAAAACCTACTTGCTCAATAAGTTAGATGAGAATATATTGTATACTAGAATAATAGAGACTGAAGTTTGCAAGTTACTAATTAAGACAAGCATATAGAGTTAACTGCCATCACACAAAAATAACAAAACATATTTTATGATGTGTTGGTCAAAGCCTTTTCTTTTCAAACCTTTGCTTCAACATCACACATAAGTTTATGAAGGAGGGCATTGGACACATATTTTTTCACATGTGCCATTTATACTTCTGTGGATGCCTACAGGATATTAGATTTGTGTTCCTTGTATCACTGATGGACTCTGCTTGCAACTAATCTTATTTATTCAACCATAGATCTTTATTCAAATCGACTTTCATTGGGCAAATAAAATTTTTGATGTACAGTAGTCTTCATTGTAAAGAATAGTTGGGATACATAGAGTGGTGTTTAAGGGACAGTTTTAGCTCATGACATAATATTTTTTGAAAACTAAAGGCAGAGATTGAAAAGATAAGATATTATATCAATCCTTAATTACAGAAAGAGAAACTTGTACTATTCATTATTTGCTAAAGTAATATTACTCTCAGTAATATTTTGTACCTATACTATATGTTGTAATGATGAGGCAGTCGAGTTGTTTGATCATGAACCACTGAATTATGATGATCTTTATTGGAGTATAGTCTTGCATTTACATATATTTTTAGTTATCCTCCATCATTGGTTAACTTTGGTTACTGCTTAACTTTCATTACTGTTTAGTACAGTAATCCATACAATTAATTATCTCTAGTTAAAGTCCCTTATATGTCTACTTCCCCTCTCTAATCCTCCTTTATCCATAGATTAGTGACTTTGTTTGTCTGAGTTGTATTTGCTTGGAAACATTCTTTATCTGAGGTTTGCCATCCGAGATTGGAACATTCCTGCAATTACAACTCTACAACTATACATTCATTTTATTGAATGTAAACATTATGTGCTTTCAGTGCCCTGGAGAATGGCAGCTTCCACCTTTGTGTATAGAAGTCTTCAATATTGTGTGCATGTTCCCTATGGGACTAGTTAATAAATGTTGAGGAGGAAGCCATGTCTGAATCTCACCAAATTTGCAGTATGTAACTGCTGGATGACAAGAATAGTAGCTGTAGAATAAGAATTTAAAGATACATCAGCGAGGAAATGTTTTTCTTTATTCTTTTTTAAAAATTATGTCTATTTTTGAATACAAGTAATACTCTCTGGATCCTAATTAAGGATTCATTTCCCTTATATAATTATCATATCCACTGGTGTTCAATGCTAGCCTTTTTCCATTGATCTGTATCATACACTTATGCTTGAAATAGGGTGTGCTATAAATCTTCCACAAGAAGACTTTGAGAGGTTGTGAAAGAAATATAAAGAAACAAAAGAAAAAAGTGGACATAGACCACCTTGCAAAATTATTTCCATTGTCAATTTAAAATGATCAATGGAGAAAAAGTAAGTTTTTAAATTTTAAATTTGTAAGTATTATTCAAAGAAGATTTAACAGGTAACCTATCTTCTTATGAATTTTGACAAAGGAGTTTTATTGTTGTTGAATTCATAGTTTTGATAAACATAGGCTAAAGTCTGAAAGGAGAAATGTAACATTACCAATAAAACAACTGAAGTGCTAGTTTTGTGCTAATCAACAGATATTGAACTTTCTTTTGACACTTCACATCCTTGAATATATCCCATGGCTGCAGATAATTTCTCTGTAACAGTAGAAGAAAGGTCTATCTCTAAAATTTCAAAGGTTGGTAACTCCCTACTGATATGAAAAAAATAAAATGCTCCTCTAAAGTTTGATAACCATAACAGTGCTACGTTCTTCTTTAAAATTTCTTTTCTGATAACAGGAAGCTGGAATGAAGAACTGTCTTTTTAGCTGAAGATATGGTCTTTTATGATACAGGAGATATCATTTAATTATTAATATAAAATAATTGATGTAAATCTGGGTTCATATCATCACAAGAAAACTTATATCACCTTTATTTTTAAAAAATTAAAATTTCAGTAAAATGCCAGAATAACAGTCCCCATTACCCCTCCATTATACATAAATAATTTAAGTAGGCTTGAAATCCATCTTGAGGTATTTCATATCTTTAGGATGTCAAGCAGTTGAAATTTTTTGGTGCAAAGTAACAATTTTTGCATATTTGTATCTGAATTCCAGGTTTAAATAAGACCAGAATTATATGATTAAATAAGAGAATAACAATTCAACTATATTATATTTTTCTCCTGCAGAATTGGTTCCTTAATAAAGGACATCACTACTGAGGAACTTGAACTTATATAGCTTTCTATGTTATGGAGTGCGCATATCAAATTGAAAATTTGTTAATTGGAGTGTACGGTTTTCTAAAATAGAATCATATTCAATGGGACAACTGGTTAAATTGATATGATTTTCTCTAACAGTTAAAATTTCAACAATGCCGAACAGAACCATCATCATGGATTTCTTGCTTATGGGATTTTCTGAGCAACGAGAGTTTCAGCTTTTGCATTTTGTGGTCTTTCTCATGATGTATCTGGTTATACTGACAGGAAATCTTCTTCTCGTTATTCTAGTAGTAATGAACAACCATCTTCAGACACCAATGTATTTCTTTCTGGTCAATTTAGCGATTGTTGATCTGGGATCCACCACTGTCACCATTCCTAGATCTATAGCCAGCGCCCTCATGAGTACAAGAAAGATATCATACTCTGAATGTGCTGCACAAATGTTTTTCTTTGTTTTCTTCCTGTCATCAGACCTTTTCCTTCTCACTGCTATGGCCTATGACAGATATGTGGCTATCTGCTATCCTTTACATTATATGTCTATGATGCAATGGAGAAACTGCTTCCAGATCGCAGGGGTTGCATGGATACTAGGGTTTCTTAATGCTGCCATGTATACAGGAATCATTTTTTCATTGCCTTTCTGTTCCACAGTCATTCATCAGTTCTTCTGTGAAATCCCACACCTCATGAAGATTTCCTGCTTTGATCCCAAATTCAATGAAAAGTGGGTACTTCTTTTTAGTGCTTTTCTTGGTGTTGTTTGTTTTATGTTAATTATCATATCATATGTAAAAATCTTTAAGACAGTACTAAGCATGTCCTCAATGGCAAGTAGACAGAAGGCCTTCTCTACTTGCATTCCCCATCTCCTTGTTGTCTGCTTATTATGTGGTACAGGTATATTTTCTCATTTGATTCCAAATTATGATTGGGATGAGATTCTTGCAGTGATCTATTCTGTGATTCCTCCAATGATGAACCCTGTAATCTATAGCATGAGGAATAAGGATATCAAAGTTGCTTTATGGAAGTTGTTTAATCAAAGGATTACAAATCAAAATGCAAAACCTGCTTAAGTTAAATTCTTAAGATTACTTTTGCTGAATGTTTCAAAAATCCCACTAACTTTGTTAACCTAGAGACTAACATCTTTATTATCATTTATATCTTGTGAACTATGGTTTGCTTATTTGGATGCATAGGGACAGTTCAGAGAACTCCACACATACACTTATCTGAAATTGTTGAAAAATTGCCATTACTTGCAAGTAACCTTTAGCAAAATAGAAATTAGATGTAGCACACACATTTTAACATTGATATATTCATTACAGTATACCTGTTTAATCAATTGAAAATATTCTAGTCTTCCTATGAAATCTCTATTTTGTTCTCATTTTCTGTTTTAAATCTTGAAATCAGGCTCAGAATGCCCTGAGAAATGCTTTTTACTGTTATATGTTTTGTTTTATCCCATCTAAAATGTATTGAGGCCAGGGTCATAGATGATAAAAATATGTGCTTGTCCTGTGAAATTTGCATGAAAAAATGGGATTTGTTATTCTGCATTTATTACACTGGTACACTATGCTTTTGCTGATTGATAACTTCTTCATCCAACAAAAAATGGAAACAGCAACTGCAAACAGGGAAAATACCAATATTAGATGTAAGAATAAACATTGTCAATCCATTGAAGGTAGCACAACAATCTATCTGTTGCTTATTGTTATTCTCCATCTACCATTTATTGTGTATTTCTGAAGCTCTAACAGAATACACACATTACAAGAAGGCATTACTTTTGATGCTGAAGTAATATATGCCACTGTAGAATCAATCTACATATAAACAAACACACACACTATAATAGTGAACAATTGAAACTCATTGAAGCTGGTATTCCCCAGAGATTGCAATATATGTTATAGTTAGGAAATCCTTAACTATCATCTCCTACACAATTTTGCAGATACTATGTGCCTATGGATATTTGGACCTTTTCTCTGAGAACTTTCTGTCTTTAATTTTGGATGAGGTTGCATGGCTCCACTCAAGACTGGTACACAATCTGGTAGTTGCCCTAAACTCATAGCTCCTGCTCAATAGTAGATGGCAGCCATGGCCAAGAGGACCTTTGCAGCAGTTTATTTAATGTACTATTTTTATCTGTTCCTAGAACAGGAGATTCCCCCAGATGGTCACTCATGTGCTACTCACTTGATGACTGGACTACTGCACTATGCAATATATATGAAGCTGCTCTTGAAGAAGTTGCAAATGCTACTGCTGGTCCCGAATATGTTGGTGCAATTAATGATGGACATGTTACATTCTGTCTAGCTGATGTCACTGTATTTGAGTGGCAATTGCTACTAGTTTTATTCAATCTGCAGTTCATGATTATGGTTATCACCAATGAAGACCTTCATGCATAGGGCCTATTTATTTGTAATATTACCTGTTTCCAATTGTTTGTGCCTAGCTGCTGACATCACACTTCAGGTCCCTTTGATACAACATCATCTATTCAGGGGTGGGATTCAAATTTCTTAACAACCAATTCTCTGGGCATGGCTTAATTTGTGGGTGTGTCTTGGTGGTCATGTGTCTGGGTGGGTGTGGCTCAGTGGTCACATGACTGGCTGGGCATGACCAACTCAATGTCACTCATGTCAAGGGTTACCTTGCCTGGCCCCTCCTTTTCCAGCCACACCTAGCCTCAATGTTTCTATAGTTGTGTAAAAATGTTGTTCACCTTTTTTTTTAACTTTATTATCTACATACTATAGCTGTACTGTCATAGACCACTGAAAGGAGGAAATGCTTTGCCCAGGAGGATGATAGGCAACAGGCTTTTAAGGGGTTGCCAGAAAGAAGGGGGGGGGGGGGGCGCAATGTATTTTCCAAAGAAGCAGAAGCCAAAACAAGAAGCAATGGATGGAAATTGAACAAAGAGAGAAGCAACCTAAAACTAAAGAGAAACTTCTTGACCATGAGAACAATTAACCAGTGGACCTGCTTGTCTCCAGAAGTTCTGGGTGCTCCAGCACGGGAGGTTTTTAAGAAAAGACTGGATAGCCATTTCTCTGAAATGGTATAGAGTTGCCCCCAAGGTCCCTTCTAAGTTCTGATACCTTTCCCAGAACTTCCACTCAGATCCAAAATGTGGCTGTGTTAGTTGATCAGAGCCCCTCTGTTTTTTTATGTGCAGCAGCGTTAGTGTTTAGGACAGAGGTCTCCAAACTTGGCAACTTAAAGACTTGTGGACTTCAACTCCCAGAATTCCTCAGCCAGCAGAGCTTGGGGACTCCTGGTTTAGGATCAGATCTAAGTTAGATGCTTCTCTGTTAATACATAATCCTTAAAAGGGCTCGCCTGTAGGGACCTTACATGGTCTAATTCAGAGGTTCCCAACCTTTCTGGCACCAGGGAATGATTTCATGGAAGACAATTTTACCATGGACCTGTCTCTCTCTCTCTCTCTGTAGATGTGTGTGTGTGAGAGAGAGAAGTGGGGAGGGGGAAAAAAAGAAAAGTATAGAGTTTGGGAAAGAATCACAAAAAGAAATGGTAAATGAAATAGTGGATGGCCACACATGGAGTAAAATAAGTGTGAGGTTGTTTCTTAAAGCCTGCCATCAGATGATTTTGCTTTCTTTTGCTCCTGGAGAAAATCAGAATAAAGAACTGGAAAAGCCTTCACAGGAAGAGGCTTTTTTGTTCTGCTCTGGAAGAAAATTAGAAGATACAGATAAATCTTCACTGGAAGAGGCTCTCTACTTTTGCTCCAAAGGAAACCCCCAATAAAAGACCTGGGGAAGCAGGAAAAGGGTGAATGACCACCACCTGCACTTTTCAATGGTTCAGCACAAGCAATTCTCTTCCAGATTAGACCTGTGACTTTCTGCTTCTAAGACAATTCTAACTCACCCTTCCAGCAAAACAAACCAAAGATCCAGCACATTGAGGAAGTGCTGACAAAACCATTCAAAAGAGAGAAGGAGGGGGAGGGGGAGAGGCAGAGACACACACAGAGAGACCAAACAAACTCAACTAGTAGTCTTGGTGCAAACGAGAAAGGAATTCCCTTGGAGATCCAGCACTTAAGGTGACATTCCCATGCACATACATACTTTGGAGGGGTCCCCTTCAACAAGGCTTTGGGAAAGCACTTTGTTGCAAGTTGTGTTGCTGCTTGTTTGTCTTGCAAACTTGGAGAGGTGCAGGAAGGGAAAGCAAGCCCAGGTGCAGTGCTGGAAGAAAAGTGGGAAAGAAGCAGAGGAAGGAAGAAGAGGTAGCTGGAGAAACAGGAAGCAGGATCAGGAAGAGGAGGCAGAAGCAGGCATAGCACAAGGAGCCGGAGGAGGAAGGACCTGGAACTCAGGTGTTGCAAACCAACTGCAAGCCCAGCTGCTGGAGAATCTTTGCACTTTGCAGGTGCCAGCCTTACTGTCTGAGGGCAGGAACAAACTGAATGAAGCCCTTACATGCCAGCCGGTGGGAGGGAGAGCAGGCAGCCCTTGGGTGAGAGAGGCAAACTAATCACCTAATTTAGCAGCCCATTCTCTGCCCTATTCACCAGCTGGTTGGGTGTGGCCAGGAGTGAGTGACAGGCAGCACTCCTCCTGCACCCCCCTGAAAGCAAAAATGGGTCATTTTTAGTATAACAAGCCTACCTGGAGCCTTAGGAGACCCAAAATGCGGCATGGGGGGCACAGGGGAGGCAGTGGGGCAATGCCCCCCACATCCCCCACACCCCATTTTTGGCCTTACAAGTCTCCCTACACTTTCCTGGGAGCCAGAGCCAGGAACATGGGGACTTCTGGGAGGGGCGGGGTGGGGTGGGTAGGGCCAGCTGGTCTACGGAACTACTGGTTCACTGAACTGGATGTACAATTAACATCCAGTTCACCTGAACCAGCCTGAACTGGTAGAATTCTACCCCTGCATCTATGGGGACCAAAGAACTGAGCCTTCTATGTTACAACTGCAGCCTTCTGGAATAGTCCCCCCACCCCCGCTCCCCAGAATTCTATGTACTTTTAGTTGAAGATATTCAGAAAATTATTGAAAATCTGACTATTCTCCCAGGCTGCTAGTAAGACTAATCCCTTAGAGAATGTTTTATTGTTTTATCATCATCATCATCGTCATCAATTGACTTGTATTGCTACCTATTTGCCCATGGTGACTTGAGGTGGTTTACAGAATGTAAAGCCATATTTAAAAAGAAAAAACAACATAAAAACTAACAAAAAGAATCAAATAAATGAATAATGTACAATAGAACAAAATCTGAAATTTTTTTTTTAAAAAATCAGCCCCAAAGACAGCAGATCACATGAGCCATTTGATGTGCTCCATCCTGCTCTGGGTTCCCCAGGCCCGCAGGCAGAACCTTTTGGAGAGTTTGCCTTCTGGATGATTATGATTTTTTTTTCTTTTCCTTTCCCCCCTCTTTTTTTCATGTAAGCCACTCAGAATAATTGGGGATCTTGTTTCTAAATTATATTAAATGAATAATTTTATCTTATGCTTCTCTGAGATAAACAACTGGTTCTTAGATTCACAGCTATTGTCAGTAGATGGGGGGGAAAAAATCCCAACATTGGCCACTTGCAACCTAGTTCAGAGTAAGAGGATCTGACCATTCATGTTTTTATCAGGATAGATTACTAAAACGTGCTATAAATTGGCAGAACATTGGACAATACTTGAAAAGTGTAGTTGCAGAAGAAACCAGATGCTCAAATGCTTCATTTACCCTATATATTTCATTCATTTCTTTGGTCAATTTATATTCAGTAGTTTTCTTAACATATGACTTATGGTAATGTGTATTTCATAAAATATAAAAAATATGGCAGTAAATAGACAATTATATCAAAAACTATTAAAAAATGAAAACTATCTCAACAAGTTTGGAAGATCACCTTACAGGGTATTGAATGTCTAGGAGTAGGACCAAGTTTTCAAGGGTTTACAAAAGATAGCAAATCTAGATTTAACTTTGAAGATAACTCAGAAAGTGCATTTGTAAAGAAGGCAGATGTGAATGATTATAGCCATATGATATCTATAGTGTGGTGAGTGATAAATTTTGGATAAGTTTCTAGATACAAATAAAAAAAAATGGTTTTAAATGTTAAGGTCCTATATGCTGGCTTCTAGGTATCTAGGTATATAAAGAACAATATTTTCACATAGGTATTCAATCATTTGTTTAGTACATTTGCCCTGATTGGTAGTATTGAGAATCCCTCTATGTGAAAAGTGGAGGATTAGAGGTAATGTTTCTTGGCAGTAGCTAGCCTCTTGCAGAATAACTTCCATATGGAAGTCTGATTGGCATCAACTTGGGGCCTTTAGGTACACTGATTATATTTATCTGATTTTATTGTTTCTTATTTGGCTTGTAAGTTATCTTATGTTTTATTATTTCCCACTCCTTTCAGTTTCAGTTTGGAGACTTTTCCATGCATACTGAATCACAAGTTTAGGTAGCTTTTCAGGGACCCAAATAAATAGGCCAAGTCTAAGACTGAATGCAAGTTTTCCATGACCTTGTGGTTCTGTTGGACATAGATCTAAGTATAATTAGAATGTTTATCTTTACAAAGACACACACACACACATACACACACACACACACAGAGTGAGCAATTGACATTTGCATCAGTAGATATCTCTTATCCCCAGGCATCAGTATAACATCAAAGTGGGTAATGTTTTGTTTCCACATAGACTGAATCCTCACAAAATAGTCAAGCTTAGGTAGGTTCAGGGGCCAAAATGAGTAAACTTATACTCAGTCTTTGACTAAATTTCTCATGAGGTTGCGATTCAACTGGACACAGTTCCAGGGATAATCAAAATGTTGATAAGAATCTGACTATGATAAAAGTTACAATTTTATGAAGTACATTTCCATTTCATTTCTATATTTTACAAAACAGATTTCTGAACGGGCACATTAGTTTTCGCATTTTTGCTTACATCTTTGTATTATAACAATTATTTCCATGTATTACATTAATTTAGATTCTAAACATAGGAGTTTACGGAAGGAAAAGCTTCCACTTTGGACTATTTGCTGAACTAATGCTACTATCTGTCATATTTTGTACCCCTAGTGCATTTTCCTCAAGTTGAAAGAAGACATCGCATCCTTACAGTGTCTGGGAAAATTGCATCTAACCACTATAATTCTAATTGTGCAATCAATCCATCACACATAGAGGTCATTAAAGTTGTTCCCTGTGGAACTAGTTAGCAAATGCTGAGGAGGAAGCCATGTTTAAATCCCACCAAATCTGTAGCATGTAACCATTGCAGTGAATAAATGGTAGCTGGAGAATGCGAATTGAAGGATAGTATGTTACTGAGAAACATAGTGTTTTTTCTCTTTTTTATTTTTTAAATTCACTTCTGTTTTGGAATAAGAACAATAATCTCTGCATGCTGATTAAGGATTCATTTCTGCAGCCTGCTTGAACTAGAGTTGTGCTGCAAATCAGCTCCAAATGATTTTGAGAGGCTTGTGGAATGTGAAAGAAATACAAACAAAAAGAAGAAAAAAGAAGCTTGTATCGTTGTTTTCATTATGAATTTAAAAGGATCAATAGGAAAAAGTAAGTTTTTTAAATTTAAATTTCTAAAGATTATTCAAGAAAGGTTCAATAGGCACTTTTTCAAAAATTTCTTATGCCTTTTAACCAAGGTTTTGTTGTTGTTGTTGTTGTTGTATTCATAATTTTTATTAAAATAGACTAAAAACTGGAAGGAGATATGTAACACTTTAAACGATATAAATGCAGGGCAAATTTTGTGCTAAATAACTAATATATCAAGTATAGAGGTTTCTATTGAACAATTGTAGATATGATTAGTTATCTAGATTCAGGCTTCTTCAATAGCATTCTATTGTCTACACAAGGTCTGCACAAACAATATGGTAGTTCTTATATTCTATTCCAGATAGAGAATTAAATTAAATCTGCAAGCAAACCTGATTTATTTCATATCCTTGGATATATCTCAATTTCATAGCTGCAAGTTTGGAAGAGGGGGTGTAAGTATGAATAATATTTGTAATATCTCTAAATATTAGAAGAAAGGCCTATCTCTAAAATTTCAAAGGTATGCAAAATCAGTATTTCCTAGTGATATGAAAAAAATCTAATGTCACATTAATGTAATACCATAGCCACACCATGCTTTCCATCTATGATTTTTTTTTCTTTAAAGAAAGGAAGCTGACACTGCAGAACTGCCTTTTCAATTCTAGATCTGGCCTTTTATGTCACAGAAGTTATTATATTATGATGAATATAAAATGGTTGGACTGTGTTGTGTCATTATATGGGATCATATTTTCATATAAGCAGCTTATATGGTCTTTCTTTTCAGTTTAAAGTTCATTGAAATCCATAACAGGACACAGTGGCCCCTCCATTAGAAATAAAGAATATAGCAGGATCCAATCTGGGTCAGTCACTGGGACCAGAGGTTTTGTCTTCTGAGCTTTTGGACTTGTGCTGAAGCCCAGCTTCAAGGAACTTCTCTATAGCAGACACGCACATATTATTAGAGATAAGTTTTTTGAAGATGGGCTCCTGCACGAGCTTGGATGACAAAGCCTCTTGTTCCATTGACTGACCCAGATTGGATCCTGCAACATTATCCTGGGACATGTTGTATATTTGCCTTCATTGATAAAGAATCTAATTGGGATTGTATTTAAGCCTGATATATTTCACATCCCTGAGATATCATGCAGCTGAAGATTTTACAGGTGTAATACCAAACAATATTTGCAATATCTTTGCATATTAGAAGAAAACAAATTCCTATTTGAACTTCAAGTTTAAGCAAGATTGTAATTATCTGATTAGATAAAATGATAAAGTATTGCACTATATTATATTCTTCTCCTGCAGAAATGCTTACTTAATAAAGGATGTCAGTACTGAAGAACTATCTTGAATGTATAAATATAGCTTTCTTGTTCTGGGAGTCACTATATCATATTCAAAAGCAAGAGTTGTTATGATACTTCTTTCTCTGACAGTTAAAATTTCAACAATGCCAAACAGAACCATCTTCATGGATTTCTTGATTATGGGATTTTTTGAGCAATGAGAGTTCCAGCTTTTGCACTTTGTGCTCTTCCTCTTGATGTATCTGGCTATCCTTATAGGAAATCTTCTCCTCATTATTCTATTAGTAGTGAGCAACCATCTTCAGACACCAATGTATTTCTTTTTGGTCACTTTAGCAATTGTTGATCTGGGATCCACGACTGTCACTATTCCCAGATCAATAGTCAGTGCCCTGATGAAAGCAAGAAGGATTTCATATTCAGAATGTCTTGCACAAATGTTTTTCTTTCTTTTCTTCCTGTCATCAGACCTTTTCGTTCTCACGGCTATGGCCTATGGACAGATATGTGGCTATCTGCTATCCTTTACATTACATGTCTATGATGTTGAGGTGGTATTCAGCAGGTTCTGACCAGTTCTGAAGAACCAGTAGTGGAAATTTTGAGTAGTTTGGAGAACTGGCAAATACCACCTCTGACTGGAGATTTTACAGTATCCTTCCCCTGCCACGGCCACCAAGCCATGCCCACACAACCGGTAGTAAAATTTTTTGAATCCCACCATTGCTATGATGCAATGGAGAAACTGCTTCCAGATGGCTGGGGTTGCATCGGGGTGGGATTCTACCAGTTCCCTCTGGTTCTATAGAACCATATGTTATGATTCTGCTCAGTTCGGAGAACTGGAAAATCATTCCCTTGGCTGGTCCCGCGCCTTCCCCTCCTGGCCACTTGCCTCTGATGAAGCTGAAGATATGTTTCTGGAGCTGTCGGACTTTAAGCCTGGAACAAGAATGCCTTCCTCTCCTCCCCCATGCCATCCCATTTGGAAGATATTGAGTTTTGCTCTTGCTGACGATGTCCTCCAAGCTTCCTAAATGAGGTAGATCGAGTGGGAAGTGGCTGGTTTGTGTGTGTGTGAATTTAAGCCTCCTTCCTATAAAATCCATTCAGAAAACAAAGAAGCAGATATGGTTCAATTCTGTTTCAGCCCAGATTGCTGGGAGAGAAAGTAGTTTAAAAGTATTATTTAATTGACTAATTCATTGGCTTCCCGGCACTTCTTGTAGTACTGAGCTTGCCTTTTAAAATCCAGCGCTGAAACCCAAGAGTGCTGGATTTCAAAATAAAAGCCAAGGAGCTCAGTGCTACAAGGAGAAGTTCCCGGAAACGTTGGAGCTGAACCGGGTTTCAAAGAATTTTAAAGTAGCCTGGAGCAAGTATCCCTTGCGTGGGGACTTTAATATCTTTAAAGCTGTGCCCTTGTGATGAAGGGGAAGTTTATATTACATTTTATAGATTAATCCACCAGTAGAAAACAGGTAACATCCATTTGAGGTCAATCCATGCATTTAGTGAGGAGGAGGAGGAGGAGTAAGAGGCAATATTAAATCAGAACCTTGGTACAAGGAGCAATCCAGTAGAAGTGCCTTGATGGTTCTGTCCAAGCAGAGACAGGAGTGTGGTAAGTATGGAATCTTACTAAATCGATTCATACAGAGATACAATCCTCAGTATCTTTAAAGTTGGCAATTCTTTCATGTTACTGACTTGGGAATAATCAAATGATCAGGTCTCATGATGCCTGAGGAATTCTGGGAATTGAAGTTCACATGTCTTAAAGTTGCTAAGCTTGAAAAACATCAGAAGTACAACTTCTTGTAAGCCTGGGTTATTTTCCTGCGTTTTGGGAATAAGGAAATTATCCTATGTACTTGATGCAGAGATGCAGCTGAAATTTAGTTAGATGCTAATTGGAAGGTTAAAGCAGCAGATACAGATAGTCTTTGACTTACAACTATTTATTTAGCCTCCATTTAAAGTTACAACAACACTGAAAAAAAGTGAGTTATCTTCCCTCCCCCCTAGGGACGGTCATACAGAGAGCGATGGAGGGAGAGCAAGAGAGAGACAGGAGACAGAGAGAAAGGGTGGGGAGACAAGAAACACAGAGAGAGAGAGAGAGAGAGAGAGAGAAAGAGAGGGAGAGGGAAAGAGAGACAAGAGACACAGAAAAAGAGAGAGGGAAAGAGAGAAACAAGAGATACATACAGATAGAGAGAAAGAAAGAGGGAGGGAGGGAAAGAGAGAGAAGACACACACACAGAGAAGACAGAGAAAGACAGACAGTGAGGGAGAGAGAGAGAGAGAGAGAAGAGACAGATGAGAGAGAGAGAAAGAAAAAGGGAGAAAGAAAAAAGAGATGAGAAAGAGGGAGAAAGAAAGAGAGAGAGATATGTTTAAAAGAAAATAGAAAATGGCTCTTTGAGTGTTTAAGGTTGCAGACCCCAGGTTAGGCAAACACATTAAGTGAACCTTGTGGTCATTAAGCAAACACTGTGGTTGTTAAACAAGTCCATTTTCCCCAATGGGCTTTTTAACTGGAAACCAGAAGGAATTGTTGGAAACTGGCAAAAAACATAGAAAATCTCAGTCACAAGACTGTGTGGGATGTTGTAACTGATCAAAGTGTGTGTGTGTGTGTGTGTGTGTGTGTGTGTTTATGGCTGTCAAAACACCAAAAACATGGGAGGTCAGTCATAAATTAGAACATTTGCTAAGCAAGTGGCCATTAAGCGAGGACCACTTATATTTGGTTTGCTAGTCACATGGCCACCTAGCCACACCTACCCCAGTCACATGACCAACAAGCCACACCCAGCCAGTCACATGTCCACAAAACTATGCCCAGTCAGCAAGCCACACCCAGCCAGTCACATGACCACCAAGACACACCCACAAATTAGGCCATACCCACAGAACCCTTTGTTAAGAAATCTGAATCCCATCCCTGGGTTTCATGGATACTAACTAGCCTTTCTTAATGCTACCATGCATACAGGAACCCTTTTCTTCATTGCCTTTCTGTTCCACAGTCATCCATTAGTTCTTCTGTGAAATCAAATACCTCATGAAGATTTCCTGCTTCAATCCCAAATTCAGTGAAATCAGGATTCTTCTCTTTGGTACTTTGGTTGGGGTTGCTTGTTTTATGGTAATTATCATGTCCTACATTAAAATATTTAAGAAAATATTTGTTTTATGTTAATTATCATATCCTATGTAAAAATCTTTAAGACACTACTAAGCATGTCCTCAATGGCCAGCAGACAAAGGTCTTTTTTACCTGCATTCCCCATCTCTTTTTTGTTTGCTCATTCCTGCGTACAAGTATATTTTCCTATTTCATATCAAATTCTGGGTCTTTTTACAATTGGGATGAGATACTTGCAATGATCTGTGATCCCTCCAATGATGAACCCTGTAATCGATAGCATGAAGAATAAGGATATCAAAGCTGCTTATAGAAGTTGTTTAATCAAAGAATTAGAAATCAAATTACAAAATTTTGCTAAAAAACTACTTAGTATTTTTGCTTAATATTATTTCATATTCAATGCGGAGATTTGTTAAATTGATTTCTTCTTTTTGACAGCTAAAATTTCAACAATGCCAAACAGAACCATTATCATGGATTTCTTGCTTATGGGATTTTCTGAACAACGGGAGTTCCAGCTTTTGCATTTTGTGGTCTTCTTCATGATGTATCTGGTTATACTGATAGGAAATGTTCTCCTCATCGTTCTCGTAGTAATGAACAACCATCTTCAGACGCCAATGTACTTCTTTCTGGTCAATTTAGCAATTGTTGATCTGGGATCCACCACTGTCACTATTCCGAGATCAATAGTCAGTGCCCTCATGAATGCAAGAAGGATTTCAAATTCTGAATGTGCTGCACAAATGTTTTTCTTTCTTTTTTTCCTGTCATCAGACCTTTTCCTTCTTACGGCTATGGCTTATGACAGATATGTGGCTATCTGCCATCCTTTACATTATATGTCTATGATGCAGTGGAGAAACTGCATCCAGATGGCAGGGGGCGCATGGATGGTAGGCTTTCTTAATGCTGCCATGCATACAGGAAGTCTTTTTTCATTGCCTTTCTGTTCCAAAGTTATTCATCAGTTCTTCTGTGAAATCCCACACCTCATGAAAATTTCCTGCTTTGATTCCAAATTCAATGAAAAGTGGGTACTTCTTTTTAGTGCTTTTTTTGGTGTTGTTTGTTTTATGTTAATTATCATATCATATGTAAAAATCTTTAACACACTATTAAGCATGTCCTCAATGGCTGGTAGACAAAAGGCCTTATCTACTTGCATTCCCCATCTCCTTGTTGTCTGCTTATTATGTGGTACAGGTGTATTTTCCCATTTCATACCAAATTCTGGATCTTCTTATGAATGGGATGAAGTCCTTGCAGTAATCTACTCTGTGATCCCTCCAATGATGAACCCTGTAATCTATAGCATGAGGAATAAGGATATCAAAGCTGCTTTATGGAAACTATTTAATCAAAGGATTACAAATTAAAATACAAAACCTGCTTAATTTGAATTTTTAAGCAACTTTTGCTTATGAATTCAAAAATATCTCACATTGTATTAACCTAAGAATAATATCTCTATTATCATTTATGCCTTGTGAACTACAATTTACTTATTTGGATGCAATGGTCATTTCAGAGAATCACACACATACACTTGTGTAAAATGGTTGAAAAGCTGCAATTACTTGTTGTAACCTTTAGCAAAATATAAATTAGATCTTACATCCATGTTTTAGCATTAATATATTTATTATACTATATATTGGGATAAGAAACTTATCAATGGAAAATATTCTTAAGTCTTCTCTTGCCCAAATAATTTGTCATAAAATCTATATTTTGCTTTTATTTTCTTTCTTAAATATAGCCGCCTTGAAATCAGACTCAGAATGTTCTGAGAAATGTTTTTTACTGGTGTCAGTTTTTGTGTAGAGGTGCTCTGTTTTATCACATGTAGAAGTTATTGAGACCAGGCTAATAGATGATAAACAAATCTTTGCTCCTGTGAAGTTCTGAGTGAGACAATGGGATTTTTTTTTTACTCTGCATTTATCACATTGGTGCATTCTGATTTTGCTGATTAATAACTCCTTCATCCAACATATCTGTCTACAAGCAAGTGAAGGTCACTAACTGAAAACAGGGAGCATGTCAAGATTAGATGTAAGAATAAACTTTGTCAATGTGTTGCAGGTAGCATAACAATCTATTTTTTTTTGTTTATTGTTGTTCTCTGCTAGCAATTATTCTATTTCTCAAGCTCTAAAAAAAGACACACATTAGAAGAAGGCATTACTTGTTGATACTGAAGTAACATGTGCCACTGTAGATTCAATCTGCACATAAATAGTAAACAATTAGAAATCTTTGAAGCTGATTTATCTATCTATCTATCTATCTATCTATCTATCTATCTATCTATCTATCTATCTATCTATCTATCTATCGTATGGCAAATTCATGGACTTATAGTGGTTCAAATGTTACTGTTCAGATTACCCAGCCGTTCAAGGACAGGGTGCTTTATGTTGAAAAAAATCCAAGCTTTTGATTTTCAAATCCAAAATTTGAAGCTGGTATTTACCAAAGATGGCAACGTATGTTGGAATGAGAAAACCCTTAACCATCATAACCTGCACATTCTTCTCTGAGAACATTCTGTCTCTAATCTTGGATGGTGTGGCATGTCTCCATTCAAGACTGGTGCACAACCTGATAGTTACTTTAAACTCATAGGTCCTGCTCAAGAATAGATGGCCGCAGTGGCCAAGAAGCCTTTGAATAAATTTATTTAATGTACTACTTTTATCTGTTCTTGGAACAGGAGATTCCGCCAGATGGCCACTCATGCCCTAGTCACCTCATGAATGGATAATTGCACTATGCAATATATGAAGCTACCTTTGACGACAACTCTTAAGCTATGGCTAAGCTATAAATATGTCAGTGCAGTTAGTGATGGGCATGTCACATTCCGTCTATGCGATTTCACTGTATTCAAGCTGCAATGGCTACTAGTTCTATTCAACATGCAATTCAAGATTCTGGTTATCACCAATGAAGACCTTCATGCATAGGGCCTGTCTACTTGTAGGGTTGCCTTTCCTAATTGTTTCTGATTGTCAGGTAACATCAGACAAAATGAGCATACCTCAAGTCATTTATTGGAACCAAATAACTGAGGCTTCTCTGTACAGCTCCTGCATTTGGAATAGTTCCCCATCCCACCTCCCATACTTCTATATACTTTTAGTTGATGATATTCAGAAAATTATTGAAATTGTGACTATTCTCTTAGGTTGTCAGCAAGACTAGCAATTGAGCCCTTATTGAATGTTTTTTGTTTTGGAGAGTTTGTCTTCTGGATGATTATGATTCATTTTTTTAAATTACTTTTTTTAATGTAAGCCACTCAGAGCCATTTGGGATCTTGTCTCCAAATGAATGATTTTCTCTTATGTTTCTCTGAAAGAACACAACTGGGGTATTTTCTTATATTCATGGCTATTGTCAGAGGAAAAGATGGAGGCCATGGGCAATGAATTATTCCAGTTTTAGCCACTTGTAATCTTATTTAGAATAGGAGGATCTGATGATTCATGTTCTCATCAGGATAGATTACTGAAATGTGCTATAGATGGGCATAGCATTGAACAATACTTGAAAACTACTTGCAGAAGAAAGCAGCAGCTCAAATGCTGCATTTACCCTGTACATTTATTCATTTATTTGGTCAATTTATATTCAGTAGTTGTCTTCTTAACATACAGTTTATGGTAATATACAGTTCATAAAATATGAAAATATAGTAAATAAATAACAGTTATACTAGAAGTCATTCAATAATAAACCCATACTATTCTGGACAAATTTGGAAGACCACCATACAGGGTTCTGAATGTCTAGGGGTAGAACCAGTGGTGGGATTCAGCCAGTTCACACCAGTTCGGGAGAACAAGTTGTTAATTTTCTGAGCAGTTTGATGAACTAGTTTTTGGAAGAAATCATTAGGGCAGAGAACCAGCTGTTAAATTATTTGAATCCCACCACTGGGTAGGACCAAGTCTTCAAGGGTTTACAAAATATAGATTTAACTTTGAAAATTACTCAGAAAGTACATTTGTAAAGAAGGCAGATGTGAATGATTATAGCCGTATGATATCTATAGTGTGGTGAGTGATAGATTTTGGATAAGTTTCTAGATACAAATCAAAAAAGTGGTTTTAAATGTTAAGGTCCTATATGCTGGCTTCTAGGTATGTAAAGAACAATATTTTCACATAGGTATCCAATCATTTGTTTAGTACACTTGCCCTAATTGGTAGTATTGAGAATCCCTCTATGTGAAAAGTGGAGGATTAGAGGTAATGTTTCTTGGCAGTAGCTAGCCTCTTGCAGAATAACTTCCATATGGAAGTCTGATTGGCATCAACTTGGGGCCTTTAGGTACACTGATTATATTTATCTGATTTTATTGTTTCTTATTTGGCTTATAAGTTATCTTATGTTTTATTATTTCCCACTCCTTTCAGTTTCAGTTTGGAGACTTTTCCATGCACACTGAATCACAAGTTTAGGTAGCTTTTCAGGGACCCAAATAAATAGGCCAAGTCTAAGCTTGAATGCAAGTTTTCCAGGATATTGTGGTTCTATTGGACATAGGTTTAAGTATATTTTATTTATTTATTTGAGAAAAACTTACATTATAACAGAAACAAGTATAAACATAAGTTTAAATACAAGATGTAGGAATTAATAATTGGGGACAATAGGACAGGGATGGTAGGCATGATTGTGCGCTTATGCCCGCCCCTTAGCGACCTTGTAGGAATGGGGTAAGGTCAATAGAGGTTAGTTTGAGGGTAAAGGAGTGGGTGTTTGAGCAGGTGACAACAGAAGCAGGTAGTGAGTTCCAGACATTGACCACTCTGTTGCTGAAATCGTACTTCCTGCAATCAAGTTTGGAGTGGTTTACATTAAGTTTATATCTGTTGTGTGCTCTTGTGTTGTTGTTGTTAAAGCTGAAATATTCATTAACTGGTAAGATGTTGTAACATATGATTTTATGTACTATGCTTAAGTCCAATGTTAGTCAGCGTAGTTCAAGGTTGTCTAAGCTTAGAATCTCAAGTCCAGTGCTGTAGGATATTCTGTTGTGAACAGAGGAATGTAGTACTGTTCTGATAAAATACTTCTGGACTCGCTCAATTGTATTTATGTCTAATATACAGTGTAGATTCCAGACAGTAGAGCTGAATTCAAGTATTGGTCTAGCAAAGGTTTTGAATGCCCTAGTTTACAAAACAGTATTACCAGAGGAGAAGCTTTGTAAAATTAAATTTACAACTCTTAAAGCCTTTTTGGCAATACTGTTGCACTGAGCTTTGGCACTTAGATTATTCAATATGAGAACTCCAAGGTCCTTGACAAAGTTAGGGTCATCAACAAGGTCATATCCGCCTAGCTTTTATTTGGTATATAGATTTTTTTTTTAACCAATGTGTAGGACAGAGCATTTGTTGGTAGAGATTTGGAGTTGCCAATTGTTAGACCATTCAGACACATAATCAAGGTCTTTTTGAAGGATGGTAGCATGGACGGTTGTGTTGAATAGTTTTACATCATCAGTGAAGAGGACACAGTTGCTAATAAGGTGATCACAAAGGTCATTTATATAGAGTGTAAAGAGTATAAAGATCCTAGAATTCTCCCTTGTGGGACACCGCTGGTAACTGGTACAGGGTTTGATAGGGCATTTCCTATTTTTACTATTTGTTGCCTGTCTGACAAGAAGGCAGTAATCTACTTGTGAAGGGGTCCGGAAATGCCATAAAAAATTATTTTAATAGTAGTTTGTCATGTACCACTGACTCAAATGCTTTGGAGAAGTCAATGTAAATCCCATATAAATCAATCTGAATCCATCTGTTTTCCTGGATTGATACATTTCACCCCATGGGAATGAAACGTACCTCTCTGGGAATGTAAAAACCTCCATTCCACACTTTTGAAGTATGCTGTTAATAGCCTCCTTGTGGTCAATTGTGATCAATTAGATGGACAATAGGAGAAGAGATAGGGAGAGATTTGTCTTTTACAGGAAAGATGTAAATCTAAGTTAGAGAGTTTTACATTGCAGTTGCTCCACTTCTAAGAAACTTAAAAGTACATGGCATTTTTCTGTATTTTGTAGAATTTTCCTCCCATGTCTCTTGTGATGTGCTAGGAACTTCTTCCCAGATCTTTAACTTTGATCAAAGAATAAAAGTCTGTTTTGTTTAATTTGCAAGCCTCCATTTAAGTCTTTGTTTTGGTTCATTTTTGGCTTAAGCGTGCTGCCAGACCTTACAGTGCCTCTAACAGAGAAGAAAATTGGCAGAGGAGTTTATTAGGACAAGGCTGCCATGCAGAGGAACACAAAGATAGTCCTTCACTTATGATCACAATTGAGCTCAAAATTTTGGTTGCTAAGCAAGAGCGTTCTTAAGTGAGTTTCACCATATTTGCTCATTCCATGACATCTCCTAGGTTCTTACAGTCATATGCAGGTTAGGGAAGTAAATCTGAAAGTGTGTACAATGCTCTAATGTACAGAAATTATAGTTAAATGTGTGGTAGAAAGTGGACTCAGTTTCCAGATGCAGTGAGGTTGAATGTATGTAGTTTTAGAAGAGCTCTATGTGTGGTTGTGTGTGTGTGTGTACACATACACACCATATATATAGTATAGTGTATCTTTTTGTGTGCCTATACACACACTATACAATGTAATATGTATATACACATATGGCATATATACATAGCATTAAATAGTGTATTTTGGATGTTCAGTAGTAGTAAATAAATAGAGAGGGAAATTGTATTTCTGAGGTGAGGAGAGGCCAGGCAAGGCACCCCTTGATGTGAGTGCTGTCAAGTTGGCCACTCCCACTGAGTCACATGACCACCCAGCACACCCACCCAGCCACATGACCACCAAGCCATGCCCACCAAATAACCCATGCCCACAGAACTGGTAGTAAATTTTTTTGAATCCCACCACTGATCAGTAGATATCTCTTATCCTCAGACATCAGTATGACATCATAATGGGTAATGCTTTGTTTCCATGTAGACTGAATCCTCACAAAATAGGTCAAGCTTATGTAGGCTCAGGGGCCCAAGTCAGTAAACTTGCATTCAATCTTTGACTACATTTTCCATGATATTGCAATTCAACTGGACATAGTACTAGGGATAATCAAAATGTTGATAAGAATCTGATTATGATAAGAGTCACAATTTTATGAAGTACATTTCCATTTCATTTCTATATTTTACAATACAAATTTCTGAACGGGGACATTGATTTACAGTTTTCTCATTTTTGCTTACATTCTTGCATTATAACAATTATTTCCATGTATTACATTAATTTAGATTCTAAACATAGGAGTTTACGGAAGGAAAAACTTCCACTTTGGACTATAGTGCTACTATCGGTAATATTTTGTACCCCTAGTGTATTTTCCTCAAGTTGAAAGAAAACATCACGTCCTTGCAGTGTCTGGGAGAATTGCATCTGTCACCACTATAATTGTAATTGTGCAATCAATCCATCACGTACAGAGGTCATTAAAGTTGTTCCCTGTGGAACTAGTTAGCAAATGTTGAGGAGGAAGCCATGTTTAAATCCCACCAAATCTGTAGCATGTAACCATTGCATTGCATATATGGTAGCTGGAGAATGAGAATTGAAGGATAGTATGTTACTGAGAAACATAGTGTTTTTTCTCTTTGTAATTTTTTAAAATTCACTTCTCTTTTGGAATAAGAACAATAATCTCTGGATGCTGATTAAGGATTCATTTCTATCATGTAACTCTCATATTCATTTGTGTTCTTCACTAGGTTTTTCTCCATCAATCTGCATCCTGCTTGAACTAGAGTTGTGCTGCAAATCTGCCACAAATGATTTTGAGAGGCTTGTGGAACGTGAAAGAAATACAAACAAAAAGAAGAAAAAAGAAGTGGATACTGAATGCTAGTGTGGTTGTTTTCATTATCAATTTAAAAAGATCAGTGGGAAAAAGTAAGTTTTTAAAATTTAAATTTCTAAAGACTATTCAAGAAAGGTTCAATGGGCACTTTTTCAAAAACTTCTTATGCCTTTTAACCAAGGTTGTCATTGCTGCTGCTGTTGTATTCATGGTTTTTATAAAAAATAGACTAAAAACTGGAAGGAGATATGTAACACTTTAAATGATACAATTGCAGGGCAAATTTTGTGCTAAATAACTAATATATCAAGTATAGAGGTTTCTATTGAACAATTGTATATATATTAGTTATCTAGATTCAGGCTTCTTCAATAGCATTCTATTGTCTACACAAGGTCTGCACAAACAATATGGTAGTTCTTATATTCTATTCCAGATAGAGAATTCAATTAAATCTGCAATCAAACCTGACTTATCTCACATCCTTGGATATATCTCAATCTCATAGCTGCAGGTTTGGAAGAGGGGGTGTAAGTATGAATAATATTTGTAATGTCTCTAAAATATTTAGGCCTATCTCTAAAATTTCAAAGGTATGCAAAATCAGTATTTCCCGGTGATATGAAAAAATCTATGTTACATTAATGTTTGATAATCATTGCCACACTATGCTCTCCCTCTATGATTTTTTTTCTTTAATGAAAGGAAGTTGACACTGCAGAACTGCCTTTTCAGTTCTAGATCTGGCCTTTTATGTCACAGAAGTTATTATATTATGATGAATATAAAATGGTTGGGCTGTTTTGTGTCATTATATGAGATCATGTTTTCATATAAGCAGCTTATTTGGTCTTTCTTTTCAGTTTAAAGTTCATTGAAATCCGTAACAGGACATAGTGGCCCCTCCATTAGAGATAAAGAATATAGCAGGATCCAATCTGAGTCAGTCACTGGGACCAGAGGTTTTGTCTCCCAAGCTTTTGGACTTGTGCTGAAGCCCAGCTTCAAGGAACTTCTCTATAGCAGACACACACATATTATTAGAGATAAGTTTTTTGAAGAAGGGTTCCTGCATGAATCTGAAAGCTTGGATAACAAAAACTTTTATTCCATTGACTGACCAAGATTGGATCCAGCAACATTATCCTGGGACATGTTGTATATTGGCCTTCATTGATGAATCTAATTCAGGTTGCAATTAAGCCTGATGTACTTCACATCCCTGAGATATCATGGAGGTGAAGATTTTACAGGGTGTAATACCAAACAATAGTTGCAATGTCTCTGTATATTAGAAGAAAAAAAATCCTATTTGAACTCCCAAGTTTAAGCAAAATTGTAATTATCTGATTAGATAAAATGATAAAGTATTGCACTGTATTATATTCTTCTCCTGCAGAAATAGTTCCTTAATAAAGGATGTCAGTACTGAAGAACTATCTTGAATGTAAATAATATAGCTTTCTTGTTATGGGAGTCACTTTCTTGTTATGGGAGTCACTTTATCAAAATTAAAACAAAGGCAGTTGGAAACTATTGTTCTATAAAATGGAATCATATTCAAAAGCAAGAGTTGTTATATTGATACTTCTTTCTCTGACAGTTAAAATTTCAACAATGCCAAACAGAACCATCATCATGGATTTCTTGCTTATGGGATTTTCTGAGCAAGGGGAGTTCCAACTTTTGCACATTGTGGTCTTTCTCATGATGTATCTGGTCATATTGATAGGAAATCTTCTCATTATCATTCTAGTAGTAATGAGCAACCATCTTCAGACACCAATGTATTTCTTTCTGGTCAATTTAGCGATTGTTGATCTGGGATCCACCACTGTCACTATTCCCAGATCAATAGTCAGTGCCCTCATGAATGCAAGAAGGATTTCATATTCAGAATGTCTTGCACAAATGTTTTTCTTTCTTTTCTTCGTGTCATCAGACCTTTTTCTTCTCACGGCTATGGCCTATGACAGATATGTGGCTATCTGCTATCCTTTACATTACATGTCTATGATGCAATGGAGAAGCTGCTTCCAGATGGCAGGGGCTGCATGGGTGCTAGGTTTTCTTAATGCTACCATGCATGCAGGAACCCTTTTTTCATTGCCTTTCTGTTCTACAATCATCCATCAGTTCTTCTGTGAAATCCCACACCTCATGAAGATTTCCTGCTTCGATCCCAAATTCAATGAAATCAGGATTCTTCTCTTTAGTACTATGGTTGGTGTTGTTTGTTTTATGTTAATTATCATGTCCTATGTGAAAATATTTAAGACAGTATTGAACATGTCCTCAATGGCCAGCAGACAAAAGGTCTTCTCTACCTGCATTCCCCATCTTTTTGTTGTTTGCTTATTCCTGGGTACAAGTATATTTTCCTATTTCATATCAAATTCTGGGTCTTTTTACAATTGGGATGAGATATTTGCAGTGATCTACTCTGTGATCCCTCCAATGATGAACCCTGTAATCTATAGCATGAGGAATAAGGATATCAAAGCTGCTTTATGGAAATTGTTTAATCAAAGAATTAGAAATCAAATTACAAAACTTTGCTGAAAAGCTACATATCTTTTGCTTAATATTATTTTGTTAAATAAACCCACAGATTTTGTTGTCCTAAAAGCTAATACCTTTGTTATCTTATAAGCCTTGTGAACCACAATTTATTTAATTGGACGTGTGGTACAAAGAATCACATGCATAATCTTTATGAAATGATTAAAAAACTGGAATTACCTGTAGTAACCTTAAACAAAGTAGAAAATAGATGTAACATCCAATTTTTAATATTAATATGCTGATGACACTATGAGAGAAGAAATGTGGCTGTCTGTATAATCAATGAAAGCTAAATTTAATTTTACCCAGCTTTTAGATAATAAAATCTATTTTTCTCTCATATTTTTCTTAAGGGTTAGGATAAGGATAGCAATGTTGAAATGAGGCTGATTGCTCTGGGAAATAACAGAAAAATAGCATTGGAAGGAACTATATCATTCTTGACAAATGGCTGTCTAGTCTCTTCTTAAAAGCCTCCAGTGATGGAACAACCACAACTTTTGAAGGCAAACTGTTGCACTGGTTAATTGTTCTCATTGTTAGGAAATTTCTCCTTTGTTCTAGGTTGTTTCTTTCTTTGATTATATTTTATTCATATTTTCTTTTCTTGCATTTTGGTGCTTTGAAAAATAGGTTGACTTCTTCATCTTTGTGACTTTGTGTAGTCCTCAATGGAACTACATCTACATGGAGGAAAGTGTGCACTAGGGTACCACAAGGCTCTGTTTTAGGCCCAGTGTTCTTCAATGTGTTCCTCAATGATTTGGATGAGGGGATGGATGGGAAACTTATCAAATTTGCAGATGACACCAAGCTGGCAGGAATAGCCAACACTCCAGAAGATAGGCTTAAGATATAGAAGGATCTTGACACACTTGAACATAGGGCACTGTCTAACAAAATCAAATTCAATGGTGAAAAAAGCAAGGTTCTATATTTAGGCAAAACCCCCAAATGTACAGGTACAGTAAAGGTGGTACCTCACTCAATAGTAGTAACTGCGACAAGGATCTTGTCCTAGTCGACAATCATTTAAATATAAGTCAGCAGTGTGCAGATGATTTCTGTAGTCTGCAATTTTTCTGGAAATAAAAACAAAACAAAACAAGAAAGTCAAGTTGCCCCTTGAAAAAGCACCTTTGGGACAAGCATGACTGAGAATGTCCACAGACTTTTTAGCTATGCACTTTGGGATGAACATCCTTCGAATGGTGTGGGACTATGAATAGGTTTCAGAAAAATTGCAGACTACAGGAACCATTTGCACTTCAGTTTGAGATGCAGACAACATAGGCTTATCCCCAACAGTCTGTGCCTGTCTTCAACAGGGAAGGGACACAGGGCAAAAAACATCTTGCAGCCAAGAAGGCTCCATACTCATTTTCACTACACAGGAGACCCTGAAAAGACAGATAAACCTCCTAATGGCCTAAATGAATTTCTAAAAAAATGCAAATGCCAGCTATCTGCAAGGAATGTAATCCTATTCTCCACCATCCAGTCAAAGCTGAAGAAGCTTCTTGGATGAGAATCAAAACTTCTTCAAAGAAAAAAGAAGAAAGTCCAGTTGCCTCTTGAAAAAGCACCTTTGGGACAACTGTGTCCTGAATGACTGAGAATCTCCATAGACTTTTAGATTGTAACCTTGCAATACCTTAATATGCTGAGTCATTTCTGATAGATTTCTGGATACAAATCAAGATACGGTATATGGATTGCCTGCTCATTATAATTATAATACTGTATATTCTTTTATGTATCAATATATATTATACTATTTTCCCAATTTGTACTTATTTCTTTATTTTCATGTTTGTTGGGGTTTTTCTATAATCATCTTATTATCTTTAAACAAAGCTAATCTCTCTTTATTATTTTTTATCATTTTCTCCAAAAATATATGTAGGCATCAGTAACATTTCTTCATACAATATACTTATTAACCCCTGTTAAGTCACTAATGTTTTAATATTATAAATATCAGTGTTCCACCACATTTTCAATATCTCAGTTTTATGTAAACACTAATATAATCAATTGTTAATCAGATTTAATCAATCCCAAAATTATATCTAAATCCCCTGAATTTATAATCCTTGAAAACTATATATTCCATTATATTTTTGTACCCTGTTAATCATACCCTGTTAAATATACCTAGTCCTAATCTTCACCTCCTAGTCTCAATATATTTATGGTTATAATAAATGCTATTATATATCTATATATGTGCTACTATTTTGCCAATTTAAACTTTTCACTTATTTCTATTGATTTTTAATATAATTGCTGTAATGCAAAATATTATGTTATCTATCCATCATCTTTCAGTCTTTTTAGAAGTTCATCATTTATTTTTTCATGATACTTTTATATTTCTTTCTTGAAATCCTATATGTCTTTCTAGCATTTTTACCCAAACTGATCGTTTCTTCTGCCTTACCTTTTATTGCCTTCTGCTGCATTTTTTGAATATCCATCCATCTGTAACCCTTTCATTACTTTTGGAAAGTTTTCCTTTTTTTCTCTACTCTATTATAAGCTCTTAAGGTATTATTTATTTGATTTTTAGTATTTATTGTTACTGTCTTTTCAGTGTTTTATCTGCTTGTAACTTGTTTTTATCTTCTTGCAGTTTATTTTGCTTTGTCTCCTCCATGCCTTCTTCTAATTTCTCATCTACTGTATATTATATTCATCTTTTACCACCATTTGTTGAGGGCCTTCTACTTTCATGTTTTTTATTTGGGTTAAATCTCTAAGGTAACAGTTGAAAGTTATTTCATCCAGTTTCACTGCTCTGTCCATGCACCACTCCAGCTCAAGATCTTAGTGTCCTGGTTGTCCCAGCTTGTGACAGACCAAAATGACCATCATCCCTGCTGCCATTTGGGAGAGCTTTCTTTGCATCATTGAGGAAATTGTGATTTCCCCTCAATTGATGAAGCACCTCTCCTTTCTTCACCACCCATCCAGGATGGTTTAACCCCATAGGATCTGTTAGCAATCAGTTGCTGGCTGTATTTCATGGAGCCAGGTGGAGCTCTGCTATTTTTCAGCTGTTTTCACTATGATGTCAACTGGAAGTCCCCTGTAGTGTGTTGTTTTCATGTAGACTGAAACCCAACAAGGTATCCAGAAAAGCCAAACTGAGGCAGACCTTCAGGGACCCAAATGAGTGAGCCAAGTCTTAGATTGAATGTAAGTTTTTCAATATTGATAGGATTCTAGATTATGTAACTGTTCTGTCTCATCTTTCTTCTTTCCAAAAAGATGAAAGAGTACAAACTCACACAAACACAGGCAGGCAGGCTGGCTTGGACTTAACAGAGTTAATTCTTTGGAACTGATAATGTCCTTGGCATTCCAACACGCTCTCCCTGCCAAGTCCAAACTGATAATAAGTAAAAAGCTACTTACAGAAAATTACAAGGCAGACCACAAAACTCATTCACAAAGAAAACCTGAAGTAAGATCAAACTTTGTCCCGTACAACGTTCCAGCCAACAACACACCCACTTTTATCCCCTGTGGGGTGTGGCTCAATGACTCAGCTCATTCTCTGACCCTCCCACGCCTCCTACGTTGCTGCCCACGTTTCTCCCTACGACGCTGCTTAGGATCAAGCCAACATTCGTCCTCTTGACTCCCTGTCAGGGGTTGCTCCGATATGCCTTCCTCCTGATTAATCTCAGGCTGTTCCTCTCGGTTGTCTGATGAAACCTGAGGCATTATCAGGGAGGAAGGCATTGCCAGAGAGGAAGGTCCTGGGGAGGAAGGCATTCCCAGTTCCTCCTCCTCATCTTCCAAGTCCTCTTCCTCTAACAGCACAAGCTTGGGAATCGGAGCCACAACATGTAACTGTTTCCATTTTCTGAAGTTTTAGTTCCTATATTTTAGAAAGCAGTTTTCTGAATGGTGATATTGATTCATTCAGTTTCTCATCTTTCTTGCATTATAACAATTGTTTACATTTTATTACTTTAATTTAGATTTTATACATAAGAATTATGGGCAAGGAAGTTTGTATATTGATGTTGGGGACATTAGGCTGCTTTTCCCCTGTTAAGGACTCCTCAATAGTTTTTTGAGTTGTTGGTGGGGTCGGTGTCAACGTAGTCGATAGGGTTGGAGTAGCCTTCCTTCCTGTTTTTAGGGCCATAGTTGTCATGGATGTCATCTCTCTAAGTATTTGTTTTTGTTGATGCACAATTTTAGATATATTATCCCAAATCACCATTCAGTGTTTGGGTCCTGTATTTAAAAGTCTATTTTCGTATTTCAATTTAATATCTCGCTCCACAGTCTTTTCCCCTATATTATAAATAGATATCTACTACAATATTCTAGTCTATGTAATAAGAAAATTGGTCAGCAATAGTACATCAATTAACACTTTAAGGAATTAATCTTAAATGTCTTAAGTAGTCTAAATAATTTATAAATAGTTTATATCAACAGAGTTTATCCCTCTTTGCTATTAATACTTAAAACAGTAATCTCTTAACTCTATAAAAATAGTATACCCCCCTCTTTCTTTCTTTCCCCCCCCCCCCAAATAAGTAAAATTATGTAAGCTATTTAGGAAATACAATAGGGAGGCAGGGGGCAAGATAATAAGAGAAAGGATAAGAGAGAGATTACCACAACTTCAGAAAATCAACAAACAAAAAGCAAGGAAATCATCTTAAGGAGAAAGTAGTGCCAAACTAGTAATATTAAGTAGTACCACGTAATAAAGGAAGCAAGTTGGGTGAGCTAATAGTCCATCTTCCAACTAGAGTGTTCTTTTCAGCATTCCAATCAGCAAATGGTGTAATGTGCTGACTAATCTGCAGCCCCAAAGCCATCTTTCCCAGCCTTCTGTTTGTCTCTGCCTTCTTCCTCTTGCTTCTTCTTCTTTCTTTGCTTTCCAACTTTTAAATCAACATACAAATCTTCCAAAGTCCAATATAATGCTCAGTTTGTCTTCTCCACAATATTAAATAGATGTGATAGTCGTGTTGTACTCAGATCTGAGGGTTCATCAGACTCAATCAATACCAGTATTCTTTCACCTCCGTCGCCTCCCTTTTCTCAAGTAAAGTCAAAAAGAAAGGTCCAAAAGTCAGATGAAGCTCCTCACAAATTCTGGACCTCCGATCTCCTGGTTTTGACAATCTTCCTCTTTCCCCGGAGCTTCCCTTTCACAGGGTAAAATCTGCGCTTTCACTTTTGTGCTTGGGCTTTTCCGCTCTCCATTATAGTTCTTTCATTTTTCCCAGCCGCTTTTCTGGCCGTTTTTCTGCCCGACTTCTGAAAAGTGCTGATCACAACCAGGAAAGAAGATTTTACGCCGCTGTCATTCTTCTGTCATTCTGCTATCTTCAGTCTTCAAAGGATCCAAGTTATAAACCATTTCTCTGTTCCTGTTACTCTCAGCCTCGCAGGCTATCACTGCTTTGCTTATTCACCCAAGTGGCAGACCGGACTTGAAGCCGCCATAGAATGACAGCTTACTCTTCTGCGCCGGGCTCGGGAACTTCCCTCTTCGCTGTCCACTGGCAGTTTCAAAGGTTATCCGGTCATCATGGTGATGAGATATCACTAACGAAATAAAGTGTTTATATTTTTATGGCAATTGTGAAATAATGATAGAAATCACTATTTGTGGAAGTCTGGTTAATCACAGAACTATAATGTAGAGCTATAATCCAGAAATCACTATAACTGTTAGATTACTGTTAAAATAATTTAGGAAAGACATGTTTTGTCTCACTTAATCTACAGTCAAAAGGATGTCTGGTTATAGGTTTTCTGACCATAGTTAGCCCCAAGTTCTAAAATGGAAATGTATGAAAATTATCCATAGATGTTATTAATTTTGTTTTACATCCTAAAATTAACCAGAAAAAACATTTTATCCCATATATACTCCATCAATTTTTCATTGCTAATCTGTGAGTCACATGTATCCAAATTTTCCCATTTTCTGTACTCCATGGCTTATGAATGGCTAGGAATCAGCATCTTTAGATTGCTTGTGATGTAGCCTTGATCAATGATTGAGAGTTCATGCAGAGAACATCTTTCATTCAATGAGACAGTGATTTCAAAAGAGTGAAGCAATGAATAATCCACACTAAATGATGAGAGTGCACAAGCAAAACTTGGTTAGTTCTCTAACAAATAGCACAATATAGCTAAGTTTTCTTTCTCTGTTGGGCCTCAGTGATTTTTTCATTAATTGTTTCATTGCAAAATAATTTTTATTAAAACAAGTAGATAAAAACTAACAAATGAATAGGTAGCAAGCAGGGGAAAGAGAAAAAAGAAAGCAAAGAAAAACCAAAATAAACGAAAAAAGTTTAAGGAAAACAAAAAGGAAAACAGGAAGAGAAGTGATTTTCAATATTTTTCATAGCATTATAAGTACAAATATATATTAACCTTTCTCTCTAGTTGTTTGCATAATCTACAGTCTATACTTTCTATAATCTATCATATCTAAAGATTGTTGCTGTTGTTGTTGTAATAAATAGATGTTGCTCAATGTTCAACTTGTGATTGACTTCCAGAATGATCTGGTTTCAATTTAATCCATTTACTGATCTTCACACAGTTAAGACCACATTCTTTAGATTTCTTTTCTTTTCTGTTTACATTTTTGTTATGTTTGAATTTCTTTTTCTCTTCCTTTCCCTTGTCAGATTATTAAATTTAGATATAGATATGAATCATCAAAACTTGTTTACTCAGTGAGTTAGAGAACATATATTAGAATCATAGAGACTGAAGTTAACAAGGACTTAATCAAAGCAAGCATAGATTGCTAACCACCATAATGCAAAAATAATAGAACATATTTTGTGATGTCTTGATGGAAGCTTTTTCTTTTCACACTTGGGTTGCAGCATAACCATAGAACTTTATTCAAATTGCCTTTAATAGTGCAAATCCATGTTGTGACATAGTGTTAATTCTAAGGAATAGTTGGGATAGATACAGTGGTCTTTAACAGACAGTTTTATTTATTTATTTTATTTATTTGATTTGTCAATCACTTACAAAATAATAGGTATAAGTATATACATAGTTATAAATACATGAAATGGGTACATATAAGAAAAATAAAAGAAACAATAGGACAGGGACGGTAGGCATGTTGGTGCGCTTATGCACGCCCCCTACAGACCTCTTAGGAAAGGTGTGAGGTCAATAGTAGACAGTCTAAGTTTAAAGTTTTTGGGATTTGGGGAAGAAACCACAGAGTCAGGTAGAGTATTCCAGACATTGACTACTCTGTTGCTGAAATCATATTTCTTGCAATCGTTTGGTGCGGTTAACCTTGAGTTTGTATCTATTGTGTGCTCTTCTGTTGTTATGGTTGAAGCTAAAGTATTCATTGACAGGTAGGACATTGCAATGTATGATTTTATATATCATACTTAGATCAGACTGACGTAATTCAAGGTTTTCTAGGTCTAGAATTTCAAGTCTGGTGGCATAAGGTATTCTACAACGAGTAGAGGAGTGGAGAACTCTAGTTGCGAAATATTTCTGGACTTTCTCAATTGTGCTAATATCAGATATGTTTTTTTACAGTTTTTTTTACAGATACAGTTGTTTTAGTTGATGACATATTCTGGAAAACTAAATGATCATGAAAAACTAAGGACATTAATTGAAAACATCAGGTATTGTCTCAATCCTTAATGACATAAACATAAACATCCACTTCATTTTTTGCTGAAATAAAACTACTATTAGTAATATTTTGCATCTCTATGATACATTCCTCTTGTTGAAAAGAAATATCATGTGCTTGCAACGCCTTGGAGAATTGTGTCTGCCACCATTACAGTTGTGATTGTGCAATCATTCAGTTGTATATAGAGTTCTTTAATATTGTGTCTATGTTCCCTATGGGACTAGTTAGCAAATGTTGAAGAGGAAGCCATGTCTGAATCTCACCAAATTTGTATCATGTAACTGCTGGATTATGTGAATGCTAGCTGAGGAATGAGAGTTTAAAGATAGTATGTTAGTGAGAAATTTTTTTTTCTTTTTAAATTTATGTCTGTATTGGAATAAGAAATATAACCTCTGGATACTAATTAAGGATTCAGTTCCATTATATAACACTAATATTAATTGATGTTCAATGCAAGCTTTTCCTCTATCAATCTGCATCATGCACCTATGCTTGAAGTAGAGTTGTGCTGTAAATCTGCCACTAAATGTTTTTGAGAGGCTGTGGGATATGAAAGAAATAAACAAACAGAAGAAAAGAAGTGGGCACAGTGTGGCTTGTCTGATCATTTTTATTATCAGTTTAAAAGGACCAATGAGGAAAAGTAAGTTTTTACATTTTAAATTTCTAAAAATTTATTCAAGAAAGGTTCAATGTGCAAGCTTTCAAAAACCTGTCTTTTTATGCCTTTTAATCAAGAGGTGTTTTTCCCCCCATTTTATTCATAGTTTATACACAGGCTACACTCTGGAAAAAGAAATGTAACATTAAAATGATACAACTCCAGTACTTGTGCTAATCAAATAATCTATCAAATCTGGACCTTTATCAACTGTTGTAGATATCATTAGTTATCTGGTAGTTTTACTAGAATGCATATAGCGAATCCAATTAAATTTGTAATCAAACCTGATTTATTTTACATCCTTGGATATATTTCATGGCTGCAGATTTGGAGGTGGGAAGTATAAGTAAAAATCATATTCACAATATCTCTGTAATATTAGAAAAAATATCTATCTCTACAATTTCAAAAATTGGCAAAATCAGTATTCTCTGGTGATATGGAAAAAAATCAAATGCTGCTCTAAAATTTGATAATCCTAATCATGCTATTGTCTTCTATGAATTTTTTTATTTAATAAAAGGAATCTGGTATTGAAGAACTATCTTTTTAGTTCTAGATGTGGCCTTAAGATGTGTCATAAGAGTTATCACATTACTATTAATATAAATTGATTGGTATTTATTGTCTCATTATATGAGGTTATATTCTCATCCAAGAAGCTTACATGGCTTTTATTTTTCAATATTTAATGTTCTGTGAAATGCTAAATGGAACAGTCCATGGAAGACTTACTATTACAGATAAAGAATCTAATTAGGTTTCCTATTGAGCCTCATTCACATCCTTGGGATATTACGCAGTTGAAAATTTTACAATATATTTAAAGCCTCTGCATGTTACAAATGAGTAAATTTCTGTCTAAGTTTAAATAAGATTTATAATATCAGATTAGGTAAATGATAAAATATTGCACAATACTATATACTTATACAGAAATAATTCCTTGATAAAGGATGTGATTACTGAAGAACTAACGATTTTATAATATAATTTTCTATGTTATAGAAGTTACGATATCACCATGAAAACAAAATATTTGACATGTATAGTCTTGTAAAAATGGAAGAGGTTTGTTAAATTGAAACACCTTTCTTTGACAGTTGAAATTCAATAACATGATGTCAAACAGAACCATCATCATGGATTTCTTGCTTATGGGATTTTCTGAGCAACGGGAGTTCCAGCTTTTGCACTTTGTGGTCTTCCTCATGATGTACCTGGCTATCCTGATAGGAAATCTTCTCCTCATTATTCTAGTAGTAGTGAACAATCATCTCCAGACACCAATGTATTTCTTTTTGGTCAGTTTAGCCATTGTTGATCTGGGATCCACCACTGTCACCATTCCCAGATCAATAGCCTGTGCCCTCATGAATGTAAGAAGGATTTCATATTTGGAATGTTTTGCACAAATGTTTTTCTTTCTTTTTTTTATGTCCTCAGACATTTTCCTTCTCACTGCTATGGCTTATGACAGATACGTGGCTATCTGCTATCCTTTACATTATATGTCTATGATGCAATGGAGACACTGCTTCCAGATGGCAGGGGCTGCATGGGTGCTAGGTTTTCTTAATGCTACCATGCATGCAGGAACCCTTTTTTCATTGCCTTTCTGTTCCACAGTCATCCATCAGTTCTTCTGTGAAATCCCACATCTCATGAAGATTTCCTGCTTCGACCCCAAATTCAGTGAAATCTCTGTTCTTCTTTTTAGTGCTTTTCTTGGTGTTGTCTGTTTTATGTTAATTATCTTGTCCTATGTAAAAATCTTTAAGGCAGTATTGAGCATGCCCTCAGTAGCCAGTAGACAAAAGGCCTTCTCTACTTGCATTCCCCATCTCCTTGTTGTCTGTTTATTGCTTGGTACAGGTATATTTTCCTATTTCATACCAAATTCTGGGTCTTCTTATAATTGGGATGAGATCTTTGCAGTAATCTATTCTGTGATTCCTCCAATGATGAACCCAGTAATCTATAGCATGAGAAATAAGAATATCAAAGCAGCTTTATGGAAGTTGTTTAATCAAAGGATTGCAAATCAAAATAGAAAAGTCTGCTAAGAACAATTAAACAACTTTTTTTAAGGAATAAAAGAAATCCCACAAATGTTGTTGTCTTGAGCAATAACCTTTTCATTATTATTTAAGCATCGTGAACTACAATTTACTTATTTAGATGTATTGGACATAGTCCACAGAATCACACACATGCAATTCTAGGAAATGGTTAAAAAGTTTTTAAAAAATTGAATTAACAATAGTAACCTTATCAATATATATACCTACATATTGGGATAAGAAACTTGGCTGATTCAGTGGGAGATTATTTTACGTCTTCTCTTGCCCAATTATTTGATCATGGAATCCATTTTCTTTTTTAAGGTTATAAATCTTGAAATCAGGCTATAACTACTCTGGGAAATGTCCATTACTGGTGTCCAATTTTGTATAGAAGTAGCCCATTTTATCCAATTAAAATGGACTGGGGTCAGGGTAACAGATGATAGCAAATTATTTTGTAGTCAATATTTGCTCCTGTGATGTTATGGATGAGGCAATAGGATGTCTTTACTGTCTGTGTATCACCCTAGTGCTGTTTTTTCTAACTAATAGCTGCTTCACTTAGGATAGCTGTCTGCAAGCAAATGCAGATCACTGAATTCATGTAGCCATATGTCAACTATAGTTACTGCACACATGTTGTCATGGCATTGCAGATACCACAACAATATTTTTATTATTTATTGTTGGTCTCCACCTAGCATTCACTGTATTTATTTCTCAAGCCCTTAAAAAAAGAACAAGGCATTAACGGCTAGAACTGAAGCAACATTTCCTTTTTCTGGAATCAGTCAGCACCTAAACCAAGATAGAAACACTGAAATAGTGAGAAATTTAAACATATTAAAGGTGGTATTCATCATAGATGGCAATATATGTTGCAATTATAAAATCCTAAATCCTCAGCATATTCATGGTGTTGCTGTAGGCCTATGGATATTGTCCTTTTTCTGACAAATACTTTTTTTTAGGATGTGGTTTTATTTCTCAAAAAGTACTCAAGAAGTTAGCTACATAATTTGGATGTTCTCAAAATCTCAAGATTTCTGTTGATGGATTGTTATAGATTGTTATAGAAACATAAACTGTTTCAACTCCTACCCTCAAAATGACGCTATAGAACACTGCATACCTGAACAACTAGACACAAGGGCAGTTTTCCCCTGAACACTATCACTCTGCTAACCAAATAATTCTCTCAACACTGTCCAACTATTTACAAAGTCTGCATTACTATTACTATTAATCTTCTCATCACTCCTTATCACCCATCTCCTCCCACCTGTGACTGTATGACTCTAACTTTGTCGCTTGTATCCTTATGATTTATATTGACTGTTTCCTAGTATGATTTGATTGCTTATTGTACTCTATGACTATTATTAAGTGTTGTACCTTATGATTCTTGACTCTTGACAAATATATCCTTTCTTTTATGTACACTGAGAGCATTTGCACCAAGACAAATTCCTTGTGTGTCCAATCATACTTGGCCAATAAAGAATTCTTTCTTTCTTTCTTTCTTTCTTTCTTTCTTTCTTTCTTTCTTTCTTTCTTTCTTTCTTTCTTTCTTTCTTTCTTTCTTTCTTTCTTTCTTTCTCTCTTTCTTCTTTCTCTCTCTCTCTCTCTTTCTTTCTTTCTTTCTTTCTTTCTTTCTTTCTTTCTTTCTTTCTTTCTTTCTTTCTTTCTAGATGTGGCTCTTTATGTAATTGTGCCTTTTGTGTAGTTATCATATTATCTTTTACAACAATTGGTCTATATTAATTGGGCAATTAACTTTCTCAAGGGGACAGGTGAGAAACTGGGGCTGTTGTGGAGGATCTAACCAAGAGGCCTGTATACACATTTATATTTGATTTCTATTTTCCAATTGACCTCACACAGAGACAGCCAATGGCCAGGGTTTGGCCAGGTCTGGTCTACATTGTCTCATATGGGATCATATTCTTACATTTAGTTTCATGTCATTTCTTTCCCAGTAATTAAAACTTAAGTGAAATGCCACACATAGCTGTCATCATAGATTTCTTGCTTGTGGGATTTTTGGAACAATGGGAATTCCAAATTTTGCATCTTTGAATTTGTATTGGAGAATTTTTTTGAGAAATCTGGAAACAAACAAATGGACCTTTGTCAAATCAACATGGGGTTCTCACTCAAGGTGCAGACTATTCTACTTTGGACATATTATCAGAATAACTGTCTGGAAAAGGCTATAATGCTGGGAAAAGGAAAAGGAAAAATAGGATGCTCAACAATTAAGGTGCTTGAACTCAGAAAAGCAATGTATGCACCAATGGGAGACCTGGGATAAGATATTAGGAACAGATTATCTTGGAGAAAATCTGTGTGGCCACTAAGTGTTAAAAATAACTTGATGGCACAAAATTAATCCTTAATCAAAAGTCAACCCTTTGTGTCATGGGATATCTTGATAATATATACCATACTGCACTCTTATTCAGATTCCAGTCCCCAATGAGGTGTTTTAGGAAGCAATTTGACATTAAGTGGAAATAGTTGTACCCTCAGGCCATCTATGTTTTGATGATTAGCCATTGAGGGTGATGACATTAGGCTTATGTTCACTGTGAATGGCCTGACCCTTGACTCCAACAATTCCTTTCATTGTACATCAGTACCATGATTTTCCTGCCTGCCTCTGAGACACTAACTTCCCCCACCCTCAAACTTACTTCCTACCTAATCATAGTCACTGTTAATACACTCACAATAGTCTGGATAGTAAGCATCAGGGATATTCTGACTAACATTCATCTGTCAGGATTCCAAGCACAACCCAACAGCTATAGGAGAGAAAGTGGCTAATCCAGTGGAGCAATTAAATAGAAGATTAGTCTGGAATCCCTATATGGGCACAAGATGAAATCTGATCTCATTTGAATGCTGTTGAATTTTATCTTGTCTCACTCAGCATGAGAAGATTCCTATATATAGGCTTGAGCAATCATGCTTGGGTCTTCTTGTTACCAGACATTAGCCCCTTCTCTCCTCTGAACTAGTTCAGCCTTTCCCCCACCAAACTACTGCTTATTCTACAGGAAACTAGATTAAAAACAACCAAATAAAAAAATAAATAAAATAAAACAAACAAGAACTCAGCAAATAAAGCTTCTATTCAGTTTTGTAGTGTAAATTTAGTGCCAGAAAAATAAACACAGATGGTTGAGGCTTCATTTAACTTTTTTATAAACACATGAAGTAAATTTTACAAACCAACGTCCCACATATTATCTAGGCTGTTCAAAACTAGGAGTACTTTTTGAGATTCTGGAATCCTCATCCCATGCTGTTCTAACTCCACAAACAAAGGTTGCATATGAACAAAATGCTGTTCCACTGAATCTCCTGGCTGCAAACTTTCTTGATAATTGTATGATGTTGCATGCAGATACACTCACATGAACATTCCTCAGATAATACCAGACTTCCTTTGCAGTCTTTAAATCAGCTTCATCAGCCACCAGATCAAGACTGAATGCACCAATTATCACATTAAACAAGAGGAAAACCTTCTACGCACCAATTCCACCCACACTTTCTACAATTTTGTAAACAACAAACTAAAAGGCTCATGGTCTATCCCACTCCTGAAAGGACCTAATGGTAAAGACTGCAATGATGACACCATTAAAGCCAAATTAAATTAAAGCTCTTTAACACATTATTTGGCTCAGTATTTGTAAACAGCTATGGATCATGCCCAATATTTCCTAGTCAACCACAGACAACTACGATAATCTGATACATATTGATTTTACAGAAGACAATGTTGAAAAGGCACTATGCAATCTAAAACCATCTCTATTTATTGGACCAGACAGAATATGTACTACTTCTTAAAAAAGCTATCCACTGCCATAGCCAAACCTCTAAGCATAATCTTTGAAAAATATTTCAGGACCAGCTCCTTGCCAAAACTATGGTCACAAGCCACAGTCATCCCCTTCTTCAAAAAGGGAGACCCCAGCCTAGCTGAAAATTATAGACCAATCTCTTTATGCTGCATCACCTGTAAAGTAATGGAATCAATTATTAACCAATCCATTATCTTCCACTTAGAGACAAACAACCTACTCTCTAATAAACAATTTGGTTTCAGAAAAAACTATCCTGTAATCTGCAACTCTTACACTGCAAAAACATATGGACTACACAACTCAATCAGGGTAAAGCAATAGACACAATCTACATAGACTTCTGTAAAGCCTTTGATTCAGTGGACATGACAAACTACTACTAAAACTAAAATCTTATGGTATCTCTGAACACTTGCATAACTGGATAGAAGCATTCCTATCAAACAGACCAAAAATGGTCAAAATTGGGAGCATCCTATCAAATTCTGTACCTGTCAACAGTGGTGTCCCCCAAGGGAGTTTTCTAGGACCAACTCTCTTCATACTCTACATAAATGACCTCTGTGATCATATTAAGAGCAACTCTGTTCTCTTCGCTGATGATGTAAAGCTATTCAACACCACAGACAATACTGCTACCCTTCAAAAAGACCTTGACTACGTATCAGAATGGTCAAACAAATAGCATCTTCAAATCTCAACAAATAAATGTTCTGTCTTACATCTTGGCAAAAAAATCAAAAAATAAAATGCAAGCTGAATAGTCAAGACCTTGCTGATAACCCAAACTCTGTCAAGGACCTTGGAGTACTCATCTCAAATGATCTAAGTGCGAGACCCCACTGTAACTATGTAGCTAAAAAGGCATTAAGTGTTGTAAACCTAATCCTGTGGAGCTTTTTCTCTGGTAATATCACTCTACTAACTAGAGCATACAAAACATTTGCTAGACCAATACTTGAATACAACTCATCAGTCTGGAACCTGCATTACATATCTGATATTAATACAATTGAGAAAGTCCAGAGATATTTCATGAGAAGAGTCATCTACTCGCAACAGAATACCTTGTGCCACTAGTCTTGAAATTTTAGGCTTAGACAACCAAGAACTATGCTGCCTTCAGTCCAACCTAAGTGTAGTACATAAAATTATCTATTGGGACTTCTGGTTTGCCAGGCTTTGGTGACAGCAGGGATTCGCGTTTCTCTGCGATCTCTGCTGTGCTAGCCGTCTTGGTGCCTCCGATCCTGACAGATCTGGAGGATAAGCCTGCCCTGTTGGGGCAGCTGAAGATAGGGGGGATCCGGACAGGGGTTGAGAGGTATCACAGACCCCCTCCCCAGCCAGCAATAACCCCCTTTTCTCAAGGCGGTGGAGCGGCGGTCTTAATGGCCACCACGAAGAAGCCGGCAACTGGATTAAGAATGCGCAGGAGGAAGAAGAAGGAAGTTTTAAAATGAAAGTTTTTTCTTGGCTGAACCGGGACTTTAAGGACATATCTAATACCTGAAACATTATTATTCTTTTTGGACGCTACAATGTTCCCAATGGAGGTTTTCAGCGGAGAAGAAAAGTGTTGAAAAGGGAAAGTTACTCTCCCTCCCTTATCAAACTAACAAATGGATATGGAAAATCTGCTTTCTAACAGAAGGTAAAAATTTAAAGCCCTTTGTTACAAGTGGGAAGGGAGAGGCTTGGAAAAAATAATATTTTAAGACTTTGTTGGAGGAGATGCTTTGAAGATAAAGAGATTAGAAGCTAACTGCAAAAAAGATTTAAAATACAGATTGGATTTTTTTCCCTAATTGACTTTACCCCAGGAAGAGAAACTGTAAAAGGAAGAAGTTTGTGCTTTGCCTGGACTGTTTGATGACTTTGGGATTTTGGGACCTTGGGGAATTGTTTTAAGTTTGGAAATATTTGACTGGCTTAACAACAAGAAGAGGATACAGAAAAAGAAGAAGAAAAAGTTTATAATGGCTCTATCTCTCAATGAACTAAAAAAACAATATCTAAAAATAAGGAAAGAAGGCAAGGACGCTATGGGAGAAGCCCTTTTTTTTCTAGATATGGCGCTTGCTATGTATCAGCAAATTAAACAACAGTTGGAAGAAGCGGAGGAAGAAGAAGCCATTTTTAATGAACTAAATGGTGTGATTAAGAAAGAAAGGAGAAAGAGAGGAGGGAAAAGGAAGGACTTGACATAAAAAAATATTTATGAAAGAGAAAAATAAGATGCAAAAACAATATAATGCCAGAAAGCAAAAGGAAAGAAGAATGCAACAGAAAGGGGAAGTCAAGAAGGCAGAGGTTTGGAGAGGAGTGGGTAAAAAGTCTAGGTGGGCCAAGAAAGAAAGGGAAAAGGGGGAAAAAAGTTACAAAGGTATAAAACAAGATGGGAAAAAGAAAATTTTTTTTAGGGACAAAGGGTAATGTATGGTTTTTTTTTTTTAAAAAAAAAAAGGGATTCTGCAAAGTACACACGATAGTATTGTAGCAGTTGTATTTGTGTTAAAAATAGACAATTAGAATTCTATAAGATTTAATAAAAGATTAAAATATTAAGGTACAATGTTAAAAGATTTAATAATGAATGATTTTGAGTTTTAATAAAATATTAAAGGAAATGTTTAAAATATTAGTTTAAATATAGAGTTTAATGGGCCAATGTGTTGATTATTATAGACTTATTATTGTAGTATTTGTTTTTGAAATAGTAGAATGTACTAAGCAGAATCAGATTGGGACTTAGGTGTTATTTCAAACTTCAATTTAGGGGAATGATAGAAAAGCATCATACTCTGATTAGTGACTTCAGGGAAATTATCCTTTTTTATATTGGGAATGAGATAGATGTAAATGGAAAAATGGACAAAAGATATAAAAATATTGTCTTAAAGCAAGATGAAATATATAAAATAGAATTAAGAAGAGGGAAAAGTGGGGAGGAGTTATATAGAAGATATAGAATGGTAAACAAGATAGGTAATGGTATATAAGAAGAGCATGAATTTAATTGAAGTCCATACAAAAAGAGGTAATCTGGGGCCAAGTTACTTTCTAAAAGAAAGTTTTATGTTTTTGTGTTTTATGTGTGTGTGTTTAATTGAGAATTAACAAAAGAGGAAGGCCAGATGAGAACAATTGTAAACAAGCCAGAGGAAAATATAAATGTGATGATTGAATAGCAGATAAATTAGAAAAGAAATGTGATTGAATAAGAGTAAAGAGAAATAATGTGAAATTTGTTAAAGGAAATTTACGTGTCTACATGGAAATGGGATAAATTACAAGTATATGATATAAAATAATGTGTTACCTGCCTTGTAAAGATTTATAATGGAATGAGGTTTTATGTTTTTAATGTCTAATGATGTTTTGTTTTGTTTGTTTGTTTTTAAAATCAATAAAATTTGCTTAAAAAAAATTATCTATTGCAATGTCCTACCTGTCAATGACTACTTCAGCTTCAGCCACAACAATACAAGAGCACACAATAGATACAAACTCAAGGTAACTGCACCAAACTTGACTGCAGGAAATACGACTTCAGCAACAGTCAATGCCTGGAATACACTACCTGATTCTGTGGTGTCTTCCCCAAACTCCGAAAACTTTAACCTTAGACTGTCTACTATTGACCTCACCCCTTTCCTAAGAAGTCTGTAGGGGGCATGCATAAGCGCACCAATGTGCCTACTGTCCCTGTTCTATTGTTTCTTTTTTTTCTTATTCGTATCCATTTCATGTATTCATAACCATGTTTATACTTATACCTGTTATCTAATAATCACTTGACAAAATAAAATAAATAAAAAATAAAAAAATACATAGATAAAATGATCATCTTCTAAACTTAAGATGATATAAGCAAATGCTCTATCATGTACCTTCTGATCTGCAGCATTCAATGGTGCATGGAGTGGATTTTCAACAATATTCCAAAGCTCTTTAGCTTTCAGGAAACATTCCATCTTTGCAGCCCAAATAATATAGTTCTTCTGACCCAACCGGGGTAGAGAGCTCTCTTTAATTTTTTCAGCCATGCTACAAAGCCTCTTGCCTTGTTTTGTACTTTTAAAACAGGCAAGCTTTTAGCTTTAAGTACAATTCAGTCTTTTCTCTGGGCCCATAATCTATTCAGAGTTTTGTAGCATAAATTTAGTGCTAGAAAAATAAACATAGATGAGGCTTCATTTAATTTCTATATAAATATATGAGGTAAATTTTAGAAACCAGTTGTAGATTTCTCCAACATGGAACAAACTCAAATAGAAGTAGACATGTTACAAGTGCAGAGCTTCAGCAGCACCTCAGGAGCTCAGAAAGAGAGCTTTAGTTCAGCAGGCAAGCATTATGCACAGCAGAAGAGAGAAGCAGTTTTATTTTCAATAGACAGACTCAGAACTTAACATAGCTGCAGAATTATAGAGCTTAATATAAAGCCACGCCTAGGCTACTTCTAGTTTCAGTTTCCAAACAGTTCTCATTGGCTGATTTAGTTGCTATTCCTATTCATTGGCTGACCTTGTTATCATGCTCTATTCCAGTTCATTAATATACTTTGACAGTTTTATTGTCTCTTCTATCATCTACATCAGACCTGGCTAGTTATGGTCACCTCAGGCTCTTAGGCAGTCCAAAATCAGCCTGTGGTACAGTGGCATCAGCAAAGTGGTGGTGGTGGGGGGACGACAGGATGTTGGCAGCATCAGAGTGGGGTGGCAGCATCAGAGGGTGAAGTGGTGGCACTGACCCTTCACAAAAGTCCCAGTTTCTCATGTGGCCTTTTGATCAAATTGCCCGCCTCTGTCATATATCCTTTGAATATAGATGGCTATGTAGGATTAGTTCTTTGTGTACTGCAGAGGGATGATGTATAGTTTACAAGAATTTCTACAATGAAGTACTGTATTTATCCTTTTCATGACTGTGGTCTTCAAACACAAGCAAATTTCTGAATATGTGGTTTAGTGTTTGAAAAAGCAAGATTGCCATATGCTGCAAGAAGTTTGATAGGGAGGTCTGTTTTTTTATCTTTGAAAAAATTGACACCTAGTTTAAATCATGTTTACAGAGAGTTTTGCAATTCTTCTAAAAACGATCAAATCTCCAATGACTTGCTCCATTATTAGAACTGCATAACAATCCAGACAGACTAGTTAGTTTGGATGATGAACTAGCTAGACCTCTTAGTGTATCTTTATAATGCAGATTCATGATTATGATATTTCACTCTTAGATACTGTGTTTTATTCATTATTCCAGTGTCAATGAAAAGGGCTTGGTCAGGGTTGGGATTCAAAAATCCCAACAACCAGTTCTCTGCCTGGTTGCTGGGTGGGCATGGCCATGGTGGGCATGGCCTACTGGAACTTCTGGAGGCTTCCCTTGAGTCTCTGAGAGGGTGAAAACAGCCACCCCTGGGCTCCAGAGGCCGTCCAGAAGCCAGAAACAGACCAGTTTCCAGTCTTCTGAATTTCTGGGAGGGCCATTTTTCACCATCCCACAGCCTCTGTGCAGACCCTGCACTTACCTGCATCTAAAATGGGATGCGCGGAGAATCCTGGAAGGAGCAGGGTGGGATGGGTGGGGCCAGCCAGTTGGTTCAACTACCGGTTCAGCAAATCAGATATGAATTTAACATCTGGTTTGCCTGAACCAGCCTGAACTGGCTGAATCTGACCTCTGGGCTTTGTGTAATGTATGAAACAAGCTCCAATAATTCAAAAGTCTAATGAATTTCTTTCTTTTTTTCATCTTAAAATACTTTGACAATGGGGATGCATGATAGTTAATTTCTAATTTAGTTTTCTAGTTAATGGAAGGCTGCTTCCTTAAGAGAATTGATGTGGAAAGAATTATTAAAGGAAAAATATAAGAACCGCCACAATTTATATAGCACAGATTTGATTTTATTTCTTATGCTATAGATGATTGGATTACACAGGAATGGAAGTAAAGAATATAGGGCAGTTAGTGTGAAATCTAAATAAGATGAGCTGTTAAAGATAGGTCTCAGATATGCCATTCACCCTGTTACCAAAAACATACAAATGACTATAAGGTGGGGAAGACAAGTGGAAAAGGTCTTCTGCCTTCCTTTCACAGAAGGGATTTTCAAAACTGCCTTGAAGATCATAGTGTAGGAGATAATGATAAAAATAAAGCATCCTAACCCTAGAGATTATACTAGCCACAAGAAATCCTGCTTCAACTAGATTGAACCCAAAGCAGGACAGTTATAGCAAATGTGGAATTTCACAGAAAAATTGGTTGACAACTTTAGAACAGAAAGGGGTGTAAAAAGTACCAGCGGTGTGTCACATACGATAGATGAGGCTTGTCACCCGCACCAGAATCATTATTTTGGTGTAGGCTTTCAAATTCATCACCGATTCATAATGCAATGGATGGCAAATAGCAACATACTGACCATATGCCATGACTGTCAGGAGGAAGTAATCAGAAGCTTCAAAGCAGGTAAAGATCAATAGTTGTGGAAAGCAATCGAAGTAAGAGATGTATCTTGTGTCCATGAGAGAATTGATCATGGATTTGGGGACAGTAGCTGAAACAATACCCACATACTGCACTGCCAAATTCACCAGAAATAAGTACATGGAGCTGTTTAGTTGATGATCAAAAACTATAGCAGAGATGATGAGACGATTTGCTGTTGTGATTGCCAGATATAATATGAAGAATAAGAAGTATAAAAGCTGCATATGCCGATCTTTGGAGAATTCCTGGAGCAAAAAGTAAGAGACAATTGTTTGATTCTCCATCTTTAAGCTGTGACTGAGATGAATGCCACATCTTTAGGAAATCAGAAGTGAGAATACCATTAAAACAGTGAAGCTACAGCTTAATACATACTGGAAACAGAAGGGAAAATATAATAATATTGTGACAATTAAAAGAGAACTATAAAATTGAAATAATGCCAATGTCCAATCAGAACACTCTCTCTAAATTGCAATTAATCATTGATGAAATAACTAACCCGAAAGACTTTTATTTCCCACCCCCCTTCTTCCATTCCCTGTAATGGTTAAAATGTTTGTTTCCAAATATAGAGAATCTGCCGTATACCTTTACCACTGAGAAACTTCATATCACACCCACATACAGAGAGGAGGAAAACATCTCTAGAATATTTTTGGCTGAAAAATAAGATAAAAGATTTGGGGTTCAGCCTGAGAGATGGCCTTGAAGAAAACTGAATTTTCAATCTGTTATTTCACTTTCACCACTGAATCTTATTTTGTTTTCTGGATAAGGTATGGATAGACCAAATAAGAATATTGTTGGGTTGTGAGTAAATTACTAGTTGGTCATAATACAGCTCAGCACCCTTCAAATGTCCTTTCAGTGAAACATGATGTACTATAATTCTAGCAGTTACAGGATATAAAATAATATAAAAGGGGCCTTATTCGAAGCCAGGTCCTCACTCAAGTGTTTCTATTTGCATTGCTGATTGCTGTAATTTTATATATAATCAAATGTGATATTTCACATAAATTTTCAACTGTTTATAATTTTTGGATTTATAGTATTTATCTTATATATTAGTGAAGAGGTAATTCGTTAATTAATTAAAATTTTATTTTGTACTTTTGGAATGTATGACCCTATTTAATAACATTGCTCAGGCAGACATCTGTTCATAATACAAGATTATAATTCACATCTCCATATTCACTGGATATAAAAGGATAATAAGATATTTTATTGAAGATTATCTAAATATAAGATACAAATGGAAATAAAGACATAAGGAAAACAGTAAAGGAAGTGGAAGGAGAAAGAGAGGTAAGAGGAAGGGGGAAAAAAGCAGCCCAGTAACTTCCAACATTTTTTGGTGCAGTATATTACAAGGTAAAATTACAGTCTCAACTTTTTACTTTCATATAATTAATAACTACTAGCTGTTTCTATACAACAAACTAATATAATAATAAAGTAATAAATAACTAATAATAATCCAAAATTGAGGTTTCATAATCTCCAAGTAAAAGCAAAGCTAGGCACATTCTTTTTCTTGATTAGTTAATCTTGAAAGTTAATTATGCTATCTCTATAATTTTTATCATGGATGAGAAGCAAAACATTTTTTTTCTTCTTCCTCAAGGAAAAAACAGTCCACTTTGCTTTTTGAAAAAGCACCTTTGAGGCTCCCAGTTCCATCACTTTTTCTATCCATTCTTCCATTGTGGGAATTGATACATCTTTCCATTTTTTGCATATATAAAATTATAACTGCAATCAGCAAATATAATAACAAATTTCCAATATTTTTTTCAAGATCCTTATCACTGAGTCCCTAAAAAAAAGTTTTGGTTACAACTGTATATTTGTTTTAAGGGTTTTCTGAATTGGCACATGAATCTCTCCGATATTTATCTACTTTCTCAAGGTCCTCTATGTATGATAAAAAAAATCATATTTACAATTGCATTTCCAACAAATATTTGACAATTTGTCAGGGATGAAGTACCAATGGTTTTCTAAAAATCCTCTTTCAGGTTCAGTGTAAATTTCAGCCCTTTCAGCCACCTATTTTCCCACTGTTCAGGCATTATAGCCAAAGATTTTCATCCATTAAATCAAATAGTGTTTATCATATTCATTAACTGGTTCAACTTTAACATTTTAGAAACCTTAGCAATAGCTTGTTCATTATTAACACATTATATAATTTCAAATTCAGTTTTTACCATTTCAAAACCATAACTTTTCTTATCTAAATTAAAATTTCTTTCAGTTGTAAATATGTAAGTCAGTGATAAGCATATCCTTCTAACTCTAATTCTCCAATCAACTCTAGTCTTAATGGCAAACACAGACAGGATAAATCTGGCTTCTTCCCATAATCTTTCCAAACAGCAGGTGAAGAATCTGAGTAGAGTAGAATAGAGTATTCATTCAGCATTTCACCTTCTTCTTTATGTTGCTTCTGTTTAGTGCATTACACTTTGATCTGTGTGATTAAAGTTATCTCCCGACCACGTGATAGCAACTTGGTTGTCATAAAAGTAGCACAAAATTTCTCCAGATTGAATATTGGGAAAGTTTTTTTAAAGGAAAATCAGGTTGATGAGGGGCCAATAATCCAGATGATTTGTTTTCATTAGATATTTTCAAGAAGAGTATGTACAGCCATCTGTCAAAATTAATTTGTATCTGTGCAATGAGCAGGGAATTGTATCCTCAATCACCTCTTCCATTCTATGATACATTTTTGTAATTCCTAGCCACCACCATACTTTTTTAGTTTATTACTTAGTGTACTTAATACACTTACATACTATCATAATGTCATTTTTAAATGGAACATTCTACCCATTGATAAGTGTTGATATGGAGATATTTTTTTGAATTTTTCATACATATTTTATACGTCTCTAATTTAACAGAGGAAACTAATGTAATATTGATTTTTTAAGCTAAGCTAAAAAAAATGGTTGAATATTCCCTGCAAATAATACTGAAGAGGGATTTTTGCCCAACCATTTTTTGCTGTAACGTTTTAGTGCTATTAAAGTTCAGCATTCTAGTTAAATGTGAAACAAACATTTAATCATTTTTAATAACCCTCATATATACAGATGTATGTAGAAATGATGCTAATTCTCATTCATAATAATTTTAACATACGTTTCATAGTCTACATTTTTGAAAACAATTCTCTCTTTATTATTCTCCTATCCCTAAAATATTTTCTATTACAGCAAATCACTGGGTTCTAATTTCATTTTATTAAATCCTGTTCCAATAAAAACAAAAGTAGAAATGCATCTAATACAGAGTCAACTCATGGATATAACTGCCAATTTGCCCCCGATGCCTAGAAATGCTTTTCTGTAAAATAACCAATAACAAAAATCACTTACATTTTTCTTCACTGAATTATTGTTTTTCTTGATGTCTGCTGTTTAAAATCTTTAGTATGAATCCTGTAATTAATAAATGCTACCCTTGTTCAGTCATGAAAAAGATGTGTCACAGTGGGAATATTTGACTTTATATTTGATAAGCTTAATAATGCTGACTTTATATCTATATGATTCTATAGCTTCCCTCTAGACCATAGAAACAACATTAACAAATATTATATGAGTTGCTTGATTTTTAACATAATTAACAATTAGCAGCTATTGTTTTCCCTGCTCAAATGGGGATTAAGCGAGAAGGCTTTCATGATATATGTTCTATAACATATTCAACATCGAGAATACTATTTTACAGACAGATTTTTGTCTTTATTTTGTCTTCCAAGCAGATTTCTTCATTGTTTCCCACTTTGACACAGAACCTTGCCAAACTAAAGCATGCCACCAGCCCCATAAAACCTATTTTGGGCACTATTAAGAATGAGCTATCTTCACCCTCTTTCTGAGTGGTTTATAAGAAGCAATCCAGTTACAAAGAATAACCACAACAAAAGCTAATAATCAATAACAGGTAACCTGGTTCATAATCATGCACTTTCCCAACTGAGAGTAATTCATTCTGTATCAAATGCATGGGAATAGCCACATTTTAAAGCCTATCATCTAAGCATGGACCCAGCTGAATATCAGAGGGGGAATGATCTGGCATTAAGTAAAAAGAACTGCACTCAGGCCACCTAAGGCTTGATGATTGATCATTGTAGAGGATGACATTAGGTTCATATTCTCTATGAATTAGTGGTGGGATTCAATTTTTTTTACTACCGGTTCTATGGGTGTGACTTGGTGGGCGTGGCAGAGGAAAGATACTGTAAAATCTCCAGTAAGAGGTGGTATTTGTTGATTCTCTGAACTATTCAAAATTTCTGCTACTGGTTCTCTAGAACTGGTCAGAACCTGCTGAATACCACTTCTACTATGAATTGACTGGTCCTTGTCCTCCACAATTCCTTCCCTTGCTCATCAGCACCATGATTTTCTGCCTGCCTCTGACGCAATATACAACCACATTGTGCCTCTACCAATTCATTTCCCACCTCATCCACAATCATTCCCATCACATCCACAATGCAACAGATAGTAAACACTAGGGAGATATTGGCTAATATTCAGTACTCAGCACTTTAAACACAATCTATCAGACCCCTTTCTTCTCTGAATTTGTTTACCTCTTTCCCAAACCATTGTTTATCCTCTGGCATACTAAAGTAAAAATATTCAAACACCCAACAACTATGGTAAGGCTTCATCCCTTCTCCGGTCCCCTACATCCTTTGATACAGATGGCTATGTAGATTAGATTTCTGTATATTGCAAAAGATATATGCAGTTTCAAGGATGTATACAACAGAGTAATTATCTCCTACTTCATGACAGTGAACTTCAACCACAAAAGAATTGAGAATATGGTGTTTAGTGTTTGAAGAATCAAGATTTATTGCCATATACCACAATAAATCTGATAGGAACACCTGCCGTTTTCTACTTTCAACAATTTGACAAAGTTTAAAACATGGTTACAGTTATGCAATTCTTCTAACAGTGATCAAATCATCAATTCCTTGCTTCAGAACAATATATGATCCAGGCAAGCCAGACGAATGACGAAAGAGTTAGACCACTCTTATAAAGCTACTTCATAGATTATGATATTTCAGTTTTCGAAATTGTGCTTTATTCATTATCCCAGTGTTAAATGAGCAAGGGGTTATGTAGGAATGTATGAAATATGGTCCACTAATTCAACCTCTCAGTCGAACTGCTTCTTTTCATCTTAAAATACTTTGACACTGGGGATACATGACAATTTCTACTTTGATTTTTTTTCTTAATGGAAGGCTGCTTCCTTAAAAGATTCAGTGTGGGGAAAAATAGAACAGAAAATATTGTCAAGGGAAAATATCATAAAGTCCATAATTTAGACACAGCAGATTTGATATTTTTATTCCTGATGCTATAGATGATTGGGTTAAACAGAGGTGGAAGTAAGCAATATAGGGCAGTTTGTATGAAATGTAAGTAAGATTGGGTGTTAGAGGGAGGTTTCAGATATGCCAAACACACTGTTACCCAAAACAATGAAAAGACCATAAGGTGGGGAAGACAAGTGGAAAAGGTCTTCTGCCTTCCTTTCACAGAAGGGATTTTCAAAACTGCCTTGAAGATCATAGTGTAAGAGACAATGATAAAAATAAAGCAACCTAATCCAGCAGTGATTATACTAGTCACAAGGAATCCAACTTCAACTAAATTGAATCCAAAGCAGGACAGTTTTAGCAAATGTGGAGTTTCACAGAAAAACTGGTTAACAACATTAGAACAGAAAGGAATGTAAAAAGTACCAGCAGTGTGCCACATACCATACAGAAGGCTTGTCACCCACACCAAAATCATTATTTTGGTGCAGGCTTTCAAATTCATCACCAACTCATAGTGCAATGGATGGCAAATGGCAACATACCGATCATATGCCATGACTGTTAGGAGGAAGTAATCAGAAGCTTCAAAGCAGGTAAAGATCAATACTTGTGCAAAGCAATCAAAATAAGAGATATATCTGGTGTTCATGAGAGAATTGATCATGGATTTGGGGACAATGGCTGAAACAATTCCCACATCCTGTACTGCCAAATTCATTAGAAATAAGTACATGGGGCTATGAAGTCGATGGTCAAAAGCTACTGCCGAGATGATGAGAAGATTTGCTGTTGTGATTGCCAGATATAATATGAAGAATAAAAAGAAATGTAAAAGCTGCATATGCCGATCTTTGGAGAATTCCTGGAGCAAAAAGTAAGACACTATAGTTTGATTCTCCATTTTGATATTTAAATTAGGAATGCCACATCTGTAAGGAATCAAAGGTTAGAATACCGTTAAATTAAAATAGTAAAGGTACAGCTTGATCCATTCTGGAAACAGAAAGAAAAATAATAATAAATATGTGACAATTAAAAGAGGAATACACCATTGAATGAATGCCAATGTCCAAACACAACAGCCTCAACATATTTTAGTTCATCATTGATAAAAATACTAACCAGAAACCTTTTTCTTCTTTTCCCCCTTTTTACATTCAAATTCTTTTTCTTGTTAGGGGTAAAATATTTGCCTAGAATGTTGAAGAGCTTGCCACATACACATTTAGCACTAGAAAATTTACATCAGACTGGTCAATGGAAAATTGGAAGAGGTAATGGTGTATAGAGTGATTTGATCTCCTGAGAAAAGAAAGGATAGAAATACACCCACACAGAGAGAGGAGGAAAATGTTAATCATATTGTCAAGTTCTTTAGGAGATGCTTGGTTGAAAAATAAGACAATAAATATAGGGTCCATTCTGGGAGATTAATTGGAAAATATCTGAATTTTTAATCTACTATTTAACATCCAGCACTTACTGAATCTGATTTTTTTTCCCAGTTAAGCAATGGGCAGCCTAAAGAAGAGCTTTGCTGGCTGTGATTAACAGTTGATCTTAATCCAGCCCAGGTGCCTCCAAAAGTCTTTCAGTGAATCATAGTATACTATAATTCTAGTAGCTACAGGAAATAAAAACAATATTAAAAGGGACTTATTCCATGAAAAGTCATCCCACAACTTTTTCTGTCTGCATTGCTGATTGCTGTAACTGCTGTAAATATTACGCATGCTATATTCACCATAAACTTTATTTCCCCATAAATAAACTACTTATTATTTTTGCCTTATATTCTTCTTCTCATATATTAGTGAACAGATAATTTGAGTATTTATTAATTATAATTCTATTTTACAGTTCTGGGATGAATGAGACTGTTCAATGATGTATAATATAAAAATCACAAAAGAATTGTTGCTGAGGCAGACACCAATTCATAATATAATATAGACTTTAATGTCTATATTCACTGGGTAATATGTAAAAGCATATAGTTAAAGTACAAAGAACAATTGAAAATAAAAAGGTTTCCTTTCCTAATCAATTCTAATATTTTTCTATTAAAAGACTTTGCTGAATTTTTTCTTAGTACAAATTACAAATGGAAATAAATGCAATAAAGACAAAGAAAAGGATGAAGGATGAGGAAGAGGAAACAATTTGAGGGGGAGATGAAAAGAAAAGAAAGCACTGATTTCCAATTTATTAGTGTAGTATATTAGAGAGTAAAATTATAGTCTCAACCGTTTGCTTTCATATAATTAATAACTACTAATCAATTCTATAAGAACAAACTAATTTGATTATCAAAACCCCAAGTCAGGGTTTTTTTTTCTGTTTCAAATCAAGATCTGGAAGCAGTTTCCAAGTAGAAACAAAGCTGGTTAGATTCATTTCCTTGATTAAGACAGTTAATTTGGCCATCTCTGCCAGTTGCACCATCTTTTCCATCCATTCTTCCATTGTAGGAATTGACATAGCTAAAAAACACATTAAGAAAGTTCAGGTTTTTTTTCAAGTTGATCATCATAAAAAAGAAAAAGTTCCTGGTTTTGATTGTACATTTTTGAATGGTTTTCTGAATTAGGGCATGAATCTGGTCCCAATATTTCTTTACTTTCTTATAGGACCACATCATATAATAAAAAGACTTCTATATAAAGACATCTTTTTACATCTGTAATAATTTGTCAGGCATTTACAACAATACATCCTTTTGTAAAAACTTCTTTTAGGTTATAATTCAATGTAAATTTCAGCCCCTTTCATCCACATATTGTTCAAGAATTATATTATCACCACTGAATCATACAGTGCTTAACATTAATTTTCCAGCTTCAACTTTAACAACATTTTGTAAACCTTAGCAATAACATGTTCATCATTAGCATACAATACAATTTCAAATTCAATTTTACAGCTTCAAGATTATAACTTTTCTTACCTCAATTAAGTTTTAATAAAATTATAATTTTATTAATCTATTAATTTAAGTATCTCTCCAGCTTTTCACTTTCTTTATGTTGCTTTTGTTTAGTGCACTATTCTTTGATCCATGCGACTAATGCTATCTACCCATTATCTACAGCAGTAATGGCTTTGTTGTCATAAAAGTAGCAGGAGTCTCTGTCAACATTTCTTCTCAACATTCAGATTGAATATTAGAACTTTTTTTTTTTAAAAAATAGCTTGTTGAGGGTCCAATAATACAAGAACTGATGATTTGTCATCACTGGATGTTTTCAAGAAGAATATCGGCAGCCATTCTGTCCAAAGTTCTTTAATTTGGATCTTTGCACTGAGCAAGAAATTGTATTCTGTAGTCTCAATCACTTCTTCCATTCTATGATACACTTCTGTAATTCTTAGTCAACACCATACTTTTCTAACAATTTATTACATATATGTTAATACAATAATGTGCCATCATAATGTTGGATTTAAATGAACATTTCATAATTTAATAGTGTTGGTTTGGCAGTATATTTCCTTGATTTTTTTCATATATATTATACACTCTAATTGAATAGAAGAAACTGACTTTTTAAATTAAATTATTTTGAAAACATAACTGAATTTTCCCATGAAATAATATTGAAGAAAGATTTTCCCCCAAGTATTAAAATTTCAACACCATGTTTAAATATGAACCAGAGATTTAACCAGTTTCTTAAAAAAAAAAATATAGCAATTGTACCTAGAAATAAAGTTAGGCAAGCAAATTCAGCAATTAACGATCAGCTCACACAATCAGGCTAAATGTATGAAACCTGTAAAATATCTCTATTTTTAATATTCTATGTGGAGGATATGCCATCATATTAGGTATGCACTTTTTATTACTTAGGAAGTGTTTATACCACCCTCTTCATTGCAATAGATTCATATTATTCTAATTGAGCCTTGGTGGTGCAGTGGTCAGAGTGCAGTACTGTAGGCTACTTCTGTTGACTGCCAGCTGCCTATAATTTGGCAGTTCAAATCTCAGGCTCAAGGTTGACTCAGCCTTCCATCCTTCCGAAGTGAATAAAATGGCGACCTAAATTGTTGGGTGCAATATGTTGACATTGTAAACCACTTAGGGAAGGCTGTAAAGCACTGTAAAGTGGTATATGGGTCTATTGCTATTCATAATAATTATAACTTCTTTTTTACAGTCTAAATCTCTGAAGACAATTCTTTTTTTTCTCCTAACCACTAAAACCCTTTTCTATTACAGCAAAGCATTAGGTTCTAATTTAATTTTATTAAATCCTCTCCCCAATGTCAAAATATAAAAGTGCATCTAATCCCAAATATGCTTTTTTTTCAGGAGACTACTGGATTTTCCTGATTTTTTTTTCTTTAAATGTATTTGATTTCTCATCCGTGAAGCTTCTTAAGCTCTGACTGGATGGTGGACAATGGAAGGATTTATATTCCTTGCAGACAGCTGGTCATTTGCATTCTTTTAGAAAATTATTGAGGCCACTTGGAAGTTTATCTGTGTCCTTAGGGTCACCTGAATAATGTAAATGGATGTGGAATCTTCTTGGCTTCAGGATGTTTTCTGCCCTGTGTCCCTTCCCTCTTGAAGACAGGCACAGACTGTTGGGGATAAGTCTATGTTATCTGCATCTCAAACTGAAGTGCAAAGTGTAATCTGCATTTTTTAAAATTTTATTTATTTGTTTGTTTGTCAAACATGTACAAGATAGCAGGCATAAAGATGAACAAAGGAAGTAAACACAGATAAATAGGGACAATAAGACAGGGATGGTAGGCACGCCCCCCTTATGGACCTCTTAGAATGGGATGAGGTCCACAGTAGACAGTTTGAGGTGGAAGCTATGAGGATTTGAGGCTGTAACAACTGAGTTGGGTAGAGCATTCCAGGCATTGACCCCTCTGTTACTGAAGATGGCAAGAAGTAACAGGCAACAGAGAGAAAGCAGAACTGCTTAACTCATTCTTTGCATCTGTTTTCACACAAAAAGAAACTATAGCTCAACCCACCAAAAACATAACTGTAAAAGACAGACCAGAAATAAAAGTTAAAATAAGCAAAAAAAAATATAGTAAGAGAACATCTGTCTGATCTTGATGAAAACAAATTGCTGGGGCCTGATGGATTACATCCCAAAGTTTTAAAGGAGCTGGCAGAGGTCATCTCAGAACCACTGCACCATATCTTTCAAAAATCCTGGAGCACTGGGGAACTACCAGAGGACTGGAAAAGAGCTGATGTGATTCCCATCTTCAAAAAAGGGGAAAAAAAACAGACCCAGGAAACTAGACCAATCAGTCTAACATCAATACCTGAGAAGATACTGGAAAAGATAATAAAAAAACAGATCTGCCAACATCTAGAAACAAGTAAAGTAATAACTAGCAGTCAGCACGGGTTTGTTAAGAACAGATCATGCCAAACCAATCTTATTTCATTCTTCAACACAGTGACTAAATTAGTAGACCAGCAAAATACTGTGGACATAAATATAAATATATTTCAGCAAGGCATTAGACAAAATAGATTACAACCTACTTCTTAGTAAGCTAGAAAAAAGTGGAATAGAGAGCACCACCACTAGGTGGACTTGCAACTGGCTGGCAAACCATACTCAACGAGTAGTCCTTAATGGGTCTAAGTCTACATGGAGGGAAGTAAGCAGTGAGGTGCCAGAAGGTTTTGTCTTAGGCCCAGTACTCTTCAATATCTTCATTAACGACTTAGATGAGAGAATAGAAGGGGAACTTACCAAATTTGCAGATGGTACTAAGCTGGCAGGAATAGCTAACACCCAAGAAGATAGTCTCAAGATCCAGATGGATCTTGACAGACTGGAACACTGGGCCATATCTAACAAAATGAAATTCAATGTAGAGAAAAGTCCTACACTTAGGCAAGAAAAACCAAAAGCACACATATAGACTGGGTGAAACCAGGCTCAACAGCATTAACTATGAGAGGTATCTTGGAGTCTTAGTGGACAACCAGCTAAATATGAGCCAGAGTGTGCAGCAGCAGCCAAAAAAGCTAATGCAATCCTAAGTTGTATTAACAGAGGGATACAGTCAAGATCAAGGGAAGTACTAATACCACTCTATAAAGCCTTAGTAAGACCACACCTAGAGTACTGCATCCAGTTTTGTTCACCACATTATAAAAAAGATGTTGAGACTCTAGAAAAAGTACAGAGAAGAGCAACCAGGATGATTAGGGGACTGGAGGCTAAAACACAACGAACGGTTGCAGGAACTGGGCTTGGCTAATCTAGTAAAGAGAAGGACCAGGAGAGACATGATAGCAGTCTTCTAATATTTGAGGGGCTGCCATAGGAAGGAAGGGATCAAGCCATTTTCTAAAGTGCCTGTAGGCCAGACAAGGAATAATGGATAGAAACTGAACAAGGAGAGATTTAACCTGGAAATAAGGAGAAACTTTCTGACAGAACATTCAACCAATGGAACAGCTTGCCCTCGGAAGTTGTGGGAGCGCCATCACTTGAGACTTTCAAGAAGAGATTGGACTGCCATTTGTCAGAAATGATGTAGGGTCTCCCGCTTGGGTAGGGGGTTGGATTAGATGACCTATAAGGTTCCTTCCAACTCTGATTATCTGTTTGAAGTCATATTTTCTGCAATCAAGTTTGAAGTGGTTTACCTTGAATTTGTATTGATTGTTTACCTGTGTATTGTTTTGGTTGAAGCTGAAGAAGTCTTTGACAGGTAAGACATCGTAGCAGACAATTTTGTGTACCAAGCTTAGATTGGACCACAAGCAGCATAGTTCCAGATTGTTCAAGCCCAAAATTTCAAGCCTGGTGCCATAAGGGATTCTATTGTTAATAGAGAAGTGGAGCATTCTTCTTGTGAAATATCGCTAAACTTGCTCAATTGTGTTAATGTCCGATATACAGTGGATTCCAGGCGGATGAGCTATATTTAAGAATTGGTCTGGCAAAGGTTTTGTATGCCCTAGTTAGCAATACAATGTTACTGGACAAGAAGCTTTGCAAGATTAGGTTAACAACTCTTAATGCCTTTTTGGCAATGCTATTACAGTCAGCTCTGGCTTAGATCATTTGAGATGAGTACTCCTAGATCCTTAACAGAGTAGGATTGTCTACAAGATCATTTCCACCCAACTTGTATTTGGTGTTCTGATTTTTATTGCCAATGTGTAGGACAGAGCATTTATTAGTTGAGATTTGGAGTTGCCAATTGCGCGACCATTCTGACACATAGTCAAGGTCACTTTGTAGAGCAGCAACATTGTCAGTGGTGTTAAATAATTTTATGTCATCAGCGAAGAGGATGCAGCTGTTTTTAGTATGCTCGTATATTTACATTGATGTAAATCAGAAAGTGTGGGTCCTAAAACTCTGCCTTGGGGGATACCACTGTTAACTGGGCCATCCCTATTTTGACTATTTGTTGCCCGTATGACAGGAACACAGCTATCTACTTGTTCAGGGATCCAGAGATGCCATAGGAACGTAGTTTTAACAGTAGTTTTTCGTGCACCACTGAATCAAAATCTTTACTGAAGTCTATGTAAATGTAAAATTTCTGGAAAATTTGTTCAGACTCCCACACCATTCAAAGGATGTTCATCCCAAAGTGCATAGCTAAAAGTCGATGGAGAGTCTTAATCATCCAGACTCTCTAAAAGAATGCAAATGACTAGCTGTCTGCAAGGCATATAAATCCTTCTATTCCCCACCATCCAATCAGAGCTGAAGAAGCTTCTTGAATAAGAAGTGAAACATCTTCAAAGAAAAAACAAGAAAGTCCAGTTGCTTCCTGAAAAAAGCAGCATTTGGGACAACCATGACCTGGGTATTTGAAAATCTGAAAAGTGCATCTAATATAGGGTCATCAGGGGCTGATTTGCCCACATGCCTGGAAATGGCTTTTCTGTAAAATAATCAATACATAAATTACTTACATTATTTCTTGACAGAATTATCATCTCTCTTGATGTCTGTTCTTTAGAATCTTCAATATACTGTAGTCCAGGAATTAATAACTGCTACTCTTTTTCAGTCATGAAAAAGATGTATCATCAGTGGGAGCCTTTGATTTTATATTTGATAATAAGCTGGCTTTATATTTTGCAATCATTTTTTTTCCCTTTAGTCAATACAAACACAATTAGAAAAATATGATAATGAGCTGCTTGATTTTTAACACAATTAGCAGCTATTGCTTTCTATGCTCAAATGGGAATTAAGTGAGAAATCTTTAATTACATATGTTGCATAACAGATCTTAACACCTGGAATCCTATTTTACAGACAAATCTTCATTTTCATTTTCATTTTTATTTCTCTCTCTCTCCCTCCCCCTCCCCCTCTCTCTCCTTCTCTCTCTTTCTTGCAGTTTTTAAGCAGCTTTCTTTATTGCTCCTCACCTATAGACAGAACCTTGCCAAGCTGAAACATGTCACCAATCCCACCAATAGAGATGAGCTGTTTTACCCTCTTTTTGTTTGAACTATCTGATGCTATCTGAACTAAGAAAAAATGATTTTTTCTTTTAATGTTGGAGAGTTGAGGTATTCCTTCAAAATAAAGACAATCCTCTAAATAATTTCAGCCACTTTGTTATCATCCTTCCTAAACTGATATTAAGAGATAAAGAAGAAAATATACACCCATTTTTCTTTTCTATTTTTGCTCTCAGACTGATAACTGACTGCAGATATATTTTATGAAAATCTATTGTTCATTCTTTTTACTATTGATAAGATCATAAGTGGCATATTCACAACATCTTAGGAAAGCAAAGTAGCTTCCATAATGTGGATTAGGGCCAAAGCATCCATGCCTGCATTGTTCAGGATGCCCTTACTATTTCCGTAGTCCCTGCTTTTTCTTGGGTTGGCTTTTCCATTTTTTTTTACAAATATCTTTGCTGCATTTCATAATCAAACATTATCTGAAGTGATAATGCACACTGCAGCTCACAGATATCTCAGGCCTGTATTGTGATTGCAACGTGTTCCATTAATTAGTTATGAATAGTGTAAATAAATTCTTTTAGACATGACTTCTGGTTTTTTTCAACCATTAATTGAATGTCACCAATTTACAATATTAGTGTTTCTATCATTGCTGAGAACCAAAATGCTCCAAAAGTGTGTATATGATGAGGTAATTTAAATGGGACATGGAAGGATATTTATGTTAATGCTTATTTATCAGCAGATGAATGTTTGAGTCTGGTTTTGTAAAGTCCTACTCGTGTTCTCCAGAGTAATATTTATGGCCAGTATTTTAATTTTGTAAAAATGTTAATGAGTCTAATAGGTGTAAAATGTTGGTGGGTCTAGAAATTGCTTTTTTGCAGCCCATTCCTTCCTGCCTGTCTGCAAAATATTTTGTTAAAATAATTAAATTGTATCAAACAGGGAGCTTGGCAAATACTCATGTACCCCAGCATAAGACAAAGTTGATAAAGTAAAACTATCAATGATTGTTATTTATGCTTGCTCAGGGTTGGAAAAACAATAACATCGAATTTATTTATTTATTTATTTATATATTTATATATTTGTTTTTGCCTCCTATTCACCCATGATGACTCAAGGCGACTTAAGCAACGTAAAACCATATTTAAAACAAAAAATAAAAATAAAAAACAATAAAAACTAAAAAAGAATCAAATAAATTAATAAAGTACAATAGAACAAAATCTGAAAAAAAAATCACCCCCAACTCCCACTCCCCCACCCTTGACAACAGCAGATCACAGTAGCCATTTGATGGGCTCCATCCTGCTCTAGGTTCCCAAGGCCTGCTGACTAAACCAGGTCTTCAGTGCCTTCCGAAAGAGTGCTAGAGTGGGGGCTATTCTAATCTCTGGGGGAATGATATTCCAGAGAGAGGGAGCCACCATGCGGAAGGCCCTTGATTATGGGATCATTCACTTATTTTTCACATTATGGCACCATAGTAAAAGGCTTTCAAAAGTCTTCTCGTGACATGACATCAATAAGTTTTTTGAAGTGCTTTTGGTGACAAATCTGCCTTTCAGCATTGGATCCCATACACATAGTCCTTGACTTACAATGTTTGTTTGTTTAGTTTGTTTAATTGTCTGAAGTCACAACAATATTGAAAAAAGTAACTCATGACTGATTTTCACACTTATAAATGTTCCAGACTCCTCATGGTCATGTGGTACAAATTTGATGCTTGGCAACTTGCTCATATTTGTAATGGTTGTAGTGTCCCAGGGTCATGTGATCACCTTTTGCAACTTCTAACTAGCAAAGTCAGTTGGGAAGTCAGATTCACTTTGCAATTGTGTTACTAACTTAACTCTTGCAGTGCTTCACTTTACAACTGTGGCAAGAAAGGTCATAAAATGGGGGAAAACTCACAACTCACTTAACAATGGAAATTTTGTACTCAATTGTGATTGGAAGTTGAGGGCAAGAAGTCCTGCATCCCATTAAAAATGGAAGACCCATTGGTATCCATTCCCCCTTTAAGAACTTTGTTTTATTCACTGAAAGGGATTTAATAACATTTTTATTAGCTTGCATACATAGATATTATTTGATATTTGTGTGTCTTTGTTTGTGGTACCCATTCAGTTTGTTTTCTAGTGGAAGGACTCTGTCTGATGGTGTAAACCTTTTATGAAGCACCTTCTTATGAACCCTGTTTCAGAGCTGTTCTATCAGCCCAAACTCCATCCTCCTCTAATTCCACCATTTCTGTATCTTGTTTTTCAACATCAAAGATGCCAATAACTTCTTGCTTTGGATGTTGCACCATTGTTTCCCATGTTGAGATTCCTACATGAAACCTTGACATTTCATTAGCATATGAACATAAAGAAATGCAACACTGCATTTCTTTATAGTTTTTATATATATAGAAACAGCAAAACTTATTTTGAAAAATCAGGAGATAAAAATTCAATCTTGGAGTTAAGATGAAAGATTGTTAAACAACTTTTTAAAGCCACAAAAGTGTTAGAGTTAGCCTTTATAAAATACCACTCAAGAGGCCCTTCACTGGAAACTAGAAACACATGTTCACATACGCAAAGAAAAACAGAAACAGACACACAACACTCAAATTTATATGTCTGTCCACCTCAGCAATGCAACACTAATTGCTGAATGGTGTTATAAAAGAATATATATTAAAATGCAATAAAAATACTATTTCCAGCCAGCTAACACAATACTGCTTATTTAAAAAAAAACTTGGGTACATTGCCCAAGTTCTACTATCTTTGGAAAACAATAATATAAAGTTTTATATAAAAGAGACAGACCCTCCAAAAATCATTGGTAACAATGAATTTTGGCTTATTGCACGAAGTATATTAAGGATGAAATACTGAAAACATAAACCCATGCTTGGATATGCATCTTCGCTTATTGATTAAAGTTATTTTTCCTTCTTTGAACCTTTATTTTTTTTAAGTTATGATTTATGATGATGATGGGTGATGATGATGATGATGATGTAGGACATTGTTGTAGGAGAAATGGAAGTGCTAAGAACTCAGTTTTCCTTAATGCACTTCTCGTGGTGAGATCATAGGAGACCTTAAACAGCCTTATTAGTCTTGCTTCATACCCAAAGATGTATTCTTGTTCAGTCATTTACCTTTTTTTCAAGTTGACCCAATACCAAAGCCAAATATCAGTTCCAAATCCAGGAGACTCATAACTCTCATGTCATTTATAACCCTCCTCCCAACGGTTGTTTTTGCAGAAAAACTACAGTGTATTCCAGTTTAATGCAGATGTTGCCCATTGACAGCATTCTATCAAATCTCCATTCCAATCAGTAACTCCGAGACAAGCATAATCTCAAAAGTACCTTTATTAGAATAGCACCTGGCACATCTGTGGAATCTCAAAACTAAAAGTTTCCTGAACTTCCCACAATGTCCCAAACTACAATCCATTCTCTTTTCTCCCATCATCTCATCATATGGACCAATCACAATCTGTCTCAGTATAGGATCCTTTTTCTCTGCTGTGCCACACTTAATAATCATGAACTAAGAAAAGAATTTTCATTCACTTATTTCAATATAATACAAAGTCTCATTCTAATTGTGTATCATGAATAAATTTACATATATTACCAATTTCTATCATATCCTTTTATTTGACTTTTTATTCCTTTCTTGTCTATCTTCCAGACAACTGTACCATAAGTTCCAAATTTCATAGTATTCTGACTCCTCTTTGTTTCTGAGTTCCATTGATAACCTGTCCATTTATTCACATTCCAAGGTTTTTTTTAATGGCCATAAATTCAGGGGCGACACTTTCACATTTCCAATTTTGGGCAAAGGCAAGCCTTGCTGCTATTAGTATTATAGTATTATAGTATTAGTATTATATATAATAATTTCTTGCTCGTTTTCTGTTTTAGGATTCCTAATAAAAATATCTCTGGTTTCAACTCAATTTTAACTTTTGTGATTTCTTCTAAGCAATTTTTAATTTTCCTCCAATATTTTTTTGCTTTTGGGCAGGTCCATCACATGTGATATTAACTTCCCTGCTCATAGCCACATTTCCAACATCTTGCTGAATTATTGGGGAACGTTTTTGCAAGTCTCACTGGCAGTAGGTGGCAGTGATAAGACATTTTGTACAAATTCTCTTCGTAGGCTGCCGATAAAGTTAGTTTATAATTTGATATCCATAGATTTTCCCAATCTTCCAAATTAATACTGTATCCAAAATTTTTGGCCCAGGTTATCATTGTTTCCTTCACATTTTCTTCTTCCAATTTGTAATTCAACCAGTATTTATACATTTTAGAAATCATTTATCTTTTTGGCTCTTGTAAAATTTTATCTAATTCTTGTTGTTCTAAGTATATCCCATATTGTTCTTTGTCCTTCTTATATCTAGTTTGTATCTGTAGGTATGGCCACCAGCTTATTTGTATTCCTTGTAACATCAATTCCTGCTTAGATTTTAATTTCCCTTGTTCATCCAGTATCTCTTTATAGCTCGTTGTCTTGTCTAGATCTAAAACATTTGGGTATACCATTGCTTCCATGGTTGACAACCAGATTGGGATCTTTATATAGTGATTATGTTTCAATTTTTCCCATACCCCTAATAGTGTGTCTCTAATTTGATGTCTTTGGAAATATGAATGAAATTTGCTTTTCCTTTCCCACATGAACACATGCCAATCAATTTGCATGTCATGCCCTTATAATATCAATAGTCTTTTATTTTTTAGGTTTATCCAATCTTAGATCCATACTGGTATTGCAGCCTGGTAGTAGAGTTCCCAGTCTGGAAGTCTGAATGCTCCTTTATCCTTACTATCTTGCAGAAGTTTAAGTTTTATTCGAGCCTTTTCCCCTTACCAAATAAACTTTTTAATTGCTTTGTTCAGTTCTTCTAAGAAGGTTTTACCTAGTTTTATTGGGATTGCTTGAAAAAGAAATAGCACCTTGGGTAATACGTTCATCTTAATAGTAGCAATACTCCCTAACAATGATATCTGGATTTTCCCCCAATTTTCCAAATCTTCTTGTATTTGTTTTAACAGTTTTTCAGTTGTTTATTTTTATTGAAGAATATTTAGCTGTCAGCCAGAGCCCAAGATATTTCATTTTTGTTGTTGTTTGGATCCCTAATTTCCTTTCTAATTCTTCCTTCTGTTTCACTGTTAAATTTTTCCTTTACAGGAGTGGGAGATCCCGCTTTCACCCATTTCCCTCAGGGTTTCCCCTTTCTTCTGCAGACCTCTCCAGCATCCTCTGTTGCTTCGTTGGGCATCCGAGTGTAGAAAAATCAGACATTCAGAGTGGAGTCACTGTTTTTAGGTCCGAGCCATCATTACATCACCCTGGAAGTTTTTTAATTTTTAGTTCTTATTATCTTATTATCAATGCAATCCTATGTATCTTAACGTAGCTAAGTGTTGTTTTGCTATGTATATAATCATCACCTCTGAATCATAGTTTTATAATTATTGGAGTTTAAATGTGGTTTCATTTGCTGTTTTACATACATTTTCTTTCTTTCTTTGACTCAGCCAATTATTGTATATTGATCTAGCAATAGTGCTGACTTCAGAAAAATCTTTGATCCATTATATCTTTTAGTGCTGAAATTCTGTTTGAAATGCTTGAAAATATTTTATCTAAGAAGTATCATTTTTATATGTATTCCTAAAGAAAGCTGAAATTCCCATTTCTTATTTGTCTTTTATTTGATATTTTCAAAGAGGCATAACATTTCTCCATCATGATTATGGCTGTATTTAAAAAACTTGTTAAGTCAATATGGTTTATAAACTGCATCAGTTTAATTAAAATACAGTTTGCATAATGCTGTTTTATATCCTACCACTATCTAAGATCTTAGGAAATTGTAGCTTACTCAATAATTTCTTGTTAAGTGAACAATGGCTTAGTGTGATATACAAAATCAGTGGCAGTAATACATTTCCAACTAAATTCCTCTTTCTGCTCCTAAAAAGCTGCATGGGAAAAATAATTCTTGTTTGCACAATGATTTGCACAAGACATTTGATGAGTGTAATTGTGAGGTATTTTGCCAGACCCAGCTGATTTGTTAGTAACTTATCAAGTAAAATTGATACTGATAGCAATAATGATTTAATATTTAAAATATTTACAATACTTATAATTACAATTGATTAACTACATATTAATATTTGAATATACCTCGCTGATCACTTTAAATAATTAATTGAACTTTTCAGGTTAATTTATTTCTATTTACAATTTTTCTATTTATATTGATGAACTTTTTATAATAATATAATATAATATTGTCTTATAATATACATAGATATATATCCTTATACACATTTGGAACTCTATACAAGATATAATAGATAAGATGGTAGCTAAATTAGAGAGATAGGAGAAGGTATTTATTATTACTATCACTTGGAGTTTATAATATTGAGAAATAAGTGTAGATTTTATACACACATATATATTTATTTTAGAATTTCAATTTGAGATTATATTGGATAGTGTTTGAACCTATAAGCTTGCTGAATATATTAGAATTTAGGAAATTAAGAGATAGATAGACAGATTATTCAATTAATTTATTGGTTAACTCTATGATATATTATTTAACAGTGAATGCTAATTTGGGACAATGTAATTAATATAACACAAAAACAGAAACAAATCTTAGGAGAAATGACTTCCATAATTACTACAATGCTCAAAGCCAGAAAGAAGATGACATTAACAACTCCGATGGCAGTACCCTGACCGATGTCACAGAAGACAATTGAGAAATCATAAACATCAGAGAAACAATCATCTGTCATGAATGCTAATATCCATTCGACACTGCTTACCTTACAAGATTCTATGTCAAAGCTACAAGAAATAATGCTCAAAAATCATACAGAGACAAGAGTAGGTATAAATGAACTAAAAGAAGAGATGGAGAAATTAAAAGCAGAAATGAAAGTAGATATTTCTAAATTAGATGAAAAAAATGCAACAATACAGCAAGCACTGGAGAAAAATGAATTGACAATAAAAGAAGTAGAGAAAAGGACAGAACAAACTGAAAAGAAATTGGAAAGAGTAGATGAACATTTAAAGATTGTGAGCAAAGAAATGGAAGATTCCCTTGTGTATTTAGAAATGAACAAGGCTGCAGCATATCTAAGATTCCAAAATATAGTGGAATCAAAAGAAGAAGACAGAACATGTGATGGCAGAAATATTGGCAGAGGTACTGGAAAGAGAGGAGATTCTGAAAGAGTTGGATGAAGTCTACAGAGTAAGTACTAATTTTGCAAGATGTTATAAATGCCCAAGAGAAGTGCATGTACGTTTTGCAAGAAGGAAGGCCTGGGACATTATACATAAAATATCAAGAGAAAAAACAATCAAATATAAAGACAAAGAAATCTCAGTTCTTAAACAAATTCCAAGAAGGGTTAGAGAAGCAAGACAAGATTATAAATTCCTGGCAGCCCAATTAAATCAAAAAGGTATTATGTTCAAATGGCTTGTTCCAGAAGGGATGTTAATTACATGGGGGGAAAGGAAAATTAAAGTAGACTCTATGGAAAAAGCCCAAGACTTCTATGAAAGACTGGTAGGCTCTGAAGAGCAGACTAGCAAAGATGAATCAGAACCGGATTCTCAGGAAGATCACGAGTATCAAAAGAAGGGACAGAAGACCCCAGAAAACCCGAAAAACAACCAGCAACAACAAGAAGAAAAAGAAGAATGTAAGACACATTACCAACCACAAGCAGAACTTGGAGTAACTACAAGGCAAAGAACGAAAATTAACTAGACTCAAATTCTCAAGAAGAACAAGACCAATCAAAAAATAAAGAAGAAAAACAAGAAGAAAAATCAACCAGCAACCACAGGAAAGAGAAGATTTTAAATTAACACAAAGAGAAATAAGAGCAACTAGGAGACAGATATAACTAGAACTATGGAAAAAGAGGTGAAACTCTTACCTATTAACATAAATGGCTTAAATTCAAAAACAAAAAGACAAAGGATTTTGGCAAAATTGATAAAACAGAATGCAGAAATTATTTGTTTACAGGAAACACACATTTTAAAAACAGGAAAAATAGTTAGACTGCCCCAAATTAGGAACAGTGTTTATGGCTTCTGCAGATAACAAAAAAGAATGGAATAGCAGTTTACATTAAAGAAGAGATAAAAGCAAAATTAATATTTTCCAATCCCAAAGGAAGAGTTCTGGCAATAGAAATACAGATAAACTTTAAAAAAATTCTATTGGTGGTAATTTACGCCCCCAGTGCTAATCAAAAAGAATTCTATACAGCTTTATATCCTAAAATCATTGAACTGGAAAGGAAACATATTTGCATCATAGGGGACTTTAACACTGTAACAGATCATCAAAGAGACTATAATGGGGGAACAAGAAGGGAAGAGAAAAAAAGAAAAAAGAACTACCTAAAATATGTGCAGAAATGATTAAAGAATTAAATTTGATAGACATATGGAGAAAATTAAACCCAGATAAGAGACAGTTTACCTTCTGCTCAAATCCCCATCAGTCATGGTTGTACATTGATATGGCATGGATGAGTGGAGATTTAGTAGAAGAAGTGACAGAATTAGAAATTATACTGAACTCTTGGGCAGACCACAACCCTCTTAGAATCAATTGGAAAGGTAGGAAAAATCAAGGAGAAGGTGGATTTTAGATTCCCAATTACTAAAGGATGAGGAATTTATAAAGAAACTTAAGGAAGAACTAACTTTTTACTTTAAAGAAAATAATAACCTAGATACAAGTATCCAAAATTTATGGGACACTATGAAAGCCATCACATGGGGAATTATAATATCTTAAACTGCACAAAAAAACAAAGAAAAACATGCCCAACAGAACAATTTATACCAAACAATCAAGAAACTAGAATCTGAATTACAGGACGCTGTACAAAATGTTAAATTACAAGAACAATTGATTCTCTAGAAACATAAATTCAAATTAGTTGAACAGGAAGAATTGATTGGAACTTGAAAGCAACTAAGCAAATATACTTTGAACAAGCAAACAAGCCTGGCAGATGGCTATCTTATAAACTCAAAAAAGAAAAAGAGAAAAGAACCATCTACCAACTATAAGATGAAAGTGGAAATTATCAACATACAATAGAGAAGAAAAAAGAGATTGCACATAAATATTTTGAGAAACTGTATAAAAAAGAGAGAGTAGATGAAGATCAGATAAGGGAATATCCAAGAGAAAAAAGAAATAGAGAAATTAACAATGAGATGAAAGAATCTTTAATGAAGGACATATCTATGACATAATTAAAACAAGCAATTAGAGCCCAGAAAAGTAACAAAACCCCAGGCCCGGATAGTTTCCCAGCAGAATTTTATAGAGCGATAGAAGAACAAGTGGGACCAATAATGGTGGATTTATATAACGAGATATTATTATCTGCTAAAATGCCAGACACATGGAGAGAATCATTAATTTCACTAATCCTGAAGGGGGATTCAGATGCCAGAATGATACAAAATTTCCTTGCTGAATGTAAATTATAAAATATTTACTACCATTATTGCTACTAGATTAAAGAAAATTCTGAATGATTACATACATCCAGACCAAAATGGGTTTCTCCCAAATAGACAAATTAGGAATAATTTAATAATAATAATGGATAGTCTGGAATATTATGCCCACCCGAAGAAATAGCCCTTGTTTTCTTCGATGCTCAAAAGGCTTTTGACAACCTTAATTGGCAATTTATGATTCAGTAAATTTATGACATGAATTTCTGCACCAAATTTGAGAATATTATAACAGCAATTTATTCAGTACAAAAAGCAAATATCATAATAAATGGAGAAAATACCCAATCTTTAAATATAGAGAAAGGAGTCCAACAAAGTTGTCTGCTGTCCCCTCTGCTCTTCATATTATCATTAGAAGTACTATAACAAGTGAGGCAAAACTCCGAAATAAAGGGATTGAAAACTAGAAACGAAGAATATAAACTGCAAGCATTTGCAAACGATATGGCTTTTATTATTGAAGACCCAATAGAAAAAGGACAAATATTAATTAAGGAATTAGAAAGATATGGAGTGGTGGCAGGATTGAAATTTAATAGACAGAAAATGAAACTTTTAGCAAAAAAAATCTAACAGATCTACAAACAACAGAATTAGAAAGAGTGCTCGGACTTCAAACCACAAGAAAAATTAAATTCCTCGGAATATGGCTGATAGCACACTGTCAGGAGATAAAGGAGAATAATTATAATAAGCTATTGCAACAAACAAACAAAGACTTAGAATTATGGATGAAAATACAGGAAGAATAGCAGACATAAAAATGTCTATATTACCAAAATTTCTATACCTATTCCAAACCATTCCAGTTAAACTAGAAAGGACCTTTTTTGATAATCTTAATAAAATGACATCAAAATTTATTTGGCAGGGTAAAAACCCCAGAATAAAAATGAAACTACTACAAGAAATGAAGAGCAGAGGAGGCTTTGGATTGCCAAACTGGGAATTATATTATAGTGCAGCAACACTAGTTTGGCTAAAAGATTGGATTAACTTAAAGAATAAAAGAATATTAGCTATAGAAGGTCATGATATTCAGAGAGGATAGCATACCTTTCTTTGGGATCCAGGACTCACCAAACAAAAATATTTCAACAGACATCTGATCAGTGATTTGCTGATAACTGGATCAAAGTTAAAAAGAAACACTATATAAAAATCCCAATCTGTCTATCCACAATGGAAGCAATGACCCACCCAAATAATTTAGACCTGAACAAAATGTTAAATGGAAATTTTAAAACAATACAGCAGCTTCAAGAACAAGGGCTATGAGTAGACTGGTGGGCTTATTTCCAAATAGAAGGCAGATATAAAAAGGTCATAAAGAGTATGGAATATACCTGAAACCACAACAATTAGACAAAATTTTATTAGGCCCAGATTAAAAAAAAAATTACCAAAATTTACAAATATCTCCTGGAAGTAGAAGTAGAAGAAGAAGTAGTGAAAGGATATATGATCGCATGGGGTCAAAATATTGGTCACAACATTAAGTTATCAGACTGGAAGACTGTATGGAATAGAAATCACAAATTAACAAAATCAGCAGCATACAAAGAAAATGCATATAAAATGTTCTATAGGTGGCACTTACCCCCTTCGAGATTAGCGAAAATGTACCCTAAAATTAGTTCTATATGTTGGAAATGTAAAAAAAAGAGGGAACATATTATCATATGTCATGGTCTTGCCCAGAGGCTCAAAAATATTGGCTTAAAATCAAAAATTGGCTACAGGAAATCACCAATGAACAATTAGACTTAGAACCAGAACTCTTCCTATTGGGGATCTTCAAAAAAAATACGAAAAGAGCAAAAAATACTTATTATTACATATATTGACTGCTGCCAGGATTGCCTTTGCCCAATGTTGGAAACAGCCATATATACCCGCAGAGAAACTGGTTATACAAAAAGTTATGAATTGTGCTGAAATAGATAACGCTGAGTTTAAAAGATAAAGAAGCTTCAATATTTTATAAGGTGTGGGAAGCTGGATATAGCTGGATAGATCGGAGATAGATTAAGGATAGGTAATTGTTAAATATAGAATATAGATAGAATAAGAATGTAACTATGCACAAATTAATATCTGTAAATATTGCACAAATTATTGTCATACAATAAGCACAACAAATAGCTGTTATTGATATTTTTTATGTTTTAATGTAATAAAAATTCAATAAAGTTTATTTTAAAAAAAGAAAATCATGGCATAAGATACAATGATCATAATAAAGCATCCTAATATTTCAGTGACACTTACCACTATAACTCCAATGTCAACTAGATTAAATCCCAAGCATGATAATCTTAGCTAATGTGGAATTTCACAGAAAAAAATAGTTAACAGCATTAGAACAAAAAGAGTTGAAAAATATGCCAGCAGAATGCAACATTCCATAGAGAAGGCCTACACCAGAATCACTATCTCACAGTGCAGTGGATGGCAAATGGCAACATATCGATCATATGCCATCTCTGTGAGGAGGAATAAATCGGAACCTTCAAAGGCAGTAAAGATCAAGACTTGTGCAAAGCAACCAAAGTAAAAGATGGGTCTGGTATCCATGAGAGATACCAGACACATCTATGAGAGAATTTATTATGGATTTTAGGGAAAATGATTGAAATAATGTCCAGGTCAGGCACAACCAAATTCACTAGAAAGAAGCTATTGCAGAGATGATGAAAATATTTGCTGAGGCAATTGCCAGGTATAACCCGAAGAATCAGAAGACATGCAGAAGCTGCAGGTGTCAATTTTTTGAGAATCCCAGGAGCAGAAAGTAAAGCACAGTGGTTTGATTTTCCATGGTGATGTTATGACTAAAAAGATGCTACATCTTTGAGGAATCAGAGGTGTGTGATGCAATTAGATAAAAACAGTGGAGCTAAGGCCCAATATTATAGTCATGCAAAGAATTTTAGAAAATTGTTTGAAAAGATTATTTACTGTTTTCAATGAGAACCATTCATTTTCAATGAAAATACTATAGAAAGAGTCTGGCAGATATCTCTGATTCCAGAATAGACCCATTTGGGGGAAAAATGTGTTGTCTTTAGTAGAACTTTCAGTGAAACTTGTGTACTGAAATTCTAGTTGCTATGTGAGCACAAAATAATATCAAAAATCTATTATTGATATAAATTCACCATTTCCCTTGTATTCTCTTTCACTTGTCAGGAAACTTCATAAGAATGACCTTAAAACTTCAGAATTTTGTGGAAAAGTGCAAAGAAAATATATTTTCTCACCAGCATTTCAATCCAAAAACTTGATATTTATTTCTTGATTCCCTAGTTAGGTCATATCTCCGCCAAGCATACCTCCTTCATGCTCACTTGGTGTGAAAGCTGTATCTTGTACATTTATCTCTTTCTTTACTGTAACAAGAACCTTCCATTATTCTAGCATTCTTTTTAAAAGCAAGAATCAACATGCTTCTCTTCCTTTCTGAACACTAGCTGAATAACTTATATAAAATTGCTCGCAGTACTGATGCCATCTTATGAAAATCATGCTTTCAACTATTTTTGAATCCCTTATGCTTCTTAATGATCAAATTTAATGTACTAATCAAGGAGGGAACCAACCCAATTATATGGATAAATTTTTTGACAGTGAGAACAATTAATAAGTGAAACAGCTTGCCTTCAGAAGTTGTCGGTGCTCCATTACTGGAGGTTTTTAAGAAGGGATTGGACAACCATTTGTCTGAACTAGTAGAGGGTCTCCTGCTGGAGCACGGGGTTGGACTGGAAGAACTCCAAGATCCCTTCCAACTTTGTTATTCTGTTATTTTGTTATTCTGCTGTCACCCTCTGATTTCTATCCTTTATCTCTCTTTGAATCCTTTGTATATTTAATGATCTCCAGTCTCTGTCCAACTCAATCTCCAAACTCCAATTGAATCTTCTATAGAACTAAACATGTAGCTCTCCAATCTTCATACCTTTCACTCAGTAAATTAAGCAGTTACTCTCTAAATCCATTTATTCTTTCTTATATGAATAATGTTTTGCAGTCTTACAGCTTATTGCTGCTTTGTATGCAGCTTTAAATATTATTCATGCTATATTCTCCATACATTTTTAACTGCTTTGCATCATTTCCCTCAAATATTAGGCCATAGATAATTTGACTCCTTATTGATTAGAATTTCATTTTCTGCTTTGGGATTCCACAAGCCTGTTTAATAACATATATGTAAAAATCACCACAAAAATCTGACAGTCTATAGATCATCTCCTTTCTTGCAATAGAATTCCATTCTTCTGATTCATAGTATTCTTAACCTATTTTTTAGATTATAAGTTTCTGAAAACACTTTTTGGTACTCCCAATCTTAAAAAAAAATCAATTATATCAAAGTCCTTGATTATAATTTCATTTTATTAAATTCTCTTCCCAATGTTAAAACTATAAAAGTGATTCTAATATAGAGTCAGATCATACACATGTAAATAAATGCAAATTTGCTCTAGAAAGCAGGAAATTAATTTTTGTAATAAGTATGCTATTCTTTTTCCTCAGTGAATTATTGTTCTATAGTGCACAGATATTACTGAATTCTTGCTTAGTTTTGAAAAAGATATATGTGTAAAACTTTGGGTTTATATTTTTTCAAGCTTCATTAATAATAATTTGACTTTATTATCTACCAATAATTTCATTTCCCTCTGGACTGTACCATGTACAAACATTATAATGAGCATCTATGTTTTATATAATTAGCAATTAACAGTTATTGCTTTTTCATGTTCAAATGGATTAATCTCATTTAAGTTGATTAAATGAGAAGACTTTCCTACTAGATCTCATCATCTGGGATTCTATTTTACATCCAGTTTGGCGGCAATTACATGCACTATTTTAAAGCTATTTAAGCTAGTGATAGCTATGAGTTCTACTATTTAGTCATGAATATTCTTTTGGCAAGAATTGTGCTTATTCTTTTACTTAATTGAATACCCTGAATTTAGAATGTTAGCATTTCTGTTATTACTAAATGCTTGGATGCTACATAGTATTCAAATGGCACTACACTATGAAGTAGACTTTGGGTCATGCAGGCACAGCACTTTGAGTCATGCAGGCATGTTGCACTTTTATGTTAATGTCTAATTATCAGCAGATAAACATTTGGTTTGGTTTGTGCATCTTCTCATCTTCTTCTTCTCAAGGATTTTGACTACCATTTTTATTTTCTATAAATGCTTATGAGGCTTAATACCTATTAAATATTGGTGATTCTAGAAATTGCTTTTTAGCTCCTTCTTTCCTTCCTTCCTTCCTTCCTTCCTTCCTTCCTTCCTTCCTTCCTTCCTTCCTTACCAAATTTGCAGATGATACTAAGCTGGCATGAATAGCTAACACGCAAGAAGATAGGCTCAAGATCCAGATGGATCTTGACAGACTAGAACACTGGGCCATATCTAACAAAATGAGATTCAATGTAAAGAAAAGTAAAATCTTCCTAAACTTAGGCAAGAAAAACTAAAAGTACACATATAGACTGGGTGAAACCAAGCTCAATAGCAGTAATTGTGAGTGGGATCTTGGAGTCTTAATGGACAATCAGCTAAATATGAGCCAGCAGTGTGCAGCCACCACCAAAAAAGCCATTGCAATCCTAAATTGCATTAACAGAAGGATACAATAAAGATCAAGTGAGGTACTAATACCACTCTATAAAGCCTTAGTAAGACCACACCTAGAGTACTGCATCCAGTTTTGATCACCACATTATAAAAAAGATATTGAGACTCTAGAAAAAGTACAGAGAAGAGCAACCAGGATGATTAGGGGACTGGAGACTAAGGCATATGAAGACCAGTTACAGGAACTGGGCTTGGCTAGTCTAGTGAAGAGAAGGAGCAGGGGAGACATGATAGCAGTCTTCCAATATTTGAGGGGCTGCCACAGAGAGGAAGGGGTCAAGCTATTTTCTAAAGCACCTGTAGGCCTGACAAGGAATAATGGATGGAAACTGAACAAGGAGAGATTCAACCTGGAAATAAGGAGAAACTTTTTGACAGTGAGAACAATCAACCAATGGAACAGCTTGCCCTTGGAAGTTGTGGGAGCGCCATTACTTAAGACCTTCAAGAAGAGATTGGACTGCCATTTGTGAGAAATGGTGTAGGGTCGCCTGCTTGGGCGGGGGCTTGGACTAGATGACCTATAAGGTTCCTTCCAACTCTGATTATCTGTTATCTCTTCCTTCCTTCCTTCCTTCCTTCCTTCCTTCCTTCCTTCCTTCCTTCCTTCCTTCCTTCCTTCCTTCCTTCCTTCCTTCTTTCCTTTTTTCCTTCCCCATTCTCCCGTCTCTGAAATCATATAGCAAAATATCACAGGATGCTTGGCAAATACTGAGGGACCTCATAGCATGAAACATGACAAAGTTAAGAATGCCAATCAGTAGATATTTCACCAAATTTGATCTGTAACAGTTGGGTGACTGAAGGGAGGAACATATGTATTTATAATAGATATAATAATATCTATGCTCTTCACCTTGATATAGTTCCAAGTATGGCAGTTGTCAACTTGTGGTGCTCAGGTTGCTGCAAAATAAATCATATTCTCTGAAAAGCATGCTAGTAACTATATTTATAATATTGTAGGCCATCACTTTTTCAGGTGTTACCATTGGCCCATAAGCCATCTCAGCTTTGTCTTCCTTTGAGGTTTCTTGCCTTTTCTCAATAAAACAATGGCAAAATATGCTGTAAGTTCAATGTGAGGAAAGATAGGACAGAAAGTATTGTCAACCCACCCACCCACTCAGAATTTCCATAATTTGGACAGGAAGGATTTGATATTCTTATTTCTGATGCTATAGACGATTGAGTTTTAAACAGGGATGGAAGTAAAGAGCATAGGGCGGTTAATGTGAAATCTAAGTAAGATTGGCTGTTCGAGGGAGATCTCAGATATTCCAAGCACACTGTTACCAAAAACATTGAAAAGACTGTAAGGTGGGGAAGACAAGTGGAAAAGATCTTCTGTTTTCCTGTCACAGAAGGGATTCTCAACACTGCCTGGAAGAACATGGCATAAGATATGATGATCAAAATAAAAACACCTAATTCCACAATGATACTAAGCACCTGGGCACCAATTCAACTACATTAAATCCAGAGCAAGACGGCGTAAGCAGCTATGGAATTTCACAGAAAATATGGTCAACAACATTAGAACAGAAATGGATGTAAATGTGCTAATGGTGTGCAACATATAGTAGAGGAGACTTGCTACCTACACCAGAATCTTTATTTTGATGCAGGCTTTCCAATTTATCATCATCTCATAGTGAAATAGATGGCAAGTGACAACATATCAGTCATATGCTATGGCCATCAGGAGGAATAAATCAGAAATTCCAAAGGAGGCAAAGATCAAAGGAATTAAAGTAAGAGATGTATCTGCTATGATAGAATTTATCATGGATTTAGCGACAATGACTGAAACAATGCCCAAGTCCCACCCAGCCAAATTCACCAAAAACAAATACATGGGGCTGTGTAATCAATGGTCAAATGCTACTACAGAGATTCTCCAGTATATTTCCCATTTTGAAAACATATTTTATTTTGTAAAAATGTTAGAAATCTAATATATATAAAATATTGGTGGTTCTAGAAATTACTTTTTGCAATTCATTTCCTTTCTTCCTTCCTTCTTTCTTTCCTTCCTTCCTTTTAGTATGCAAAACATTTTGTTAACATAATTGAAGTCATATAGATATGGATTTTGGCAAATACTCATGTACTCCCAAAATAAGACAAAATAAGACTTTGCTCATGAGATGATACTCTGAAACTAAAATATGCTCTTTTTTATTGCTTCTATTATAAAGATGACCCACTGCAATTAATAACACATTTAAGCAGATTTCCATGCTATTTTATTTATAATTTTTTATTATCTAATCAATGCAATCATATTTGTCTTAATGTGTTTAAGTTTTGTTTTGCAGTTTATATAATACATCACCTCTTAATCCCATCTGGTTTATAATTGGATTTTTAATGTGGTTTTTATTTGCTTTTACACTTATTTTCTTTCTGTTTTTGACTGAAGCCTATGATCATTTTACCTTGCATATTCATCTAAGTGCAATGGTGACTTTTTTTTGTAACCCACTTTATCTCTTAGAGAAACATTACTGCAGTTCTGTTTGAAGTTTTTGAAAATACTTTATCTGAGAAGCATCAACAATTGATTTCTTCTTAAAAAAAATTAAATTCCTAATATCTCCTGAGATCTCTGAAAATTGTGGCTTACTCAATAATTGCTTATTAAATGAACAGTGGTTTAGTGTGATACAAAAAAATCAACACAAATAAGATTTTTCCCAATTGCAATTCCTCTTTCTGCTCTTAATACCCCTGAGAATGCCTAGGGAAAATAATCCTTTTTTGTATAAAGATCTTTAGCCACTTTAGCCAAAGATAATATCTTTTTGTTTCCTCAAAAGAAAGACTGAATTTATTTAGTAAAAATAAGAGCTGAAGCTTAATTATCCAAATGAAATTGAAATTAGGAAAATTTGGGGTCTATCAGATCATTGTTACATCTGATTTTGATTTTAAAGTTTGCAATGGTGATTTTCAATTTCTGGTTCTCATGAGGCTGCTAAAATAATTCTAAACAAGGCTAAAACTAGAGATATCAATTTGTATGTTATGGTTTTCTCCACTGGTTCAGAGTTACAGAGCAACACTTTTACCTCAGTTGTGTCTCCTTTTCAAATTTCTTTCCTTTCCTCAGAAAAACAAAGGTAAAAGACAAAGAAATTTGAATGAGAGGAAGTACTGTTAAAAGAAAATATCAGGAATTCCATAACTTAGATAGGACAGATTTTATATTGTTATTTCTTATACTATAGATGATAGGATAGAACAGGGGTGGAAGTAAAGAATATAGGGCAGTTAGAATGAAATCTAAGTAAGTTGGGGTGTTAGAGATATGCCAAACAGACAGGTACCAAAAATATGGAAAGGACTATAAGGTGGGGAAGACAAGTGGAAAAGGTCTTCTGTCTTCCTGTCATAGAAGGGATTCTCAACACTGCTTTGAAAATCATGGTATAAGATACAATGATCAAAATAAAGCATCCTAATGGTGCAATGGCACTTGCAACTATTACTCCAACTTCAATTAGATTGAATCCAGAGCACGATAGTGTTAGTAACTGTGGAATCTCACAGAAAAATTGGTTGACAACATTAGAACAGAAAGGGGTGGAAAAGGTGCCACTGGTATGCAACATTGCATAGAGAAGACTTGTGACCCACACCAGAATCTCTATTTTAATGCAGGCTTTCCAATTCATCACCATCTCATAGTGTAATGGATGGCAAATTGCAACATACCAGTCATATGCCATCACTGCCAAGAGAGATAAATCAGAAGCTACAAAGCAAGTAAAGATCAAGATTTGGGCATAACAACCAAAGTAAGAGATATATCTGGTATCCATGAGAGAATTTATTATGGATTTGGGAACAATGACTGAAATAATGCCCAGGTCCTGCACAGCTAAATTCACTAGAAAGAAGTACATGGGGCTGTGCAATCGATGGTCAAAAGCTATTGCAGAGATGATGAAAATATTTGATGTTGCAGTTACCAGGTATATTATGAAGAATAAGAAAATATTTAGAAGCTGCAGGTTCTGATTTTTTGAGAATTCTAGAAGCAGAAAGTAAAGCACAGTGGTTTGATTCTCCGTGTTAATGTTATGACCAAGGTAAATGCCACATCTACAAGGTATCTGAGATGTGCAATACCATTAGATAAAAATAGTGAATCTATATCTGAAAAGTGACAATGCGAAGAAACTCAGAAAAACCCTTATGTTTTGTAAGAAGTCTCGCAGGCATACCCGGTTCCAGTAGAGATCCCACTTTGGAAAATACATTGCCTCCACTTCCTTCAGTAGCCTCTTCTGTGAAACTTGTGTACATCAATTCTAGCAGCTTTGTGAAATAAAAATAATATTAAAAACAAATCTGTTATTAATAGGGATCCACTATCTCCCTTCCCTTTCTCTTCCTTCCCTTCCCATTGTTGGGAAACTTCCTAACAATGGTCCACAAACTTCATAATTCTATTTACAAAGGAATGGAAAGATGTTCTTCCACCAACTTCCTCATTATACACTGCTCAAAAAAATAAAGGGAACACAAAAATAAGACATCCTAGATCTGAATGAATTACATATTCTTATACTTGGTTTATTACATAGTTGAATGTGCTGACAACAAAATCACACAAAAATGATCAATGGAAATCCAATTTAGCAACCCATGGAGGTCTGGATTTGGAGTTACACTTAAAATTAAAGTGGAAAAAAACACTACAGGCTGATCCAACTTTGATGTAATGTCCTTAAAACAAGTCAAAATGAGGCTCAGTAGTATGTGTGGCCTCCACCTGCCTGTATGACCTCCCTGATGAGGTGGCGGATGGTCTCCTGAGAGATCTCCTCCCACACCCGGACTAAAGCATCCCCCAACTCCTGGACAGTCTGTGGTGCAACATGGCGCTGGTGGATAGAGCGAGACATGATGTCCCAGATGTGCTTAATTGGATTCAGGTCTGGGGAACGGGCAGGCCAGTCCATAGCATCAATGCCTTCGTCTTGCAGGAACTGCTGACACACTCCAGCCACTGAGGTCTAGCATTGTCTTGCATTAGGAGGAACCCAGGGCCAACCATACCAGCATATGGTCTCACAAGGGGTCTGAGGATCTCATCTCAGTACCTAATGTCAGTCAGGTTACCTCTGGTGAGCACATGGAGGGCTGTGCGGCCCCCTAAAGAAATGCCACCCCACACGATTATTGACCCATTGCCAAACCGGTCATGCTGGAGGATGTTGCAGGCAGCAGAATGTTGTCCATGGCATCTCCAGACCTTGTCACGTCTCTCATGTGCTCAGTGTAAACCTGCTTTCTTCTGTGAAGAGCACAGGGCACCAGTGGTGAATTTGCCAATCTTGGTGTTCTCTGGCAAATGCCAAATGTCCTGCACGGTATTGGGCTGTAAGCACAACCCCCACCTGTGGACGTTGGGCCCTCATACCACCCTCATGGAGTCTATTTCTGACCGTTTGAGCAGCCACATGCACATTTGTGGCCCGCTGGAGGTCATTTTGCAGGGCTCTGGCAGTGCTCCTCCTGTCCGTCCTTGCACAAAGGTGGAGGTAGCGGTCCTGATGCTGGGTTGTTACCTTCCTACAGCCTCCTCCATGTCTCCTGATGTACTGGCCTGTCTCCTGGTAGCGCCTCCATGCTCTGGACACTATGCTGACAGACACAACAAATCTTCTTGACACAGCTCACATTGATGTGCCATCCTGGATGAGCTGCACTACCTGAGCCACTTGTGTGGGTTGTAGACTCCGTCTCATGCTAGCACTAGAGTGAAAGCACTGCCAGCATTCAAAAGTGACCAAGCCATCAGCCAGAAAGCATAGGAACTGAGATGTGGTCTGTGGTCCCACCTGCAGAACCACTCCTTTATTGGGGATGTCTTGCTAACTGCCTATGCTTTCCACCTGTTGTCTATTCCATTTGCATAACAGCATGTGAAATTGATTGTCAATCAGTGTTGCTACCTAAGTGGACAGTTTGATTTCACAGAACTGTGATTGACTTGGAGTTACATTGTGTTGTTTAAGTGTTCCCTTTATTTTTTGGAGCAGTGTATTTATACGCATCCTTCCAAGTAAAGCAATATCTGTGCCAATGACATCCTCACCCACACTTTGTGCATGTATACACGAAAGCTGTATCTAGTACATTTTTCTCTCTCTTTGCTGTAGCAAGAACCTTCCATTATTCCATTATTCCAGTTTTCTTTTTAGTTTTAGTGCTTTCAAAAGTTGTGGATGTTTCATCACTGGAGGTTTTTAAGAAGAGATTGGACAACCACTAGTATGAAATAATAGAAGACTCCTGCTTGAGCAGTGTGTTGAACTAGAAGATCTTCAAGGTCATTTCCAATTCTGTTATTCTATTATTTTGTTATTCTGTTGCCATCCGTTGAACTCCGTGCTTTCATCTCTCTTAGAGTCCCCTGTGCGACTTCATGTTCTATAATCTCTGTTCCACTGATTCTCTAAACTCCAGTCCAATCTTTTGCAGAACTGAACATGTAGCTCTATGATCTTCATGCCCTTCTTCCAGTACATTAAACAAGTTACTTCTCAAATCTCTTTATTTTTTATTATGTAAATGAATAATATGTTCCATTGTTACAGGCTATTGTTCTTTTTAAATATTATATATATTATATTTCCCATAATTGGTTCTACTGACCCTAAACATTTTTCAGTTTCAGCAAAGTATTAGATTACAATTTAATTTTATCAAATCTTCTCCTCAATGCTAAAAGTACAAAAGTGATTCTAATAAAAAGTACACATGTAAATAAGTGCCAATTTGCCCTGGAAAGCAGGAAATGGCCATTTTTGTAAAATCACTTACTATTTTTCTTCACAGAATTATTGTTCAATAATGCATAGATGCTGTTGAGTTCTTGTTCAGTTTTGAAAAAGATAAATTTGAGTTTATATTTGGCAAACTTAATTAATAATAAATTGACTTTATTGTTAGCAATAATTTTGTTTCCTTTTAGACTACAGCAAAAACATGTAAAAAGTTATAATGAGTTAATTTTTTGTAATTAAGAATTAGTAGCAATTGTTTTCCATGTTGAAATCGATTATGTGAGATGACTCTCCTAATAGAGAACCCCACCACCGGGGATTCTATTTTACATCTAGCTTTGAAACAATTGCATGCTCCAGATTAAAACTATTTAAGCTTGTGATAGCTATGAGTTCCATTACTTAGTTATGAATAATGTAAATAAATTATTTTGACAAGGATTCTGGTTAAATGAATTCTTTCATTTACTTGAATGTCCCCAATCTGGAAAGTTAGTATTTCTGTTATCACTGAATGCTAGGATACTACATAGTATTCAAAATGGGATTGCACCATAAAGTAGACTTTGGGCCCACAACATCTTGAGTCATGCAGCCATGTTCTTTTGGCAAAAATTGTGGTTATTCTTTTACTTAATTACATACCCTCAATCTGGAATGTTAGTATTTCTGTTATCACTGAATGCTAGGATGCTACATAGTATTCAAAATGGGGCTGCATCATGAAGTAGACTTTGGGCCAACAACATTTTTACTCATACAGGCATGATGCACTTTTGTGCTAATATCTAATTATCAGCATGTCAAACATATAAGTTTGTTTTGTGCTACTCCTCCTCTTCATGTTCTCTGGGGTTTTCCCCATTGTCCACCTTGTTCATTTTCTAAAAATGCTTATGAGGTTTAATATATATTAAATATTGGTGATGTTAGAAATTGCTTTCTAGCATCACATTTCTTTCTTTCTTTCTTTCTTTCTTTCTTTCTTTCTTTCTTTCTTTCTTTCTTTCTTTCTTTCTTTCTTTCTTTCTTTCTTTCTTTCTTTCTTTCTTTCCTTCCTTCCTTCCTTCCTTCCTTCCTTCCTTCCTTCCTTCCTTCCTTCCCCTTCCTTCCTTCTACTCCCTCCCTTCCTGTTTCTGTGTCTGAAATTAAATAGTACAACAGCACAGGAAATCTGGCAAGGATGATATGCCTCAGGATCCAACAAAGTTGAGAATGCCTCTCAGTTGAGGTTTGCTCAAATTTAAACTTCAAAGTCTAATGTGTGAGGCACCCATATATGTTTTATTTATTTATTTGATTGATCACTCACAAGATAATAGGTATAAGTATAAACATGAATAAGACAGGAAATAGGTACAAATAAATGGGGACAATAGGACAGGGATGGTAGGCACTATCCACTATTGACCTCTCCCCATTCCTAAGAGGTCTGTAAGGGGTGTAGGAATGGGGTGAGGTCAATAGTGGATAGGTTAAGGTTAAAGGATTGGGGTTAGAGGATGTAACAACACAATCAGATAGATCATTCTAGGCATTGACCTCTCTGTTGCCGAAGTTGTACTTTCTGCAATCAAATTTGGAGTGGTTTACACTGAGTTTGTATCTTTGTATCCTCTTGTATTGTTGTGGTTGAAGCTGTAGTAGTCATTGACTGGTAGGAAGTTGAGCAGATAATTTTGTATACTACACTTAAGTCAAACCATAGGCGGTGTAGTTCAAGGTTGTCCAAGCCCAAAGTTTCAAGCCTGATGATATAGGGTATTCTGTTGTGAGCAGAGGAGTGTAGTACTCTTCTTGTGAAATACTTTGGAACTCGCTCAGTTATATTAATGTCCGATATACAGTGTGGATTTCAGACAGATGAGCTGTATTCGAGTATTGGTCTAGCAAAAGTTTTGTATGCCCTAGTTAGCAATTCAATATTACCAGAGGAGAAGCTTCTTAAGATTAGATTTACAACTCTTAAATGCTTTTTTGGCAATGCTGTTACAGTGAGCTCTGGTGCTTAGGTCATTTGATATGAGTACTCCAAGGTCCTTGACAGAGTGAGGGTCATCAATGAGGTCATATCCGCCTAGCTTGTATTTGGTATCCTGATTTTTTTACCAATGTGTAGGACAAAGCATTTGTTTGTCGAGATTTGGAGTTGCCAATTTTTTGACCATTCAGACACATAATCAAGGTCACTTTGAAGGACAGAAGCATTGTCGGTGGTGTTGAATAGTTTTATGTCATCTGAGAAGTGGACACAGTTGCTTATAAGGTGATCGCAAAGGTCATTTATGTAAAGAGTGTGGGTGGGTCCTAGAACACTGCCTTGGGGGATACCACTGTTAACTGGAGCAGGGTTTGATATAGCACTCACTATTTTTACTATTTGTTGCCTTTTTGACAGGAACACAGTAGGGATGAAATTCAAATTCAATTGACTTACAGTTGCTATTATATAGTTGCTAACTTGGCAAAGGTTTACTTTACCTTAACACCATACATTTTATAATTGTTATTTATGTTTTTAAATAGCGTTTATTTGCTCTTTTACACATTATTTTATTTCTGTCTTTGAGCCACTCCATATCATATTGATATATAGATTCAGGTATGTGACTCATATGCGTTCTGATTGATACATTACTGCAAATTCTATTGGAATGTTTTGTAAATCCTTGAATTGAGAAGCATTATGTCTTGATCTTTTTTCCAAGGACTATAGTATATCATTTGAAAATCCCCAGTTTTGTAATTTTTTTACTTGATATTTTCAAGAGGTATAGTGTTTATTTAGCAGGATAATATATATCATATATTGAGTTTAATCATATGCTTTTAGCCAGTATCTGAGAAAATCTAATCATGCCATCTTCAGTTCTAATAAGTGCTGAATCCTAACATTCAAGAATACAATGCACACATTTCAATATCTGGGATAATATCACTAGGAAAGTGGTTTCCAAGAGACTTCGGCTTTGCTAAAACTCTTGTTAATTCATATGGTACCTTTGGTTTTGACATGTAAATTGTGTGAATGCAGTTGATATACAGTTTGTATAATCATGATTCATGCTGCAGCATCACCTGGTATAGGAGAATATTGTGGCTTCCTCAATTAACTTTTAAATGAACTTTGGATAGTGTAGCATATAAAATCAGACATAGCAATACATTTCATAACAATTTCCTTTTTTATACTAAAATACTCTTGGTATTCATGAAGACAAAATCTATAAGGTCATTTGCCCAATGATAACATATAATTTGTTTAATACACTAACAAAAGTGTGCTTTTATTCAGCAGAGGCTAGAGTCCAAACTTAATTATTAAAAGTAGTCTGCAATTAGTTGTGGGGGTGGGGAAGAAGATTAGTTCATCACCTTGATACTAAATCCAGGAATTGCAGTTGTGAATTTGTGGAACTCAGGATGCTGCTAAGGCAACTCATAGTACCCTTAAAAGCAGAGCCAGTAAATACAGATATGGGATTGCAGGACATCATTTCTTCAAGTGCTACCATTGATTCAGAATACTAATGCCCTACTTCTTATCAACTGTGTTTCCCATTGAAATTTCTTTCCTCAGAAGAAAAACGGGAAAGTTCAGTGTGAAGAAAAATAAAAGAGAAAATATTATCAAAAAATAATATTAAAATCTCCATAATTTAGTTAGGATAGAATTGATATTTTTATATCAATTTTATATATATTTATAATAGCATTTGTTTACGAAGATACTATATAGCACTGAAACATCCTTCTATGCTAAAGTTATTTTATTAAGAAATATAGAGCTATAGATTTTGGAAATAGTGTTCATCTAAAAAATAGAACCCAGTTAATCCTCAATTTATGATCACAACTGAGCCCAAAATCTCTGCTGCTAAGTGAGACAGTACTGTGAATTGTGACTTATTTCATGACCTTTCTTTCCACAGGGTGTTAAGTAAATCACTGCAGTTGTTAAGTTAACAACACAGTTCTTACTTGAATCCAGCTTTCCCATTGATGGTCACAAAATCATATGACATTGCAATAGTCATAAATAAGAGTCATTTGTCAAGTGCCTGAATTTTGATCACTATGGAGATGCTGCGATGGTCATAAATGTGGAAAACAGTCATAAGTCACTTTTTCAATGCTGTTGTAACTTCTAATCATTACTAAACAAACTGTTGTAAATAAGGACTGACTGTAATAGCTCACTGTAAAAAACATCTGTATATTTTATATATACATATATATTATATATATATATATGTATATATATAAAAACAAAAAGGAATATTAACATATATACTAATAACAATAACAATAATAATAATGCATCAGAATAGTTTTAACTAGATTTTTTTTATATTAGCTTATTGGTAATTCTATTGGTTACATTGGCATATTTATAATTATAAACCATCTTTATATTTAATTCATGCATAGCAATAATCTTTCTTCATCTAATTTCTGCCTCTTATCTCTAACCACTCATAAAATCTATTCCATGTTAAGTAATATTCTGTGTCTTCTTTGTCCTCCATTTTTAATGTCAACCTATAGGATAGAAAGATTTTGAGGGTATCAGCTCATCATATATCTGATCCTGATACTAAAGCCTAGGATGGTAGTTTTCAACATGTGGAATTCAGGATGTTGCCAAAGCAACACACAACATACTGAAAAGCAGGGCAGTAATTAGAGTTTTGGGATTGTTTGCGGACACCTTCTCAATTATTATCATTGGTCCAAAATGGCAAACTCTACTTCTATCTTAGTCTAAAAAAAAGAGGGAAAAAGACACAGACCATTTGATGTAAGGAAAAAAATATTAGAAAGATCATCAAAATAAAATGTCAGAATCTCCATGAATTAGACAGCACAGACTTGATTTTCTTATTTCTTATGCTATAGATGATAGGATTGAACAGTGGTGGAAGTATAGAATATAGGGCAGTTAATGCAAAATCTAAATAAGTTGCAGTGTTAGAAGAGGGTCTCAGATATGTTAAGCATGCAGGTATCAAAAAAATGGATAAGACGATAAGGTGGGGAAGACAAATGGAAAAAATCTTCTGTCTTCCTTTCACAGAAGGAATTTTCAACACTGCCTTGAAAATCAGAGTATAAGAGACAAAAATGTAAATAAAACAACCTAATATTGCAGAGATGCTCACAAATATAACTCCAGCTTCAATTACACTGTGTCCAGAACATGACAATTTTAGTAATTGTGGAATCTCATAGAAAAACTGATTGACAACATTAGAACAGAAAGGAATGGAAAAAGTGCCACTGGTATGCAACATTTCATAGTGGAGACTTATCACCCACATCAGAATCACAATTTTGGTGCAGGCTTTCCAATTCATTACTATTTAATAATGCAGTGGGTGGCAAATGGCAATATAACGATCGTATGCCATGACTGTCAGGAGGGATAAAACAGACAAAGATCAAGACTTGTGCAAAGCAACCAAAGTAAGAGATGTATCTGGTGTCCATGAGGAAATTTATCATGGATTGGGGAACAATGACTGAAACAATACCCATATCCTATACAGCCAAATTCACTAGAAAGAAGTACATGGGTGTGTGTAGTTGATGGTCAACAACTACTACAGAGATGATGAAAAGATTTGTTGCTGCAATTGCCAAGTATAACGTGAAAAATAAAAAGAAATGTAGAAACTTCAGATGATGATCTTGGGAAAATTCCAGGAGCAGAAAGTAAGATACAATTGTTTGATTCTTCATGCTCTTGATTCTTTTAAGTTAGGATTGAGATGAATACCACATCAGTTAGGAATCAGACGTGGAAACACTATTATATCAAAACAATGAAGTTACAACTTGAAATGTATTGGGAACAGAAAGGAAAACTTTAAAAGTAGAGTGACAATTAAATAAACACTACCATGTTAAAAGAATGCATTAAACATCGATGAAATTACCAACCAAAAATTCTCTTCTTTTTCTTACTTTCTTCCATCCCAAATCTTTACATTGTTATTATGGTTAGAATGTTTTTTAGAATTTTTGAAGTGTGTGCTGAGACCATTTCTAGCCATGGAGTAAACTTGGGAGACTTTACATTGGACATTTTTGGTACATTTATATAAGACTAGCTGTTGGTTAAAAAAAATGAAATGCAAGTTAAGTGTTTCCCTAGAAATAAGAAGAGTGTGAGTTCCTCTCCCACCTTAAGCATGAAAAATCGGCTGAGTGACTTTTTGTGACTCTCAACCCAGCCCACCTCACAAGGTTGTTGTGGAAGAAATAAGAGGAGGAAGGAGATTTAGGTATGTTTTCAGTTTTGAGTTACTTATAAATAATAAAGAAGGGATAGCTAAAATTAAATAAATATAATATATACAGGAAAAATAGGCTACAGAGCCACAACATAAATCCATGAAGATATATATGTAGTGCTTGGGAGCAAAGAATGCCTAATGTCTGAGTGTGTTTAACACAGACACAAGCACAAAGAGATGGAGAATTTTTTTGCCACATGTTCTGAGAGATTTTGAAAAATAAGATTATAATGGTTAAAACAAACAAATGTTGGTTTAGTATTTGTATAAGAAATATTGGAACTTTAGTTAAGACACTACATCATCACATTATTTCCATTGTATTCAAATTTGACTCAAAGTTTGCTTATTTATGCTCAAGTCAATTTTTTTAATGGAGGATTTAATTCTTTTTTTCATCCATAAGTGAAACCTTATGCTTTAGAAGAAGTCTGCTAGACATTTCAAATTCCAGAAGAGATGCCACTCTGAAGAAAAGGCCTTTACCTTTTATACTACACTTCTAATAGCCACGGGAAATAAAATTAATATCAATATTAAAAGGAATCCAGTAATTTCAAACTAAGATTGGGCAGGTAACCCCACCTTAACTTTTCTTATTTGAATTCCTAATTGGTGCCTTTTGTTGACCCGATGGCAACAGATGTGACAAAATAAAAACAGTAATTGGTAAAGATGTCAAGTTATGTACTCTTCCCAGTCATAATTTTTGTTAATCAGAACAAGGAACACAACATCTTGAGGGACTCATTTGCTTTTCCATGAGACTTCCTGGGTTGTGCTCTGCTTTGTTTTCCTTCTTTCCTCTTATCTGAAGTTACTCAGAAGATAGGCAAAGAAGAAAGCCAGTCCTAGGTTTCCTCCTTACTTGACAACTTTTATTCTTGCTGAGAAAAATCCCATTGAGCCTCTGATGTCAGACTCTTTGCCCCTGACTGAAAGAGCCCCAACCAGAGGTTCTGACCAGTTCTAGAGAACCAGTAGTGGAAATTTTGAATAGTTCAAGGAACCGGCAAATACCACCTCTGACTCGAGATTTTACAGGATCCTTCCCATGTCACACCCATCAAACCATACCCCCAGAACCGGTATAAAATTTTTTGAATCCCACCACTGGCTCCAACCTGTGTGAACTTGATACTGACAAAGGTCACCTATGCCCCTCAAATGACTTTGACTTGTCAGCCAACCCAAGGAAATGGTTGGGCTTTACATAACCTGAGTCCAAGCCTTCACTGTGTTGCTTTCCTGGACTTTGCACATACAGTTTTCCTTACTCCTTGAAGCAAACAAGTTGAGTTGGGTTTCATAGCCTGGAAGAAAGCATTGGATTCAACTGACCTGCTGGATTCAAAATCAATCAAACCTTTCAGACTGATTTTGGTCCCGGGGGAGGGGGCCATGCAGGGGGGATAGTGTCATGCCCCTAGTGGAGACTGACTCTGAGGAAGAGGAGGAACAGCCAACAGGGAGTGGGAGTGTAGCTCCAGAGGTGGTGGAGGAGGCTGGGGAAGGGCAGAGGCTGGCTGAGCAATCAGAGGAGGATCCAGGCCCATCCCCTATCCATCCTAGGTCACGCAGGGAGGAGAGGATCAGGGAAAAGCGAGGTCTACTCAGGAGGAGATTACCATGATCCTCCTCGTGGCTTGCAGCTGGGAGCTATGTACATAAGTTTGTAACTGTGTAGTCAGAATTGCTGGAGTCAAAGTTTACTATTTTCTTTGAAAGAGGTTTATCTTTGCTGGTGTTCTTCCCATGGATTCTCCTCGGTTATCTTCCTAGAATGTATGATTAATTATCTTGGCTTGCTTTGAAACTCTCGTCAATGTGGTTTGTTTTGGTTTTCTTTTTGCCTCATTTTTTACTTTTGTGACTTTAAACTGTGCCTAATAAAACAGTGAAGTTAAGCATTACCGGACTTTAATGTATGTTTTGGGTTTTGGGTTATTTTGAAAGACTACAGGTCATCACATTTTGACTCCAGCCATGCCTTCAATTTATTTTTGCTTTTTGTGGGGTGACCATGGATCAGCTCAGGGCAGAGATTGCCCAGTTCAGCCAGCAAGTGGCTCTTTTGACTGCATAGGTGGCACGAATGCAAGCTCCCTGGTCACACCGAAAATGCCCAGTCGCAGTGTCAGATAAATTTGTTGGTTCGGTGGCCCAATTTCCAGGTTTATGCCTCTATTGTGGCAATTATTTTGGTTCCTTCTAGACAACACACACACACACACACAAAAATATTATAACAAGTATCTGGATGTTTAACATAATTAGCAATTAGCAGCTACTACACTTAGGATTATCCAAGGTATCACACAGAGTATTCCCCCATTGCCCACTTAAAAAAAAAAAATCAGACATTGCTTTTAAGGTAGGATCCAATCCTATTGATCCTGCAATATTACCCTGGGACAAGTATATTCACCTTTATTCATTCCTTAGGACAAGGATCTTCAAACTTGGCAAGTTTAAGAGTTGTGGACTTCAACTCCCAGAGTATATCTGTGTGTGTGTGTGAGAGAGAGCGGGGGGGGAGGGAGGGAGAGAGAGAGAGAGAAGGCAAAGATGTTATTGTCCAATAAAATGTTGTAACTCATGAAACACTCTCTGCTTATAACTTGCTGAAAGATTGTAGCTGGTCTACTAGTTGGTGCTTTTTGGAAATTAAGAAAGGGGGTGTATCATATCATAAAATCACTTTAAAAAGACTGATTTACATCAAATAAATTTTAAGGTGTGAAAAGGAGATCAACGGTGGATAGAGCTTAAGCAATACTTGAAGAAGGAGGTGCTTGACTATGTAGCACTTAGAAAATTGTACAAGAGCATTCTGATAATTATGAATAAAACACATGTAAAGGCATGTTGATTATTTTCCCTTAAATGATACATATTTGTTTATTGATTAATATTGATCTAGATGATTGCCCAACTCACCAGTGCATTTTGGGCAACTGTTAAGAATTAAAATACAATATAAACACAATATGTATTATAAATACCCCAAAATACCATTCTCAGCCAAATAACACAACATGGCCCCAGAAAACACACTTATCAATAGTATAGACTCTAGTTGCCTTCATGTTGGACTGTAGTTAATGCCTTTCTCTAAAGAAAGATATAGTCGAATGAATCCAATAACAAGCTCTAGATAACTGGTGGTGTGTAAGAAGGACATCGAATGATGTAGGAGGCAGTGTTAGTCCCTCTTCCATGCCACATCATATGTTAAGGTGGGTGATAAATGCTTGTTTTCCCCCTAATATTGAATACTGGGTTGGAGAAGAAACAAAAGGCAGGACTTCTTTTAATGCTGGTGGATCTACTGGAAAATTGGCAAGGGTGAATTGACAACTACTGTGTACTACTGTATATTTTTTTCCTTAGATGCATGGTACAAAGAAAACTATATGAGTTATTGAATCATGTAATGGTTATTAGAATCAGAATCAGAATAGGACTGGAAGGGACATTGGAAGTCTTCTAGTACAGTCCCTTGATCAAGCAGAAGATCCTACACCATTTCAGACAAATGGCTGTCCAGTCTCTTCTTAAAAATCTCCAGAGATGAAACACGCACAACATCTGAAGGCAAGCTGTTCTACTGATTAATTATGTAATACAGAATAAAGCAAGCATTTATTTTAGTTACGGAATTGTTGTACTTGAATTGTATTTTGTTCTGTCTTGCCTTAGTGAGACTCCAGGGTGGAGCAAGATGTTGTGTCCGATATTCAATCCAATTAACTTCCTTCACTTTGAAATGGTCTTATGGTCTTGTTCTTTTGTTCTTGTCCACCCAGGCACAAACTGAGCAACTTGGTATCCAGTACAATGCAGTGAGCCATGTGCAGATCTGTACATTGGGGAAACAAAACAACCACTGCATAACTGCATGGCACAACATAGGAGAACAAACACATCAGGACTAGATTCAGCAATCCATCTACATTTAAAAGATACGGTCTTTTGAAGGCAGCAGTCCACATTTTGGACAGAAAGTACCACTGGTTTGAAAGAGGGGTCAAAGAAGCCATTTATGTCAAAATTAAACAGCCTTGTTTCAACAGAGTGGGAGGGATATAACATCAACTATCTCCAATCTACAACACAGTCCTTTCAAAGTTTCAAGAAGGCTCCACACCCATTTGCACCATTCAAGTGACCCTGGTGACACAGATAAGCCTTTAGGTGACCTTAATGACTTGCTAAAAGAATGCAAATGACCAGCTGTCTGCAAGGAATAAAAATCCTTCCATTTCCCACTATCCAGTCAGAGCTGAAGAAGCTTCTTGGATGAGAAGTGAAACATCTTCAAAGAAAAACCAGAAAGTCCAGTTGCCTCTTGAAAAAGTATCTTTGAGACAACCATGACCTGGATGACTGAGAATCTCCATAGACAGTGGATGGAAACTAACCAAGGAGAAAAGCAACCTAGAACTAAGGAGAAATTTCCTGAAAGCAAAAACAATTAACAGTGGAATTGCTTGCCCTCAAAAGTTGTGAGTGCTCCATAGCTGGAGATTTTTAAGAAGAGATTAGACAATCATTTGTCTGAAATGGGTTAAATCTTCTGCTTGAGTGGGGAGTTGGGTTAGAAAACCTCCAAGATCCCTTCCAATTCTGTTATTCTGTTAAATTTTCTGTTATTATTATTCTCTTAGGTAAACTGATTTTTTTACCACATTGTGCAGCTTTAACTTATTACTTAAAAGTTGAGCTGCATTACTTTTTAAACATATGTAATATCTAATTATGCTTTTTCTTTTCTTTCTTTTTTTACTGTATTTACTTTTCATGATTTCTACTTCCCTTCCTACAGGAATGAATGAATTCCAAGGAAAATCTACTCTTCATAGAAAAGGAAACTGAGGAAGATCAAGAAGAATAGTGTTAAATCTCTCCGGACATAGATGATATCCATGTCTAATATCTTCAAAATACATTTTTATTGTTGTTGGTACGTTCAGCTAATTTTATAAAACAATTTTCACCCAGGGATCACCATACAAAATCTATGTCAAGTATTTTTCAGAATGAATCCTACATCATGATGTTATATTGCATTTAAAGATGGCACCTTGTAGGAGAAAATATCTAGAGATATCTGAATTTGTCAAGTTGGAATGAAATTGTAGCCATTTTTAGCACTGATGTTTCAACATATTTGGAGGAAATTTTCATAATAGGAATAATAATCATAAGTACATAGTTTCTCTTTGTAGAGTTTATTTACATGCTACATAGTACAGGGAATAATTCCATATAACATCGCCTATAAGCAAGTTTTTGTCTTTTGTCTACCACAAATATATTTATTAGTAGCATTTCCCCCACTAAAATTTTTCATACAATAATGCAAATGTTATTTTCTCTAATGAAAATGATGGTTAAATTAGGCACTCTTTAGAATTGTAGCGGATTATGCAAGAGCCTAATTTTAGGGTCTTTTTCATAAAATTGGGAGGGGCATTGGAAATCCATTGGTATGCTCAATTCTGGATGCTACCCAGCATCAGTGAGGTCTCATGTATCTTAACAGTGAGAGGAAAAACAACATTTTGGGCAATGAATTGCATCAGACTTGCAACTGTTTACTTATGCATAGATACATGTTGTGACTCGGAGGTTTGAGCCTGCTCTGTTAGAGGACACAGACTTGGATAATGAGGAAGAGGAGGATTTGGCTCTGAGGTTTGAGTCTGCTTTGTTAGAGGATTTAGAATAGCCTTCCTCCCCAGGACTTTCCTCTTCAGCAAGACCTCCTTCCCTGGTTGTGCCTCAGGTGTCGGCAGATAACCAGGAGGGGGTATCAGAGCCTCTGACTGAGGATCAAGCTGGGGAATGTTGGTTTGATGTGAGGCAAAGACGCAGGCAAAAGCGTGAGATGCAACGCAGAAAGAAAGGACAAATCAGAGAATGAGATGAGGGACTGACACGCCCAACAGGGAATAAAAGTGGGTGCGTTAGCTCTGGGTTCTTGTTCGGGACAACGTGTTATTTAGTGAGAGAAGCTTCAGAATTATCCTGTGTGTGGTGACAGCTTGTGATTTACGTTCCTGCTTTCTTATCGGACTTGGCAAACAGCTTGCACGAGACTGCCAAGCATGTTCTCGGCTTAAGGAATTTAACCCTGTAATTACCGGACTTGCCTGCTTATTTGTGTTTCAGTTGGAAATTTGGACTTATTACTTTGTTTGTACAGGTGAGACATAACAGATACATATGGCAATGCCTTATTATTTCCCCGGAAGTAATTTTGAAAACATGAAGCAGCTTTGGCTAATGGATTATATTTATTCGGATTTATCTGCCATTCCAATTAAAGCAACCCTGACATGAAATTCAGAGTTAGAAGATGGTATGTTACAGAATTCAGATTCTGAAAATGGTATGTTACAGTCAGAAAAATCAAACCTTTCCTCCTTTTGGTTTTAACTGTAGACTATTAGTGCTGAGTTACTATGCTTGGAGAAATGAGAGAAAATCTTTGGATGCCAAAATCATTCAGGTATTCACTATATGCCTCTATTTTCCAGTCCTGCTCAAAATCATTATGGAATCATACATGTGAAAGGGATTAGATAACAGAATTATAAAGTCTGAGGAAAAGACGAAACAAATGGAAGATGTCAGATAATATACTTGTTGCACTTTGTTTGAGTGAAGGGAAAACATGTAAGGAAACATAGAAAAGTAGAAATGTGTCAGTCATTTGCTGTATCAGTTTAATTCAGTTTAGGGGAAAATAAACCTCTTAATGTTTTATCAAATCTAATTTTTCCCTTTTAAAACTTTCTATTATTTCTTCATTCTACTGCTACAAAGATTTTCAAAAATGTCTATTTTTTTCCAGCAGCATCCCTTTCCATGATATCTATTTAAGGAAATTTAAAACACTGAACTTTAAAGCTATATTTGAAATTCTACATTTCAGTTATTTTTTAATCTTTATTGCAGTTAGGCTATTTTAGTTTGGCCGAATATTCACATGCTGGCACTGATTATTAGGGCTGGAAAAATATTTTGTTTCCCAGGGAGATCAGAAGTTTGATTAAATTTGTGTTGTGAAAATTATTTTAAAATTGGCACTTACCCTGCATAAAAATTGAACACATTTATAGAGTTCTGTTTTGAGGAGCATTTGTTTTAGGAAAGGCAAGATGAGAGATGAGTTTAAAATCCGAAACATAATGGAAAAGAGAAAGATAAGTTCAGTGTTGGGATATATTGTATAAAAGAAAAAATATATTAATTTCAATATAACATTACCTATAGCTTAAAACTCCATCTTCTGAAAGAATAAATCATATAAGAAAGTAGAAAGGCCGCAAAATAGTGTAATAACTGCTGTAATATAAGTCATTAGTACTTCTAGGAAGAAAAATAACATATAATAAATTTCATTTTTCTATAGGAGAATTATAATGTCATGCCTAATAGAACAAGTATAATGAGTTTTGTTCTTCTGGGATTTACTGGAAATCAATAGCTACACATCACTCTCTTCTTAATATTGTATCTTTTTGAACTGATGGGAAATCTTCTGATTATTGTTTTAATAGCAATCAATAGATATCTGCATATCCCAGTGTACTTTTTTCTAATCAATTTATCTATTGGTGATCTTGCTATCACTGCCTCAATTATACCCAAATCTATAATAAATGCCCTCGTGAACTCCAAATGGATTTCATATTCTGAATGTGTGACGCAATTATTTTTCTATGTTTCTTTCCTATCATCAAATTTCTTCATTCTCATTGTCATGGCATATGACAGATACATTGCTATATGCCACCCACTGCACTTTATATTCATAATGAAGTGGTCCACTTGTATTCAAATGGCTGGAGGGGTATGGCTGGTTGGATTTCTGCATGCAGCTCTACACACAGGGAATATTTTTTCAATGCCTTTCTGCTCCAACATCATCAATCAGTTCTTCTGTGAAGTTCCACAGTTAATCAAACTCTTTTGTTCTGATCTTTACCTTGGTGAAACCTGGGTTCTTGTCTTTGGTTCATGCTTAGGGATTGGCTGCCTCTCATTCATTTTCTTGAGCTATGTGCAGATTTTTTCCACAGTGCTGAGAATGCCCTCAGTTGAGAGAAGGGAAAAGGCCTTCTTCACTTGCATACCCCACCTAATTGTGGTTTGTGTATTCATTAGCAGTAGTCTCTTAGCTCATCTGGTACTACCTGCAAATTCTCCATCTAGGCTGGATGAAATATTTACTGTGCTATATAATTTGGTTCCTTCACTGATGAATCCAATAAACTACAGCATGAGGAACAAAGAAATCAAAGCTGCTTTTTGGAAATTCCTTGGTTGGGGGAATCTGAGCAAGAAGTATTTTTTTAAAAAAAATTAAGATATAATTTATTCTGCCATCTAATGATGAAATTAAATATAATGATAATATGTAAATAGTTGAAGGTTCATAATTTGAGGTTTCTTTGTGTAATTTACTTGTTGATGTGATTTACACTAAATTGTGATTTGTTAGATATGGAAAATAAAAAATGTATTTGTATACCCTATTGTATTTTATTAACATGAAGCGTGGTACCACAATAAGTACAAGTAGTCCTTGACTTATGATCATTATACAATCTAAATTTCTGTCATAAGACATGATAGTCATAAGTCAAGGAGCCAATTTGACTGGCTTGATTTTATGATTATTTTTGTAATTTTAAGTGAACACCTGATTGTAAAGCAAATAAAATGGTTGTTAAATGAGTCAATGAATTTCTACAAGTATTTTTTTCTTCAGAAGTGTCAAAAAGGCCATAAAAGTAAGATTGTTGCCAAGGGCCCAAAATGTGATTATGTAACTATAGGTGGTTTCCACCACTGGAACTCCAAAACTGGGTCAAAAATAACTTCAAATGATTGCTAAGCAAAATTGCTTGTACTTAAAATATTATTCTTGCATTCTGTTATAATGAAGTGCTAGTATATGCTATACTTTCACTACTGGAATATATTCTGGCTATATAAACATGGAACTGTAATTAAGAACCAGTCAATAGCATTTTTTAAAAATGAATGTGTTCCTTAATGTCCTAAAACAGTATTTCTAGATGTGGAGACTCAGACATTTGAAAACTTGAGTATTAATCAGTGGTGGGATTCAATTTTTTTTACTACCGATTATGTGGCTGTGTTTTGGTGGGTATGGCAGGGGAAGGATACTGTAAAATCCCCAGTCAGAGGTGGTATTTGCCAGTTCTCTGAACTACTCAACATTTCCACTACTGGTTCTCCAGAGCTGGCCAGAACCCGCTGAATACCACTTCTGGTATTAATCTGTTTTCTGTTTCTGAATATAGCTGAAGAAAAGAACCCAATCAGATTTAAAGCACAACTTTAAAAAGCTGCTTAAGGGACCCAGGAAAACTGTTTTTAAAACCTAGGAAAATGATTGAAGGAAGGGGAAGAGGAGGGGAAGAATTAGGATTAATTCTTAAGCCCAGCAGCCTCATTGACATACCACTACAAATCCAACTCAATAAAGTGTTCTCACTAGACTTGCAATTTCATGGTTGAACTGACTGGCCTCCAGTTCACTTCATGTGGGAGATCTGGCCTCAGGCTGTTTAAGGAAATTTCTTTTGGATACAAAGATTGGCAAATGTATGTATGTGTGAACTCATGTGTACACTCAGAGCTGGCTGTCACTAATATACAGTAATACAGAAATGTAAATGACAAAAATTAAAATAAATTTTTATTTATTTTAAATAATGAAATTGAATTATTAAATTGTTCCATGAATCCCGCAGTGAGTTGGCTATGGTAAGTCGTCCTGTGGCAAGTTGTCTGTGATAAGTTGTTCTATGGTGAGTTGGCTGTGGTGAATTAGCTGCAGCAAATTGGCTATGATTAGTTGGACAAAGAGATTTAGCTGTTGGGGGTTCTGAGTCCATCTGGTTCCACCTTGGAAAAATAGGGTTCAAAACAAATAAAATTCACAGAAAAAATGATTAAAAGAGATAGAAAGGGGGAATTCTAAATTTTATCTATCTATCTATCTATCTATCTATCTATCTATCTATCTATCTATCTATCTATTTATTTATTTGATTTGTCAATTGCTTACAAGATAATAGGTATAAGTATAAACATGAGTAAGAATACAGAAAATAGGTACAATTAAATGGAGACAATAGGACAGGTACAGGAAGCATGATGGTGCACTTATGCACGCTCCTTGCAGACCTCTTAAGGAATGGGGTGAGGTCAATAGTGGATAGTTTGCGGTTAAAGGAGTGAGGGTGTGAGGATGTAACTATAGAGTCAGGTAGTGCATTCCTGGGCCTACTCCATCTGCCTACTTTCCATATCATAAAAGTATAAACCTATAGCATGCAAAAGGTCTATTTCACTTCTTTGGCAAATAATTGCTCAATTGGCATGAGTTTATTTCAAGAAAATGTTATTCTTGAAATGTAAAACACAAAATGTTTGTCATCCCCATGCCACCATATCTAGTCCAATTAACCTTATAATAAGTGCTGCCTTATTGCATTATAATAAGTGCTGCCTTATTGCATTATGGAAATTTAGTACAGAGTTATAGTGTCAGCCTTACTGGAAAGAGTAAACAAGAGTAAACAAGAAACATACCCAGATGAACTAATTCTACTTTATTGTAAGGCTACATTAATGGAATCTTGCAATTTCATTTTTCTCCCATCTCTTTTACACCCAAGAAATTAGAAAGGGTCTCTTTTGAGCCTCTTTCCCTACCCACTATCCAACTGAGGACAATGCAGTCTCTTCCCTAGTTAATGTCTCTGGGCCCACTCTCCCAAGGTCATTCCCACATACCTTTTAATCTCAATTTTTTGTAAATTTTCCACATATTTACTAAAATGTAAAAATGTTAGTCATTTCACTCTCCTACAAATACCTCAGTAAATCTAAATGAACTTTCAGAACATCAGTCAAAATTTTAGGGTAAGATTTTGTAGGTTTGTTTAGTGGGAGTTCAAATTAAGCAATATTTGATTTAGTGTGAATTGTAAGTTACTAATAGGTTGCATTTAATGCAACCCAAAATTCAGATGTGAGGCTACAATACGTGCAATTGATATTAGTATATGTGCAGTTGCAGTTGGAATTTTAGATACTGCTAATCTTCGAGTGTGCAAAATGAAGAAAAGGAAGATTGCATGAGAGGAAAATAATAGATTAAAAAATATTCTTTATTACATTACAGCAAAAATTTGTAATTGAACAACATGAACATGGCCATAGCAACATCAAAAAGGGACAAGATATAGGAATGCCTGAACTATGACAGAATTTCTTTATTTTTTTGCTTTCTGTAATTACTCTGTGATTTGGTTAATCATACATTTAAATTATAAGTATATCCTTTGGTGTAATATTTCATTAATACATGTATACAAAAATATATTACAGCTCACTGTAAAAGTGTTGCTAAAAAGCATTAAGAATTGTAAAGTTAATTTTTTGAAGCTTTTTTTCTGGAAACATTGTATTTCTAGTTAGAGCTTATAAAACTTATGCTTAGATCACTTTTTATTGTTCAACTGTTTGGAATCCCCACCATATATCTGACATCAGTACAATCGAGTGGGTTCAAAAGTGGCCATCACTTGAGACTTTCAAGAAGAGATTGGACTGCCATTTGTCAGAAATGGTGTAGGGTCTCTCACTTGAGTTGGTGGGGTTGGACTAGGTGACCTATAAGGTCCCTTCCAACTCTGATTATGTATTATCTGTTAAGTATTTCACAAGAAAAGTCTTGCACTCTTCTGTACACAATATAATTTTTTATGCTACTAAGCTCGAAATTCTCAGTTTGGATAACTTAGATGGTTAGACCACTTATGGCTAGACCTAGGTATTGCATACAAAATTACACGTAGTAATGTTCACCTGTAAATTACTTTTTCTGTTTTAATCATAATAATACATGCATGAACAAACTCTTTAAACTCAGTGTAAATCATTCTAAACTTGTCTGTAAAAATATGATTTCTGTAACAGAGTTGTCAAAGTCTGGAATGCCCTACCTGATTCAGTTGTCTCAGTTACAAGTTTTCACAGTTTCTGTCACAAATTGACTTCCATGAACCTTACTTCATACTTAAGTGGTCAGTAGATGGGGTGTCCATAAGTTCATTAATGGGGCTATTGTCCCTGTATTTTATTTTTATTCTATTATTCTTGTTTTTATTCTCTTATTCTCTTATATTTTGTTTGTCAAATTCCAATAAAATAAATAAAAAAATGCTTAAAATTGTTATTGCCTATTTCTATTCAGCTGCAACAAATTGCCATATTTTCTACAGAAATATCACTTAAATACAGGTAGTCCTTAATTTATGACTATCGATCATTGACTACCATTCAAAATTAAATTAGTATTGAAAAAATGATTTATGACCAGTCCTAACATTTAAACATCCCTATGTTGTATGATCAAAATTTAGGTGCTTGACAACTACATACATTTTGGATGATTGGAGTGTCCCATGTTCACCATTTGTGACTTTCACAACCAGCTTCTGACAAACTAAGTCAATGGAGCAATCCAGATTTGCTTAATGACCATGTGACTCACTTAACAACTACAGCGACTTGCTTGCTAATCATGGTGAGAAGGATCATAAAATTGAACACAACTAATTTAATGACTACCTTGCAGGTGATGAAATTTGGGTCCCAACTGTGTTTGTAAGTCAAGAAGAAGATATGATATAAATTCAAATAATATAACTATATCATGGGATTAATTAACTGCACCAGTTAAGACCTTATCTTTAATTTCCTTTAGAAACAAGGCAGACTATGAGAGACTCATTTTGATATTATAATCTCATGTGGTTAACTCTGTAAATATATTGATATGCTCAATCTTTGCTGTACTTACATGATGCCAGCTTCCAGTGATTTTTGTTCATCTGCTACTATTTCTTAATGATGAAGGAGAAAATTATAGGAATGAAATTTCATCATCTTTCAAAAACATATGACTCTAGCAGTTGATTCTGTTCAAAACCAGTTCTTTCCTCAAGCAAACTTCTAAGTGTCAAACATGTTAATAAAAAAGTGAGAGAAATATTAGATATGTGATAAATCAATGCAGAAGATAAAAAGACAATGGAAGATATCAGGTAATACTTTACTTGTACTTTGTTAAAGATTGATGGGAATATTGTAGAATATTCAAGTTGTGTCAGATAATTAGAAACTGATCTGCCCAGGCTACAGAAAATCAATCCGTAAATGTTTTATCTCTATCTTAAAGTCTTATTTTTCCTCTTTTGGTTTTCTGCTCAACTTTTTAGATATTTGTATTTATTTATTTCATTTTTTAAATAAATAAATAAATAAATAGTATTTCAGTTAAGCTGTGTATTTTTATGATATTGCTACACTGGAATAGTCAGTTGCCCCCAAATGGTATTTCTACATTTTCTTAGGTGTTTCTGGTGTCAAGTTTTTGATCAATATTTCTTTTAGGATGTTTAGTTGTAGTCAACTTGAACCATGTGATTCCAAAGATGTATTTAATGTAATGTTTCATCAAGTATAGCATTCTGTCTTCATGGAATTATCATAATTTACTGTGATATATATCTGGAAAAAAAGAAAAAGAAAGAAAACAAAGAAAGAAAATAAATGCTGAGCTTAATGCTGATTTAAAAAAAGAAACTCTTGTCTTAAAGTAATAATTTTGAATATGGTTATAAAATCTAGTTTCTTCCTATCTCTAAAACATCTACAGTATTTTGCAGGAGGAAGAGTACATTGAATACTAGAGTATAGCAAAATAAAATGACAATAATGTGATCTCTATTTAGATAGAAGCCACTTTAGAAAAGGCAAGGTGAGTACTGAGAAAAGAACTTGGGAGATCAGTCAAAAGAAAGAGATTTGACAGACAGCACAAATAAAGAAAGATAGGATTAGTATTATAAAAATACGTTTGGAATTTACATGTGGAACTACTGGGAAACACATGGCAAATAAGCAGAATTAATTCAATGATAAATAACATTCTTTTAAAAAAAATAAACTTTATTGTTTATACAACTAAAATGTCAAACAAACCATACACAACACACAGAAAAAAAGGAAATAGGAAACAAAATGATTAAAAACTAGCAATTCTATTATTGACAGTCCTATGATTCCTTGTTTGTTATCAATATTGGTGATATATTTACAAATACATCTTATTGCGAGTATATAATTACTACCTCTTTTACATCTTACGTTGTTTACTAATATATTTTCTATTTTTGTTCTATCCAGTCATATCAGCATTCCCAGCTTCTATAATATTCTGATGGTTCTTTTCCCTTAAGTGCTAATATTAACTTATCCATCTCTGCACAGGCTGTTATCTTCTGAATAACCATTTCCTCTGTTGGAATATCTGCTTATTTCCAACACTGTGCAAAGGTTATTCTGGCTGCAGTAAGAATGTGCAGTATTATATATTTGACTTTTTTAGAAATTTGTCTATTAAATATCCCCAATAAGAAGAATTCTGGTTTTAATTTAATTTGCTCCGCCGTTATTTCCTCTTCCTTCCTTTTTTTAATTCTATGCTAGTATCTTTGGGCTTCAGTGTAGGACCACCACATTTGAAAGAATGTTCCATGTTTCTTTTTACATTTCCAGCAATTTGGATTCATGTTAGGAGACATTTTCACTATTCTCAAGGATGAGAGATGCCATCTATAAAACATTATATATAGCATTTTCTTTATATGTTGCTTATTTTGTAATTTTATTATTCCTTGTCCAGACCTTTTCCCATTCTAATAATGTAATGCTATATCCTATGTTTCTATTCTAAGCTATCATGTTGCCTTTGACTACTTCCTCTTCTAATTCTATTTCTAATAAATAATTATAAAATTTAGTTATACTTTTTTTATCTGGGCCTAACAGGATTTTATCTAATTGTTGTAGCTTAGCATAAATTCCAAAATTTTTCTTGTCCTGTCTATATCTATTTTGAATTTGCAGGTAAGCCCTACTTGTAGCATTCTTTATGTTCAATAAATACTACAGTTTATCTATTAATTTTAGAAGTATTTATTATTTTGTAAATATTTTTTACAGAAGAAAGATATACTTTTCATATTTTAAGAACATTCATATATTTAAAAAATCAGAATGGTACAGAATGCTATTACGAATAATATAAACTGTTCATATTGTTATGAAATAACAGAAGTGGTCATACTACATGCTATAATATTGCAAGATATTATATGCTATTATTTGCTAATATGTGCATTTCATTTTCCTACAGCAGAGAATACAAAGTCCTGTCTAATAGAACAAGTGTAACACATTTTGTACTTCTTGAAGTTTCTGGAAATCGAGAGGTTCAGATTTTATATATCATATTATGCCTGATTACATATGTTTTTATTTTGGTGGAAAATCTCCTGATTATTCTTTTGGTAGCAGCCAGTAGTTATCTCCACAGTCCTATGTATTTCTTTCTCATCAACTTATCCATCGGTGATCTTGGTTGTACTTCCTTCATAATTCCAAAATCAGTATTTAATACCTTCATGAACTCCACATGGATATCATACTCTGAATGTGGAGCACAAATGTTTTTCATTCTTTTTTTCCTTACAACCAACCTATTCATTCTCACTATTATGGCCTATGACAGATACATTGCCATTTGTTACCCATTGCATTTTGCATCTATAATGAAGTGGTCAATTTGTCTACAAATGGCTGGATGGGCCTGGGTGATTGGATTTCTACATGCTTTGCTACACACCGGGAATATTTTTTCGATGCCATTCTGCTCCAACACCATCAATCAATTATTCTGTGAAGTTCCACAATTAATCAAGCTTTTTTGTCCTGGTTCTTATCTGAATGAAACCTGGGTTCTTGTCTTTAGTTCATGCTTAGGAGTTGGCTGCCTCTCATTCATTATCTTGTCCTATGTGTGGATCTTTTCTACTGTGCTGAGAATGCCCTCAGTTGGGAGAAGGGAAAAGGCCTTCTCCACTTGCATCCCTCACCTCATTGTTGTTTCCCTGTTTGTTGGTAATAGCTTCTTGGCTCATTTTGCTTACTTGATGCCAAACTTTCTTCCCAGCTTGGAGGAATTGTGTACTATACTATATACTGTGGTCCCTTCACTGATGAATCCAATAATCTACAGCATGAAGAACAAAGATGTCAAAGTTGCCTTTTGGAAATTCCTTGGTTGGAGGCATCTTGACAAGAAGTAATACAAATATTTTTTCATGTAATTATTATATAGGATAATGACAACTTGTAAAAAGATGAGGTTTCCTAATTTGGGTTATGTATGTAGTTTACTCTAAATCATGATTTGTTACATGTGCAGAATCAAATGTGTCAATATATATCATATTTTGTTTTCTTACATGAAATAGTGAAATTATGTTTCTCACATCCTGCTTTCTATACAGAACTAACTGAGATTAAGTTAGGGGTTAGAAGTCATAATGTTAGGTGTATCAAGTACTTTTGGATTATTTCTTCAGTTTCTTTTGTTCTTTATTTTGGAGGAGATACATTGATCCTATTACCCTTTAATTGATAATTTGGGTGGTGGAATAGAGGCGAGTCAGTTTTATTACAGTCAGTGTGAGTATTAAATTGTTCTTTCTACAGTTTGTTAAATCAGCCTGAGGATGTACTGTGATATTTAAATAGAGGGTATAAGAATGTAATTTCTATATCCAGTTCTCACCTTCAAAGAGAAGAATCACAATGCTGACATTTCCTTCTTGAATACAGTTGAAGTGGAAGACCTTCAAAGATCCTTCCTGCTCTGTTATTCTGTTACATGCTGTTGATTCTAGTGGTAACGTCTTGTAAAATTGTAATAGGCATTAAAAATATAAAAATATGCTCAGTGCTAGTTGATGACAATAGTCAATGAGGTTCTAGCCATCTGTACATTTTTCTAATGTAAAGAAACACAATACATTTGGTGATGAAATTGAAGAATTATATCAGCTTCCATCAAAACTTTGCATAATTATTTTCATGTGCACAGATGTTTTTAGCATTGAGTGAATATTCCATGTAGGATTGATTTCTGAAGGTTGAGGATGTTCTAAGTGGCCCCATGAAGTTTGCATCATAATAATATTGGTGACAGATATGTATTTATTTACTCATACTCATTTATTTACTCATTATTTACTCATTGGGCTCATACATTGTTCCAAACCAACCAATTCTGATATAGACCTGAAAGGTATTCATACAGTACAAATTCTAAATATCATGTATTTGCAGTTAGAAAACTGAACTCTTTTCTTCCCATTTGGTTTTAATTATGGTCTATTAATGTTGAGGTGCTTGGAGAAATGAAAGAACATTTCTGGATATCTTTCATTCATGATCAAAACCAGGTTTCCTAATTATAATTAAGTGTTGTTAAAAAATCCCAAGCGTGAAGTCTGAACCTGCAATTAAGAGGACAGGGTGTATGAGATCAGAAAGAATCACAAAGTCTGAAGAGAAGAAGAAAAGGAAATGGAAGATTTCAGGTAATGTATTCGAATGTAAATGCTGAATGTAAGCATTTAAAGAAAAATATACCATGCAAAAAAAGTATAAATTTGTAAACCTATGTACTGATTTGATTCAGTTTAGAGAAAATAAATCTATTAGTATTTTATTTCAAACTTTATTTTTTTTCCTTTAAACCTTTTTCATTTTTCTACTTTGAATGTTTTTTTTTTAATTTCAATCATCTCTTATGCACAAATGACTTTAAATGTGTATTTGAGATCTTGCATTTCAACCAGTTCATTGACCAAACTGGACAGTTTTACTAGAGAAGATGAAAAATAGTTTATTTCCCAGAGAGGCCAGAGGATTGGTGAAATTTGCATAGTTAACATTTGTGAAGGTGGCACTTGCAGTATAATCTGCTCTCTGGTTGAATCCTCCTTAAGAAAGGCAAGTTTGGAGATGGGAGATCAATGAAAAAAGATTTTCACACATAGCAAAGAAATAAAGGGTAATATTAGTGTGGGTTCATATAACTATGTTGTATAATTATTGCAAATTATATTTAATTTTATTATTAATATTTTAAATTGTATGGAAATTATAATTATATAAATTTCAATTTATTATGAGCTGTTTCTGATAGTTATGTTTTTCCAAAGCACTTATAGTAAGCATATCAGCAAATACAGGGAGAATAAAAAGCTGTTACACAGTTATAAAAGCATTGGTACTCTTAGAAGAAAAAGTATATTTTCAATGTGAAAGAAATCTGTATATAATTTACATTTCATCTTCCTACTGGGAATTGCATAATGCCATGTCCAACACTACAAGCATATTGGATTTTATGCTCATTGGATTTTCTGGAAATGAAGTGGCTCAAATTATACAGAGTAATGTCTTCTTGTTAATGTATCTTTTTATACTGGTTGGAAATCATTGGTTATTTTGCTGATTCTGTTCAATCGTTTCTTCCACACACCAATGTATTTCTTTTTAATCAATTTATCTTTTGGTGACCTCGGTGGGACATCTTTTATTATACCTAAATCTGTAGTTAATGTCTTCATGAACTTGAAATGAATTTCATATTCTGAATGTGTGACACAATTGTTTTTCAATTTCTTTTTCTTCCCATCAAATTTATTCCTTCTCACTGTCATATCTTATGACAGGTACATTGCCATCTGTCATCCCTTGCACTTTGCGTCCATAATGAAGTGGTCCACTTGCATTCAAATGGCTGGTGGGGCATGGCTAGTTGGACTTCTACATGCAGCTCTATATACAGGGAATATTTTTTCAATGCCTTTCTGCTCCAACGTCATCAATCAGTTCTTCTGTGAAGTTCCACAGTTAATCAAGCTTTTTTGTCCTGGTTCTTATCTGAATGAAATCTCGTTCATTATCTTGACCTATGTGCAGATCTTTACTACCGTGTTGAGAATGCCCTCAGTTGAGAGAAGGGAAAAGGCCTTCTCCACTTGCATTCCCCACCTAGAGTCTTTTGACTGCTGCGAAATAGAAAAAGTGATAAATAAAATAAGGAATTAGGTAATTTCTCATCTATTACATGCTTCGGATTTCATTCTCTCATCAGACATGGTTTATTGAAAGACTATCAATTTATGTTTCCATGTAACAGAGTTAGCAATGTAGCAAGGAATGTCAAACAAAGCAAAGTCTTTCCTATGAACTGTTTTTAAAAGAGTGTGTGCAAAAGAATAATAGTCTAAAATTGTTCCAAAATTCAATAATTGGATCAAGATTATAAACCTGAAGAGACTGGAGCATAAACAGAGAGCATATATAGAGTGTGTGTGTGTGTGTGTGTGTATGGCCCAATCTTTGATTTCCTTGCTGAACCTCATTGTAACTTATGCTGAGCTGGGAGATGACTGCAGAGATAAAAAACTTCTGGGTGAACAGCCAACCTTAGCCTAGCAAAGTAACTAATTTTTCCCAGTAACTTAAAATGTGAGAAATGAAGCTTTGAACTAAAATGTATTACTTTCCAAGCCATCTAAGTAAGATCTCTTTGTAGAGGCACTGAGAAAGTCATGAGCTTTGCTTGATATGAAATAATGTTTCCATAGCAATGATGGTCTTTGCTAGCTGTGTAATCTATAAAAGTTCAAGAAAAAGTTTTTGCATGTGCCTGCTTTTCTTTCTTTCTGCCTTGCTGTTTAAGGTGAGAGACTGAAAGGTCACCCAGTTTTGCTTTCTGATCAGAAAATAAACCTGATTATCAGTAGCCTCATGTTCAGAGTTTCATTGGATTTGTTAGACTCTGTGCTGCACTCGAAAAACCTTACATTTTTCCTGGCACCCAACCATGGGGCATTACAACTCAAGGGCAACATTCCCTTTGGGCGACTCCGATTGAGTCCCACGAGCCGTCATCATTTTTGGACAGATGGAGAGCCTTCTTGTTATCTCCTGGAGGAAACCGGACTTGGAGGATCTCGACATCAAGAGCTCTCCCAGGGCCCTTGGCCCTGGTGACTTTGTGACCACCGAGGATGGAAGACTCCACTGTGAGAGGACCATAATGCCCTGACTAAATCAAGGCACTGAATGTTTAGGAAGGAGTGGGAGAGAAGGGAGACCAGCTTTGTGGTGGTGAGTATAATTTCATTAGGGGGGAGGTGGGGAGTGTTGTATGAATGGAAGAATGAGATGGAGAAATTTCTGATAGAGGTTTGCTCCAATGTGAGTGCAGAGGAACGATCTGTGTTTTCGTTATCCCATGAGGGAAATGGCCGTTGACTTCCAAAGTGACAGATGAAGTATGCTTATTGAAAATTCTGGGGCAAGAGGGTCCCAGTCCGATGTATAAGGAGTGGGTGTAGCTAGCCCTGATTCCATACATACAATCTTGGTCCACAATCTCTGCCATGGCCAAAAGAAAGTTCCATGAATATACAAGAGATCAAAGCCTTAACTGACTATCTCAATGCCCAAGGAAAATTAGAGGAAGAACTATATGCAGGTTTCTTCCTTAATTTGGCACTAAGACAAGACATCTTGAAACAATGTCATCTTGACCCCGCCAGACTTTTGCCATCTAAAGTCTGTCCTGTTCAGAAGGGGGTGGAAGAAGAAAAATCTGTGCTGGAAGAGATTTTAGAAGATCAAAGGGAGGAAGAATTTCTACCTCCCTATAATCCAGAAATAAACAATCCTCCTGTTCTAGCAGCATTATTTCCAGTCCCTCCACCTCTTCCCCCGCCTCTTCCTCAGTCCAACGAGGAAGCAACAGACACAAATAAAAAGGGAAGGGAATTGTTAAGCCCTTCTCACACTAGAGGAGGAATACTTTATGGAGGACTTGATGGGTCATTTACAGCGTCGCTGATGGCCTCTTTAAGAGAATTACTGATGGGAAACCACTTTGCGTATGTTCACATTCCATTCACCACAAGTGATCTGTTTAATTGGCAAAGGGGAATGCCACCATATAGAGAAGCCCCTCAATCATATGTAGAACTGGTTCAAAGAATTGTGGCAACCCACTGACCAACTGTGCCTGACCTGCATACTTTGCTTACTGCCTTCTTGGGCCCAGAAGACAAGCAGCAAGTTTTGGAGGCTGCAGAAAAAACATTATAAAGCCAAAAGGGCAACCATTAACAATCCTCCATTAGGACAATAGCCTCAGGTTGCAGAGTTGTTGTCTCCAACCTTTGAAATTAATGCCAATGACCCTATAGGCATGGAAGTTCTGAGGGAAGCTCAGGAAGCCATTATTCGGGGTCTCAGGAAAGCAGTACCCCAAAACTGTAAATTTCCATTGGGTACACCAAATTATGCAAGAGCCAAAAGAAAGCCCAACTGACTTTTTAATCCATTTGAAAGAAGGCTTTCAGCATTTTACAGACCTAGACCCAGATGTCCCACAGAATGAAGTAATTCTGAAAATGACCTTTGTGGGACAAAGCACCTCTGATATCAGGAAGAAACTCCAAATATTAGATGCCCCAACTACCCAAAATCTGGAACTCCTGATTCAGACAGCTTTCACAGTCTACTCCCAATGAGAGGAAAGAGAAGAAGAAAAGGAAGATAGAAAGATGAAGAAGCAAGCCACCCTTCTATTAGTGGCATTACAGTCACAACCTAAGAGAGGATATCAAAACCAACATTTTGGGAGTTTGAAGAAAAACCAATGTGCCCTATGCAAAAAGATGGGACACTGGAGGAATGAGTGTCCTTTAAATCTCTAAAATCCTCAGCCCAACAGACAATTCCAACAGCAATGGCCTCAATCCCAGCCATTCACAAACCCTCCCTAGGGGCAGATGTCAGCAAGACAGGAAGAATTATATTGATGGAACTCCAGAGGATTATTTTCTACCCCGAACCTCTAGTGGAGCTACAAGCGTGTGTGTGTGTGGGGGGATTTCAATCTTTCCTTGTCAACACCGGGGCAACTTACAGCATTCTCAATGACCCTACTGTGCCATGCCTAGCCACTCAAAGTACCCCCCATAGTAGGTGTTACAGGGAGAATGGAAACTGTCAAACAAAGTGGATGCTTGGAAGTTAAAGGAATCAAGGTCCCAGTGTGACCCATTCGTTTCTCATTCTGCCTCAATGTCCAATTAACTTATTAGGAAGGGATCTATTAGGAAAACTTTGAGCTACTCTTAAGTGCTCTCCAAAGGGAGTACAGCTAAATCCCCCCCCCTCCCGATCAAGCATATTTGTGGTTTCTGAGTCTGCAAAACTTCAAGTCACCTTCAGATTCTCACATTAACCCTTCTGTGTGGTACCAGGGAAAGCCTGGATATGCTGAATTTGCTGTCCCTCATTTTGCAAAACTGAAACATGATGCAGTCCCCGTCTCAATAAAGCAGTATCCAATAAAAAGGGAGGCTTGCATTGGCATAAAATAACACATTAAAACCTTTTTGAACTTTGGCATTCTTAGAAAAACTCAGTCTTCATGGTTTACCCCAATATTTCCAGTCCCAAAATCAGACGGGACCTGGAGGGTGGTCCAGGATTTGAGGGAGAGCAATTACAGAATTCAGATGTTACATCCTGTCATGGCCAATCCTTACACCCTTTTGACCATCCTATCACACTGCCAGGTGTGGTACACCATAATACATCTAAAAGATGCCTTTTTCTGTATCCCTTTGGCTGTAGAGTGCCAAGATTACTTAGCCTTTGAATAGTCTGATCCTGATAATGGATGCTGCTGCCAGTTGACATGGACTAGATTACCCCAAGGATATAAAAACAGCCCTACAGCCTTTGTTGCTGTCCTTTCTGCAGATTTAAAAGACTTTGATACTTCATCCACAATGCTTTTACAATATGTAGATGGCAGCTGAAAATGAACAACAGAAGAAAAATCAATTGAGTTACTGAATCATCTGGCTAAAAAGGAATACACAGTGTCCCAAAAGAAAATCCAATGGACTAAGCAAACTGTAAACTACTTAGGTTATGTGCTGGACAAAGGAACTCAACACTTACATGAAAGTAGACTCCAAGCACTGATGGTTTTACCAATGCCAACCAATGTGAAACAACTTAGCTCTTTCTTGGGTATTACAGGATATGCCAGACCTTGGACCCCCCCCCTATTCTGTAATAGCCAAAACATTGTACCAACTGACCCAAAAAGATATGCCTTGGGAGTCGACAGGGGAACACACCCAAACCTGGAAGACCTTAAGGGAAAGTCTAGTGAGAGCAGCTTGTTTGACTCTACCAGATCAGTCCCAAGGATTTGATTTGTACCTCACAAAACAAAAAAGGCTGTGCTGTGGGAGTAATGCTACAAAAAGTGGGTCCAGAACGGGCCCCAGTGGCCTACTTGTCAAAAGGCCTGGATAATGTTGTTAAAGGATGGCCTGCATGCTTAAAAGCAGTAGCAGCTACAGCTATCCTAATTGAAGAATTGCAGAAAATTATTCTTGGATCTCCTCTCCATATTTTCACACCGCATACAGTTCAGATTCTGTTAGAACAAAAGCTTCCTGCTTGGGCACCTTCCAATAGGATTTCACAATATGTGAGTACTATAGTAGAGCAAGAAAATGTTCAGTTATCCAGATGCCAACTTTTAAACCCTGCTACTCTTTCACCATGGCCCGAAGAAGATACAGCCCATGATTGCTTAGATGTATTAGAGTGCATCACAGGGTCTAGATGTGATCTAAAGATTGAGCCATTGATGGATGGAAATCTGGCACTCTGGACTGATGGTTCTTCCTTTATGAAAAATGGAAAAAGATATACAGGATTAGCAATAGTGACAGAAGATGGACTATTGCTTCAAAAATGGCTCCCTTCATGTATATCTGCACAAGCAGCTGAGGGCTAATGGCTCTCATAGAAGCATGCTATTTAGCTGAAGGCCAACAAGTGACTATATATACTGATAGCCGATATGCCTTTTTAGCTGCGCATACCCATGGCACCTTGTGGAAAACTTGAGGCTATGTAGGAGCTGATGGAAAAACTTTAAAAATGAAACCCCTTCTGCAAGATTTGATGGAAGCTATTCACCTACCTAAAGCCACTGCAATTGTCCATTGCCATGGACATCAAACTGACTCTGGTCTAGTCTCTAGGGGCAATAAGGCAGTGGACTATTGGGCAAAACAGGCTGCCATGGGCTCAGAGACACAATCTGTGCAGTTGCATTAATTCCAGAAGAACCTATCAATTACTTTCCTCCTTTGTATGATGGTAGAGACAAGTTAGAAGCCGAAGGTCAGTGGAAAGATGGCTGATGTTTAGTAAGGGACAAAGTACAACTGCCTAGGCCTCTAGCTTGGCCAATAGATGATGTGTCCACCAGGCCACTCATGCAGGTTCAAGAATAATGAAGATATGGTTAGAGAAGAGATACAGGATTGAGAATGTGAGAAAGTTGTGTAAGGTTGTAATGGATCAGCCTGAGATATGTCAGAAGAATAACCCCATAGGAGGAGCCAAAATCCCACAAGGACATATCAGAACATCATGCTATCCAGGAGAAGCATGGCAAGTTGATTTCGCAGAAATGCCAAAGAAAGGAGCTAAGAACAACCTTTTGGTCTTAATCGATATTTCACTGGAGGACCAGAAGCCATCGCCACAGCCACACAAACTGTTATGTCCTGAGGACTCAAGGAGTTCTCACTCAGGTCCACTCACTTTGTGTGGGCGTTATTCCCCCATTCCCATTGGTCAGTTCTCCCCAGCAGCCAGCTATAAAAGCAGGCTGCGGGGTCCAACTGGCTGCTGATTGCTGCGAGCCAGTTCCAGGCTTGGCAAGCACGGTCAGCCCTTTATTTGTGAAATAAAGTACTGTTGCACTCATGCTCTGGTTCAGCCTCTCATTGCTCAAACTTAACACTGGCGACGAGGGTGGGATGGCTACCAGAAGCACCTTGCAACCGCTGAGTCACTAGCCACCGATCTACAGCCCAGAGAGAGCGATCGGCTGGCAACAAGGGAAACGCTGATCCGCAGCCAGAGAGAGCGGTCAGCTAACGAAATGAGCGATCAAAAGAGCAAACGCTGATCCGCAGCCAGAGAAGCGGTCTGAGTCAAATAGTTAGAAGCGTCTGTAGCCGCTTGTTAGCCTCGCTACGGGGAAAGTGAAGCGCTGCGAGCTGCAGCCGCTCTGCATTTGGTGCGAAATTCAAACGGGTGTCATTTGAATTTCGAGCCAGTAGGAATCACAGCACAGCGCTGTAGAGAGTCACTAACGCCCACTTTTTTGGCGCGAATCAAGACACCTCCAACGGCTAGCAGCCAACGTGGTAACCCAGAGAGAGAGAAAGAGAGGGTAGCAAAAAACCTCTCCAGAGCTGATATCACTAGTAACTCACGAGCATTCGTAGTCCCAGAGAGATTTCTCCCGCAGGTAGCCCAGCCGTTCCAGCACCATGGGTTCCAATCCAGTATTCCCGGCGTTTAAACCAGACGAAGAGAAGTGGGAATCGTATAAGAACCGTTTCAATCATTACATCGATGCGGTCGGCCTGTCGGATGCGGGAGAGCATCGGAAAAATCCTATTTCCTAATCTACTGCGGAGCCACCGTTTACGATACCGCTGCAGCACTCGTGGCGCCGAGAGAATTAAAAACGCCCGTGGTCCGAGTTGCTTGAGATCCTCACAAACCACTACGCTCCCAGGCCTTCACAAATCGCCAGGAGGTTCACGTTCCGAATGAGGAAGCAATCAAGTAAGGAGACCATCAACCAATATATGGCCGCCCTCAGAACAGCAGCCCTGCACTGCGGGTTTAGAACATACCTGGAGGACATGCTCCTCGATCAATTGGTTTGTGGGGTCAAGGATCTCAACCTACAGAGCGACTGCTAGCTAAAAAGACCTCAACCTCGCGCAAGCGTAGAGGAGGCCTAGCAGCCGAGCTAGCAACAAACTCAGCCACCGAAATTCAGGGCCCAAGCGCCAAGCTAGCAGTGTTCCCAGTCCATTCCGAAGAGGTGGAAGCGGAGGAAGGCCACAACGATGAGAACGATGTCCATCGCCTCACCAATGACAGACGGTCGCAGGTAGGGGCCAAACAAGAATACACCGGTCCACCCAAGCACATCACCCTGTGCCTAGCCTGTGGGGATCACATCAAAGGGCCACCTGCAAGTTTAAAGGAGCCGTTTGCAACAACTGCCATAAGAGGGGCACATTGCAGAGTCTGCCAAGCCCCCAAAGCGCTGCACAAAGACCCCGTCCTCGCACTCGGGACCACAGAGGCAAGTATTAAACTGTCGCACGCACCGCCTTGCCAGGCGTACTTGCCACTCTGTTAGTAAAATTTCTCTCTCCGTTTCCTAGAAGGTAAACCGTGCCACATGGAGGTTGACACAGGGTCAGCGCTCTCAATAATCTCGTGGAACACCCTCAAGAGACTCCACCCCAGCCTATCTACTACCCGGCTTCAGAGATGCCAGTTCGGTCTGAAGGACTACCAGGGGAAGGCCATTCCGTGATCGGCAGAGGCAAGTTCTTTGTCAGTTTTAGAGCTTTTAAAGGCCACCTACCTCTAGTGGTAGTTAACGGCAATCTACCCACCTTATTGGGGCTCGATTGGTTTCCCCACCTCGGCCTAGGGTTAACAGGAGTCCATGCTGTCTCAACCTCAGACACTGACTCCTTATTCGCTGACTACGCAGATGTGTTCAGCGAGGAGCTGGGGTGTTATAATGGAACCCCATCTCGTTCACCGTTGACCCCCAGGCAGTCCCAATCAGATTAAAACCACGTAGAGTTCCATTTGCTATTCGAGCCAAAACTAGACGCTGAATTGGATAAACTACTAAAACAAGGGGTCATTGAGCCAACAGATTTCGCCAAGTGGAGACGCCCATTGTCACACCCTCAAAAAGATGGTAGCCTGAGAATTTGCTCGGACTACAAGACAACAATCAATAAATATTTACAAGTTAGCGCCTACCCGTGCCCGTCATTCAGCACTTATTGCACACATTCGAACCGGGCAGTATTTTGCTAAATTGGACATGTCTCAAGCATATCAACAGTTCCCTGTTGATAACCAAACAGCGGAACTTCAGACCATCGTCACTCACAGGGGTGCCTTCCGATGCAAGCGTCTCCAATTTGGCGTAAGTGTTGCCCCGGGTATTTTTCAATCCCTCATGGAGCCGGATTTTACAGGGCCTCCCTGGTGTAGTACCCTACTTCGACGACATCTTGGTCTCGGCCAGGGACAGACCCCAACTCTTCCAGAGAGTGCGAGCAGTGTTAGAGAGGTTCAGACAGCATGGCCTCAAGTTAAAAAAAGAAAAATGCGCCATTGCCACTAGACAGGTGGACTTTCTGGGTTATAAAATTGACGCCTCTGGCATTCACCCCCTGGAGTCCAAGGTCAGGGCGATCCACGAAGCTCCCACACCGACCTCCAAAAGCGGAGCTACAAGCTTTCTTGGGACTCCTAAACTTTTATGCATCCTTTTTGCCCCATAAAGCCTCAGTAGCCGAACCCCTACACAGATTACTAGACAAAAAGTCACCGTGGCACTGGGGGCACAAAGAAGACCAGGCGTTTAACGCCGTCAAATCACTACTACACGTCAGAGGCAGTGCTCATCCAATTCGACCCCAACCTTCCGTTAGTACTGGCAGCAGACGCATCCCCTTTTGGAATTGGGGCGGTCCTTAGTCACCGACTCGCCAATGGCGCCGAGGCCCCCATCGCTTTTTTTCTCCAGGACGCTCTCGGTCACGGAGCGAAATTACAGCCAAATAGACAAGGAAGCCCTAGCAGCTGTTGCAGCCGTGAAAAAGTTTCACGAATTCCTTTTTAGCCACTTCTTGAACTGGTCACCGACCATAAGCCCCTCCTGGGCCTACTGGCGGCGACAAACAGACACCTCAAGTCCTCTCCCCTCGGATGACAAGGTGGACGCTTTTCCTAGCGGCCTACTCATACAAACTTATCCACCGCCCGGGCAAAACTCTATCCCACGCTGGCGCGCTCAGTCGCTGCCCCTTACCCGCTCCGGCTGAAGACCCAGCTCCTGTCAATGCCATTTTTGAAATCACCCAGTTGGACCTGCCCATCACCGCCCTTGACATCGCCGCCAAAACCAAGGCAGACCAAACGCTCGCCCAGGTGCTCGACTGGGTGAGGAGGGGGTGGCCGGGAGGCAATGTTGATAACAAATTCGCACCCTTTAAGACTCGCATGCAGGAGCTGTCCAGTTTGCAGGGTTGTCTACTGTGGGGCACTCGGTGATCATTCCGACCTCGCTGCGTACCCGAGTCCTGGAGCGTTGCACGAGGGACACCCGGCATTGTGAGAATGAAGGCGTTGGCACGCAGCTACGTGTGGTGGCGGGTCTAGACGAGGACATTGTCAATTGGGTAAGTTCCTGCAGCATTTGCCAGGAATCCCGTCCTGCTCCCCCATCGCCACCCCTACCAGATGGGAGAGTGCCAGCGCCCCTTGGTCTAGAATCCATATCGATCTGGCCGGCCCGTGCATGGAAAGATGTTCCTAGTGGTCGTGGACGCTTATTCCAAGTGGATAGACGTGGCGCAGCTATCCACGACCACCACACTAGCAATCACCAGCGTGTTAGCAGCGCCTGTTAGTTACCCATGGACTACCCGACTCCTTGGTCTCCGATAATGGCCCACAGTTCGCATCAGTAGAATTCAGCCATTTTGCAGCCAACCTAGGCATTCGCCACATTTTCACAGCCCCATTTCACCCTGCGAGTAATGGGTTGGCTGAAAGGGCCGTCAGGACCACCAAAGAGGCCCTCGCTAGGTTTGGCAGAGATGACTGGCACCACAAACTCTCACGGTTCCTGATGAGCCAGCACTCAACCCCTGTGCAGTCACCAATAAGTCCCCAGCGGAACTTCTGATGGGCCGGCGCCTGAGGACTGTATTAGATAGACTGCACCCACAATACTGCCCTGACTCTCCCCTCGCTTCCACTTTGGGGGTTAGACATTTTATGTTACAGGAGCCGATATTCGCAAGGAATTTCACTGGGGACCCACTTTGGATTCCGGGCGAGGTCATCGCCGTCACCGGGCCGAGATCTTATAGAGTCAGGCTGGAGGATGGTCGCGTCTGGAGGAGACACATAGACCAACTCAGAAGGCGCCTCAGTAACCTCGCAAACAAGAATCCAGAGTCTCCAATCGAAGTGGAACCGTCCCATCCGCCACACAGCCACACCGCACCCAGTGACCAGTCTGCGCCAGCGGTCGTTCGGTCAGCCCAAACTCGGACAACAGCGCCCAGAGAGTTGATCAACCGGATCCAACCCACGAGTTTGACTCCAGAAACCAACCCGGTGGTTTCCGAGGATGCCAGTCCAGAGAGAGTGTTGGCGACACTATGCCAGCTCAACCGTCACAGACTGATACCGAACAGTCAGACAATGTTCCCGAGTTGCGCCGCTCCGGGCCAACACAAACCCCCATCTACCTCAAGGACTATGCGTGTTCGCATCTGGGGGAAGGGGTGTTATGTCCTGAGGACTCAAGGAGTTCTCACTCAGGTCCACTCACTTTGTGTGGGCGTTATTCCCCCATTCCCATTGGTCAGTTCTCCCCAGCAGCCAGCTATAAAAGCAGGCTGCGGGGTCCAACTGGCTGCTGATTGCTGCGAGCCAGTTCCAGGCTTGGCAAGCACGGTCAGCCCTTTATTTGTGAAATAAAGTACTGTTGCACTCATGCTCTGGTTCAGCCTCTCATTGCTCAAACTTAACACAAACAGCTAAAGAAGTTGTCAAAATCATGATAGAAGTAATCATCCCTAGATTTGGAGTACCAAAGAGTATAGAATCTGACAATGGTAGACATTTTACATCCCAGGTAGTTCAGGGAGTGAGTAAATACTTAGGGATTAACTGGCACCTTCATTCAGCTTACAGACCCCAAGCTTTGGCTTTCGCAGAACGTCTTAACCAACTTAAAGACCCATTTAGCCAAGTTATGTCAGGAGACCCATTTGCCTTGGCCACAGGTCTTGCCCATTGCTTTAATTTCTGTTCATTTTATCACTTCTTTCTGCATCTTTCCAATCTTACTATTCAAATTTTGTATTTCATTTTTCACTTCTCCTATTTCAGTTCTCATCTCTGTTTTCATGTCTTCATGGTTCCTTGCTATCAATTCATGGGTTTTTGTCATCATTTCCTGCATCATAGTGAGTGTTGTCTGTACTGTCTGCAGGCTTTGAGCTGACTAGTTTTTTCTGCCAATAGCATTGCATCTATAGATCTCTGCCTCATAGGTGAAGACATAGTAGTTTTCTTTCCTGATTTTACATTTGTAATTGATGTTGTCGCCATTTTAACTATCTGTAGCAGCTCTTTCCAATCTACCATCAGCTATCCGTAGTAGAGCACTATTTTCCTCTCCTTTTCAGTTCAATAGTAATATTAATACATATATTATTATATTATTAATTACCAAAATTCTATTATGGAAGCTCACAATCAGCTCTTATTTCTATTTTTTCTTATTGAACTTATTCAACTATTACAATACTTAAGAGAATTCTATATTAATCAAATACAGATATATTTACTCATAGAATCAACAGTCTTATATGCTTAATTAATTAATTTGAATCAGCCAATTCATTAAAGTAATTAAATTCTTATCTATATATAAATATCAATTAGTCTATTTCTTTAGAGTTCTTAATTATATGCTTATCTCAGAATAAAAATATCTAAGTTTCTTAGTATATGATTATTTAAAGGTCTGAGTTCTATATTTATACAACACACTTTCAATTGTTCAGTTATTCAAAAATTATTAACCAGTATTCTTAGCTCAATATTCTAACACATACATATCTATTAAGATTATGTTTTACCAATATTATTTAGTTACATCTATGTTTGACCAGTTAAGTGATGTCCATGATCATCATCTTCTTCTTTTTTTTTGAAAAATACCTTATTACAGTTCTTAGTTCAAGTTCAAAATGTCCTCTTTAAATTTGCACAGTCACTTCCACCATTTTGTTTCTCTTTTCTGTTTTGGCTTCTTCTTCTTGCTCCTTTATTCTTTTTCTCCACATGGTCCCAGTTCCACATAAATCTTAGTTGTCTTATTTCTTCCTTTTTTCGTTATTACAGTTATCAGACAAATATTGCAATTATAAAGTTTCTTTCCTCAATCCTTTCCTTAAATCTTTCAAAGCATCAATTGTTCTCCTTTCAAGTTTTTACTCTCAGCTGTTCTTCCGATCTCTCTGTCTCACTTAGACACCATCACTGTCACTTTCTCTTTCTTTCTTCCCACAGTTCTCAAACATCAAATGCCAAGAAATATAATTATACAACCCACTTTTCAACTCCCAAGATAAAAGTAAATGCTGTTGTCTCACTCTTCAGCTCCTCTGTTTTCAGCACTCCATTAATCAGCATAAATAACTGTCGTTTTTTTAGTTAGTACTCCTTCCGATGTTTCTGCCGATTCGCTACACTGTTCAATTTGGAGTTTCAATTTTCAATTTCCCTTTGTGGTATAAATCAGTATTCTGGAAATCTTCATTAATTTTACCTTTCCACTACTCAATTTGCTGTTCTCCACTCTTTGCTTCCTTCCTTCTTCTTTAAGCTGCTGGGCTGCCATGTCTTTGGTTCCGATCTGTGCGATCTCCCTCTTCTGCTGTTGGTTTTTGGGGGATTCTCTGGGATCATGGCACCTCCCCAAGATCTCTAGGTCTTCCTCTTTTGTCTGTCTACCTCTCTGAGGTCCAACACGCTCCTGGAAGCCACCAAACAACAAAAACTGGATCCTTTCAGAGTGGCGATCTGCTCCTCAGCTCCGCATCAATGCAGCGCCCAACTGGAAGACCTCAAAAAATAAATTTTAAAATTGATGGTGATTTTTAGTGTGTGAAATATATCTATATTCCTGTATTGTAGTGTTTATTTGAATTTTTGTTGATCCAGCTCAACCTCTGTAATGAAGTTAAAGTAGTAATTTCATACAGAGTTTATTGAATGTAGAGAAGCTCTCAGTAGATAAAGGTCTTTGAGAGAAAGAAGAGGAGATAACTTCTCCATAATTACCTACGGTGAAAAATTATTTTTATCCCCTTTGATCATTTTTGTATTGTAGTTGCCTAACCAAAATGGAACTGTAAAATGATTATAAAAAAAGCTACTCCTTTGTGGTAACCTATTGAAATTAATGGTATTTTACTCATGAGGAAATTTAATTGTGTATATCATAGTTATTGTCAGAATTGGAGCATTACATAATTACAACATGTCTTAATTGATCTAAGCTGAATAAGGAATTAATTTATAGATCTTCAAAATTTAAAATGCTCATAGATTTTTATGAAGATATTCAGTTCTGAAATTGTTTGAAAATGGTGCAGGTTTAAACTGTTAAGTAGGGTAATTTGATTCCCCAAACCTTGAATTACACCATTTTCCATATTTTTGACTATTACTAAATTACTGTCATTAGTAAATTTCTAGAACTTTCTAGAAATCCTTCTGAATTTCTATTATTCTGTCTTATAACACATATATGTTTAATAAATAAATGAATAAATATATACATTTATGCTTGCTGTTTTTCCAAGTCTATTTTCTATGAGGCTACTTGAAGTAAAAAAAACCAAAACAATCATAAGTGTTGGTATTACAGGTGAAATACGTGTCTCTCAATGTTTTCAAGAAATATTCCATAACTGTTCGTAGGCTAGTACCCAATCTGAAAATCTGGTAGAAGAGTTAATGAAGATTTCCAGTTTGTGAAGATTCCAAGAATGAACAATCACATTTAGCAATCACTTTTGGTGTGAAATGCAGTTGCATGAATAGTAAATTGTAAAAAAAGTCACTGGTACATTTAACATCACTACTGTAAGACATCCAGAAAGTATCCATGATATCAATCACTCTGAGACATTTTCTCTTCAATTGATTTATTTAGAAACAGATCTGGCATGTCAAAGGCAATTTTCCAAAGTGAAAATTTTTTGCGCATTACACAGAATCCACCTTCTCTCCTCCCTTCTCTCCTCCCACTTCTACACTTCATAAATCATGAGAACCAATTAACTGCCACTGGAATTTCCTAATATGCCATACAGAATAACCTTGAACTTTTCAACTCCTCCAACTTTCTTAAAAAATGTGGCATCTGAATTTCAAAGCTGACAACTACTACATGTGTTGCACTGGTTACCATTTCTGGGTGCAATTCAAGGTGCTGGTGCCCACCTTTAAAGTTTTATGTATTTGTGACCAGGTTATGTGAGGGGACATCTTTTTACAAGAGTGTCTACCCACCCAATTTGATCTGGAATGTTCATATTGCAGATCAGCTGCAATATGCAATGTTCAGCTGGCAGGGTCTAGAAGACAAACCCTTCTAATAGCTCTTAGACTAACATATGTCTAATATCTTTCAAATTGTCATCATATCATGATATCATGATTATCATAATAATATTTTCCATTTGTACTTTTAAAGATGGCAATCAGCAGGAGTTATTTTGAGACAGAACATAATTTTAGCTCTTTCTCATCATTGCATTGCATACCAAAAAGTTTACATTTTGGGTAAACTTTTGAAATAAAAATCACAATAATAAATGTCTATAAAGAACTTAGAATGGAGCAGCACAGAGTCTCGGGTGAACAATCAGTGGTGGAGCAGAGGCCAGCTTAATGGCAGCAGCACCTAGAGTAATGCAGAGCAGCCAGTTAGAGCAGAGCACCCATGGTACTGTCAAGCAACCAGTGGCCAGCTGCAGGGCACAGAGCAACCAATGGCAGTGTAGAGCACCAGTGGCAGCAGTATCTAACCAGTCACCCAGGTAGGTGACTGTAGGACAAAAGACTGGGGTTAAAAGGCCTAGATGCAAAACAACTTCTAAAGAGCAGCCTGAGAATTCCTAGTCTAACAGTATTCCAAAGAAGGCTGTGCTGACAAACTGGGAATGTGCAGAGTGACAACTGAAAATAGTACCAATGTGAAAGAAGTTAAGGATTTTCAACACTAGCCACAAAATGAGCTAAATTTCAAAACTAGCCAGGAGAGGAGCTAAAATAAGCATTACTTCAGTATGAAACTCAAAAGGTTTAGCCCTCCAATTAACTTATTTTAACTAAACTTTAATTAAAAGTAGGTGTTTCAATTTTATAAAAAGTTAGATTTTTGAATGTTATAATTTTTAAATTTGATATAATTTTTAATTTTTAGGCCTTTATATAAATTTTTAAAATTGTAAATCTTTACTTATTTGCCACGTATTTCATAGCAAAAATGACTCTTCCAAAATGATTTAAATGATAGGATAGAAGGGAAATTCATCAAATTTGAATATAAGACATAGTTGGTAGGAATAGCCAACACTTTAGAACAGTGGTCCCCAACCACCGGGCCCCGGACTGGTACCGGTCCAGGGATCATTTTTTACTGGGCCACCGGTTTGCTTGGGCACCGCCATCTTGTTTCGACGGTGCTTGAGAAAGTGCTTCCGGGTGAGCTTGTCGGTTGTCGGTTGTTGGAAAGTGGCGTTTGGGTGCTGAAGGAATCTTCACGCCTTAGTTTCGTCGAAGGGGGGGCTGTTTCGAACGAAGAGCTGTCCCGATGGCGGTGGAGTCTCACATTACTCAGGAGGAGATTAAGAAAGAGCTTGAAAAGCACAAAAAAGGTACAAAGGAGGAGTTGAAGGTGGCGGGGAGAAGCAAGGCATGGCTGGTTGGCCGGTCGCTCGGCTCGCCTTGCCTTGGTCGTGCATGCTGATGCCGGTACTGGTCTGTGGATCATTTTGTGATGCTGGTACCGGGCTGTGGTACAAAAAAGGTTGGGGGCCACTGCTTTAGAAGATAAGTTCAAGATTCAGAAGGATCTTAACAGACTTGAACACTGGACCCTATTTAACAAAATGCAATTCAGTGATGAAAAATGTTAAGGTTTTACACTTAGACATGGAAAAAAAATCCAAAATGCACAGGTATAAAATAGGTAGTACTTGCTCAATAGCAATAACTGTGAAAAGAATCTAGGAATCCTAGACAGCCACTTAAATGTAAGCCAGCAATGTGGCGTTACTTCCAAAAAAGCCAATATAGTCCTAGGCTGTATTAACAGAGTTCTGGAGAACCGTTAGCAGAAATTTTGAATAGTTCAGAGAACTGGCAAATACCACCCATAACTGATCCTGCCCCCATCTATTCTCTGCCTCCCAAGTCCCAGCTGATCAGCTGGGTCTTCTTTGTTGCCCTGCACAGGAGAATGGAGCTGGAAAGCAGGTTAGTTGGGTGGGGAGGGAATGGACATTTTACAGTATCCTTCCCCTGGAGTGGGGTGGGATTGGAGATTTTACAGTGTCCTTCCCCTGCCATGTCCACCAAGCCATGTCTACAGAACCAGTAGTCATTTTTTTTAAATCCCACCATTGGGTAAATTTATTCTCTAAAGTACCTGAAGTCAGGAGTAGTAGTAATGGATGGAAGCTAATCAAGGAGAGAACCAACCTAGAACTAAAGTGGAATTTTCTAACAGAACAATTGATTAATGGAACAACTTGCCTCCAGAAGCTGGACATTATTAAGGAGAGATCCAACCTCATCATTATTCATCAGTACTCCATCACTGGAAGTTTTTAGGAAGAGATTCAACAGCCATTTGTCTAATAGACCAGATTTCCAAGATTTTCCAACTCTGTTATTTTGTTATTCTGATATCTAGTTCTTCTTCTTTGTTTTTCTGTTATGAACTAATAAGTTGCCTATTACTAGTTCTTCTGTTTATAATAAATACAAATAATTTATTCATAGTATTTTCCCATAAAAATTCCATATAATCCTGGAAAAAAGAATGAAAACAATGGAGACTAATTTGGGCATTCTTTTGAAAAACAGAACTGATATAGAAGCTAATTCAAGTGTTCATGTCTCATAAACTGTAATGGACATTAAAATATAGAAGTTTGCTCAATTTTGGATGATACACATAGCCACTATTTTCCTGTACATCTGTACATTTTACTAACAATATACAGTGCCCTTGATAATCAAGTTGAAGAATTACATCAGCCCCATCAAAATTACTTAGTGTGACTATTCCCTTATATATAGATGCCATTAGTATTGCTTCCCATGTGGGGGTGAGTTTGAAATGTTGAGATCACTCTTTGTGGGTCTCATGAAATTTGCAGCATGATAATATGAGTGACAGTTATGTATTTATTTACTTTGACTCATATATTACACCAATCAGATCAGCTCTAATATAGATACAAAAGGTAACCCTTAGAATACAAATTTTAAGATAGTGTGCTGCTGTTTGAAAATTCAAGCCTTTTCCTGCCTTTTGATTTTAACTGGTCTTTTAATGCTGAGATAATGAGAAATGGGGGGGAAAATCTGGATGTCAAAATCAGCCAGATAGCTATCACAGTTTCATTCATTGCTGCTCAAAACCAGATTTCCTAAGTGTACACTAAGTGTACACTGAATCACAACTACAAAGTAAAAAATCAGCAATAAGAAATGTGTGGCCTATTTCTTGTTGTATAAAAGCTGAAGGGGAGCATATAAGGAAATTCAAAATAAATATGCCATTTTGTATGCATCAATTTGAGTCAGATTATGGAAGAATAAAATTATAAACAATCTGATGCCTGAACCCTTTTTTTCTTTTAAAACTTTCTTTTACTTCTTCATTCTATTGATTTGAATATTTTAAAAAAGTCAGTTTTTTTCCAGCAGCATCGCTTTTTTGATATTTATGAATTGTTAAAACATGTCTTTAAAAGTGCATCTCTGATCTTCTCAAGTATTTTTAATATTTGCTGACATTACGTTACTGCATTTCTTTTGCTTTTCACATGGTGGCAGTGATTACTAAGGCCTGAGAAAACCAGTTTATCAGAGATCAGAGGATTCATTAGTTTGCATTGTAAAAATTCCTGTGAAGGTGGCACTTGAAGTGATGTGCAAGTAAACACTGAACATGAGATGGGAGATGTGCTCAGAATTTGAGAAATAAATAAAGAATTCTTACACATAGTGAAGTGGGAAAAAAAGGTAAGGTTAGTGTTGATCTTTACAGTTATACTGAACATTATAAAAATTACATTAATTTCAGTAAGATATAAGCCATTTCTTATAGCTATATATTCTCAAATGATATATATTAAGCATATAAGAAAAAAGTACAGTGAGAATAAAAAGTTATTATACAGTTACAAAACATTATTGCTCTTAGGGGAAAATATTTTTTTCAAAGTAATAGATATGTATATAATATATATTTCATCTTCCTACAGCATAATGTCATGTTGAACACAACAAATATATTGGATTTTGTACTTGTTGGATTTTCTGAAAACCAAGAGGTTCAAATTTTACACATTAGTGTTTTCTTGATAATGTATCTTTTTGTCCTGGGGGGAAATTTTCTCATTATTTTTTTGATACTGTTCAATCGTAGTTTGCACACCCCAATGTATTTCTTTTTAATCAATTTATCTATTGGTGACCTTGGTGGGACATCTGCTATTATACCCAAATCTATAGTAAATGCCTTAATGAGTTCCAAATGGATTTCGTATTCTGAATGTGTGACACAATTGTTTTTCTATCTTTCTTTCTTATCATCAAATTTCTTCCTTCTCACTGTCATGGCCTATGATAGATACATTGCTATCTGTCACCCGTTGCACTTTGCATCCAAAATGAATTGGTCCAGTTGCATTCAAATGGCTGGAGGGGCCTGGGTAGTTGGATTTCTGCACGCAGCTCTTCACACAGGATATATTTTTTCAATGCCTTTTTGCTCCAACATCATCAATCAGTTCTTCTGTGAAGTTCCACAGTTAATCAAGCTCTTTTGTCCTGGTTCTTACCTCGGTGAAACCTGGATACTTATCTTTAGTACAGGCTTAGAAGTTGGCTGCCTTTCATTCATTATCTTGTCCTATGTGCGTATTTTTATCACGGTGGTGAAAATGCCCTCAACTGAGAAAAGAGAAAAGGCCTTCTCCACTTGCATCCCTCACCTCATTGTGGTTTCCCTACTGGTTGGCAGTAGCCTCTTGGCTCACCTAATACTACCTGCTAATTCTCTATCCATTCTGGACAAAGTGTTTACCACACTATATGCAGTTATGCCTTCTTTAATGAATCCAATAATCTACAGCATGAGGAACAAAGATGTCAAAACTGCCTTTAGGAAATTGCTTGGTTGACAATTATTTTAGCAAATAATGATAATTTCCCTTTGATGCACCAATTTGTTCATCACCTTAAATTTGAAATTTAGCAAACTAAGGAGTTGCTGTTAGATAAGGATGACTAAGTATATTCCATTGAATATAAATTGTTTATTTGATGTGTTATAAATTTTGATTTGTTGTATCAGACCAAACTAAATATTTTAAAATACTGAGCCTCTTGTAAAACCAATGTTGGGATTTTGAAATATGATTAATAAATTATTTTGATTGGTTTATTGTTGGCATGCTGAAACATTGTATTAATATGGAACTATGATAAGAAACTAAAGAATATCACTGATTAATATTTAAGGAAAATAGCAAATTTGGGATAATCAAATAGAAGTAGAAAGATCACATTAGCCATGAAAAACCATATACATTTTTCTCTGATTAAGTAGAGAAAGATATCTGAAGGGCTCTGATAATATTTCTGCCTGTGTATGATTTCTGTCACATCTCAGTCCTCTATCACACTGGCATTTCTGATACATTATTCCTAACACTGATTGGTATCTTTGTATAAAAAGTACTGTTTTTGCAACCAGCATCTCTGACCTGTTTGCTTAATGATACTAAATTTATTGAAACTTGCAGACAAATGTGGAGGTGTTCCTGGGAGCAGGAACACTTCATCAACTATCCAATGAAACAGTATATAAAATATTGGTTTTTATTAACATGGGACAGTGGGCAAAAGTAGGAAGTTATGTATTATATGCCATTTATAAAGAACCAGTTGGAATCAAGACTGAGAGAATGGCCCATTTTTTTTCCATTTTAGAAACTCAAGAAGACTTTGTAAGCAATATCTTTAACTACTTTTTAAAGAAGAGAAGAGAAAGTAATAGCGGGAAGAGACAGGCTTTTGGTCTAGCTAGCTAGAAAGTTAAGTTGGTCTGCACAGATGTGTGTTGACATGGAAGCCAGGATGGCAATGGTAGGAGGAATATTTAATGTGATGAGAAGAGGGAGTTAGAGAAAGTGGGAGCAATAGAAATTGGAGAATGGAAATGGGTATTGCCTGATGGAAGGCAAATGTTGATTTTGGAAGTACTACATCAGCGCACTCATTGGGGGACTAAGGTATGATGTGATTTGTTTTTGGAAGCTTATGGATGCTGTGGATTGTATACAGTATCTAAATAAATATGTGACTTGTACAGTATGTAAAAGAGTTAGTAAACAAGTCCTACTCCTAAAGAAAAGGAAGGGCAACATTTAGCATGAGATCATTTCAATGCATTCAAATTGATTTTATTGAACTCACTCAAGGGGGGAGATTTATTTGTTTATTGATAGTGGATCACTTGACTGGTTGGGTTGAGGCTTATCCAGCCTTAAGAGCCACTGCAGCAATAATCACCAAAATTATACTGGAATGGATAACACCTACATATGGGATAGTAGAAGTTGTAGAAAGCAACTCATTTTTCTGCAATCAATCCTGGAGTGTGGGAATTGAGTGGGAATGTCACTTTCATGGAATGCAAATTCATCTATGGACCAAATGTTTACCCTTGACCTTGCTCAGAATTTGAAACTGTCCAAAAAGGGACATTTTACTTTATGAAATGATGTTTGAATTACCACACTTGGAAATTCCACAATATGAAACTAAAGATATATTTTTTTTGTAAAGAACTGTATACTTGGCCTCTCCTCTTCTTTATCTTACCTCAGAAACAAAGAACTACTAGCTCAAACCCTACCTCCCGAACTTGCTGTCCATAAGTTCCAGCACATCCTGCATGTCCTGAACACCAACTTCGATGGGTGGTGCAAGATTGCCTTCAAGGGGATGGGCAGACACTATGCTCACATGGTGTTGCAAAAAGCAGACACCAACCTGACCAAGTAGGCTGGGGAGCTCACAGAGGATGGGGTGGAGCAGGTCATCACCACAAGATCTCTGACTGGTTCCTCAACAGGCAGAAGGACTGCAAGGATGGCAAGTACAGCTAGATCTTGCCCAATGATCTGGACAACAAGCTGTGCAAGGATTTGGAGCACCTGAAGATCAGGGCCCATCAGGGCCTACACTACTTCTTGCACACACTGTCTTGGTGTGCTGACCATGGACATGGAGGCCCACTTCTGGGGCCTCCATGTCCGTGACCATCATACCAGGACCACCAGGCACCACAGCAGAACCATGGGTGTCTCCAAGATCCCAGAAAAGTTCCAGCCTGGTGATTGGGTCCTGATAAAAAAACTGATGTGAGGAAAAACTTAGCCAAGCCTGGGACAGGTCGTGCCAAGTCCTGCTGACCATTGAAACAGCAGTCTGAACAAAAGACAAAGGGTGTAAAAGGATCAGTTGATGAACTTAAAGAGTGGAAACTGGTCCCTGGAGAAGACCAGTTGAGAATAAACATTACCAAAAACCGATGTGGTCATGGTGGTATGAATGGGTTTTTGTTTGTGATTTCTTTTTCTCATTGCAGGAGTACCAAATATTTTATTTTTACTGCCTAAGTGGTGGCCTGTTATTCCATCTGAAGATCCCAAGCGAAGCTGTGGAACTTTGCACCCTATAGGATGAATTGGTTCTGTGATTGTAACTGTATCACTGAATGTTGTTATTGTTACCATTGTTGTGACTGTGGACCAGTATGCGCTTATGACGAACCTTGTGATATAGTAATAGTAGAAGACTGGCTATATTAAATGTGTAAGAATTGTTAACCTGATCAACCTGTCTTGGCCACAGTAGTCCTAGGAGATAGTGATGTCATAATCCCTGAAGATATAGGATGTTTTTGATGCAATGGTTATAATTTTCTTATGGGTAGAACTAATAGGGGGAGAATATAATGCAATGATTGATCTGAAAAACCATACATTACAAACAAGGGTCTTTTCTTTCTTTAATGTAACCTTTCTGTTTGGAATTTACCTGACACAACCTAGTAACTCATTTGAAAATGCACCTAGAATGGGTGGGTTATGGATGGATGTGGGTAATGAAATTCTTAACTGGCATGCTACAAATGGATTATATTGGATATGTGAAAAGTTTGCCTATGTGCAATTGCCTAGCCATTGGTATGGACGATGTGTATTGTTTTTCCTACTGTCCATACAACAAGGGGACAGACTGGGTATATCTGTTCATGTGGAAGCAGATCACAGATCTATGAGTAGCTTCTAAAAAGAATAAATCAGGTATATGGACCAGCCACTGAACAGAAGATGGAATGTGTGGTTATAGAACTGTATGTTGAATAGGCTTATAAGGTTACAACCTGTGCTTGAAATAATAACCATTGCTATAACTTTAATGGCTAAATGGCAGTTTAGTTTAAAACAGTGAAATATATCAGTATAAACTTGCTTTACACTTTTTGTCAGCAACAAAAGGAGATGTGTGTGAACATTTTATCTCAGAAATTGTTGTTTACAGATAGAGGGTCCAGAAAAAGTTATGGAGGAAATTGCTGCAAGGGTGGGGAAAACTGCCCATGTCCTGGTGCAAACTTGGACTGGTTTGGGAGTATCTTCTCTTACTGGAAATGGATTGGGTTTCTAGTGTTTTTAACCCTTGGAGATCTCCTTTTCCTCCTGTTCCATCCCTCTGATCCAGCATATGGTTACCTATCCTATCACTGGGATGGTAGTCTTAGCCTCTTCAGTGTCCACTGATCCATTCCTCTACCCCCTCCACCCATTAGACCAACAAAATTCATGGTTCTTAAATGCTCCCCTAGCCCACCATTGACAGGAAGCATCCTGTCATAAGAAAAGGGAGGAAAATGAAAGGACATATTGACATGAATCAATCTAACTTTTGCTCTTTGCTTCTGTTAAAGAAGTTGCTTGCACTATTTTGCTAAGGATGGGAATCATTTGTTATGAATTCATTCAGTAAGAGAATTGTATCCTTTTCTACCTGGTTTCTCTCCTCTGCAATTTGCTTCAGAGCTAGACATATCTTTGGAGACAATTCCCAGGAACATCCTGCTCCATAGATGGGGGGTGGCTACCTAGGAGCACAAACATACAAGAACAAGGGATACTGTGAAAATAACAAAGTACAGACAGAGCACAGACAAAGAATGCTCCATGGATAAGGAAGGGGAGGGCATGGATAAGGAAGGGGATGGCATTATTAATGTGGGCAATGACTTGCCCACATTAATAATGAACCTTTGTATCTGATTTGATAAACTTAGTTTCTATCAGCATAAAATGTATATAATACTCTGAGCCATTCTTGCAGGGTGTGTTCCTTACATGCATTTTGTCTGTATGTTTTGGGCATAGTATTCACCCAGACTTTTTGCTTTGGCCAAAGAATAAACCTCATCTCAAGTCTCACTCTTTGGCATATCAGTGGCACAGGGAAACTTCTTACAAATACATTAGTAAAGTACATGTGTGTGCATTTATAAATATGTAGTTAAATACATATGATATGTGATGCATCAGAAAGCAAGTGATCAAACAATAAAAGACAATGATTACATGTGAGAATCGCACAAGACAAAATATAGGTTCTAGGTAACATTCTACAAATAGCAAAGTTATAATTACATTACTCTTTCCTAGCTGGATTTATATTTTTCTTAAAAGTTCAAAGTCTATTCAAGAATTTTCAGAATATGCTCTATAGTTGTTGAAAAAGTTCATTCTCAACATACCAGAGAAATTGTTTTGCCTAAGAAAACAAAAGCATGCTTACATATAATGAAAAAAAGAGGCCTAGATTGAGATGTTAAACATGCTAATATCACCCTTTAAAATGGTAATAATGAAAGCTAAAATGTGAGGCAACAACCTAAGCTGTGTGTTATTTCAAATCAAGAGAATAGGAGTAACCCAGTGTTTTATATATGCTGCAGCTAACAGTCACGCCTCAGAATGTTCATGCAGTCAACTGTCACGCATTGGAATGTTTATTCTGTTGCTAGGCAAATGACATAAGAGAACCTCTCTTCTGCTCTCCTTTCCACTGGGCCATGACATTGATGACAAATTTTCCCAATGATCAAGTCTTCACTATGTTGCTTCCACAACATTACTGGAAAGATACAGTAATCATTTAATGGAAATTAGTTACATTAGACATCACTGCAAAATCACAGCGACTAGTTTTGTCTCTGGCATTAAAGGAGTAGAGTAAAAAACTTCTTTTAAGATACACAGGCAGCAGTACCATGTGGATACAAATTAGTCTCCTCATATACAGCTGTGTAGGAATTTGAGATACATGCATAGTGGAAGGTGTTGGGGTGATGAAAGTCCAAAAAGGATAACTGGAAGTCCAAGATTAACTTCTTTAATTTTTTTTAGTTCTGTCAGCTGCACCATCCACCTACTCATCAACTTTGTACTAAAACAGGGTAGTCGGAGGCCAAGTAAATATGGATCCAGGAATGGCTTCTTAAGAAACAGGTATACATCATCTTTTTCCAGGGAAGTAGCATCACCCCCTCCTACAGTAGTAATCACTGTTTAGACCAACTTGTTTTAAATGCAAAATAAGTTTTATTTATGATCAAAGAAATTAATTCTATTTCCACAGTTTTAAAACAGTTTCCATTGGTTCATAGAAACAGTGCATTCCAGCTAATTATTCTAAAACAGATCATGTAAATTTTATAAACTTAATTCTATTTTTAATAAAAGTACATTGATAGCTTAAAGCCTACTTAGTGTTGAAGAATATACCAGACAACAATGATATGAGGACCAAAGATCCCAAGTAACAAGTGCTTAAGAAATGTCCAGAAATAAACTTAGATAAATCACACTTAGTGTTTTACAAAATGTTAAAAATAGTGCATCAGAACTAAACTGAGTTTAGGGGGGGTCTATATCTCATCCATTTTTAAACTGAGTATTCCTATAGATTAGATATATCTTTTACCTGAGAAAGAATCAATTGGACATATCTTAATAGATTTTCTCACTCATTTCCCCCATAGCAGCCTCTTAAAACCCATGGTTGGGTTAATCCTGAGATCATTACCCCATGAGCCCCCAGACCCAGTGGTCATAGGGGCCCAAACCCATTATGAGGTGCAATGAATCCTCGACTCGAAGTGGGACAGGAGACAGCTCCAATATCTAATCAAGTGGAAGAGCTATCCCTGATCAGAAGCATCTTGGGTAAAGAGAAAAAGAAATATCCAAGTTGACCACCTCATAGCTAAATTCCACAAAGATAACCCAAACAACCCTTAGAGGGGTCGCACCCCTAAAATCTATACCTGTACTTAAAATGTCACAGGTTGACATTTAACATTTTCACAGGTTGCCTTCAGGAAGAGAGGGAAGCCAAATGTCAACTCACAAAGCATCCCTGACCTGCTTTTGAGTTGCCATAGGCAAGGGGATGGGGAATTGAACCTCACAGCTGCATCAAGGAACTTGCATTTCAGTCAAAACAAAGCACATTCCAGCCGGTAAATGTCAAGGTCATCTCCATGGAAACTCACAATGGCTGAAGGGAGTTACTTCTACAACCTACAAAATTGGGGAATGTGACTGATGATACAACTTGGTGGGAGGGGGAAACAATTCATGCCAAAGTATGAATTAAGTGAGGTCAGAGCTGGCTTCATTTGGTCTGTGCCTACATAAAGCTCCTAATAAATAACTGGATTTCTTTTGAAGCTTGGCTTGAGGCTCATGATTTAATTAAGGCATCGGTCAGAACCCTGACACCTACAATATTTTAACATCGCTTTTTTTGAAAAAAGTTTTTTATTTTTATATCAAAAACAAAAATAAACAAATAAAACCATCTTTCTGTTCAGCAGTGTGTCAGTTGGGTACATATATCTTATGCACATAGTAATATCATACATTTCTTACTTGTTTATATTTATAACCATTCTAATCAATATTTTATATCACATTTATCAATTATTGTATTATCATTAACATTGTAATTATTGTCTTTCAAAAATATATTTCATTTGATCTGTGCTGACATGAAGTTACTAATAAATAACTGGATTTCTTTTGAAGCTTGGCTTGAGGCTCATGATTTAATTAGGTCATCAGTCAGAACCCTGACATCTACAATATTTTAACATTGTTGACTACTTTTTCAACTCTGTGTTTCTACCAATTTTTTGTTATAGGTCCATATTAACTTTTACTGATGTTCTAGTGAATCATTTTGGTGACTGCATTGTGTCATTATTTATAATATAGTTATTGTGATTATATTTTAATATCTATATAAGGCTGATTTTTAATCCTATAGGAGGGCTGGAATTCACACTCTTGGTTTCTAAAGCCAGCACCTAATTATTATAGCAAACTGACTTTCTGTAGTTAAGCCTTTAGTTAATAACACATCAATTTATTTAACTTGTTTAAGGGTTTTCTCACAATATTCTTTCAGCTTTTCTAAAATCTCACTCTTAAGATTCCCCAGATTGTTACTGATAGTTGAATTCATTCAGTGAGTGAGAGGGTTATGTCCTTAGCTTTGAATGAGCCAATGGTTTATTCATTCCTCATAAAAGCATCTCTGACCCAGTACTTTTTGACAATTTACTATCCTTACTGCAACTCTCCCTTTTTAGGAAATACTTAGACTGCTATGGTGAGCTCAAAGAGACAGAACAAGCCACCAGCTCTAGCTTTCAGTTCTTTTCACATTTTGCTAATGTGAACAAAAAGGCAACATTATGAGTGTGTGTATTTGAAGTCTCATTCATCATCTTCAGGCTTCTGTCTCCGGCTCTGTGCCTCTCAGAGTAATGGAGATTGCAGCTGCTTCCTCCTTTTAACTGCCAGTGGGGTGGGACTTGATTGGGTGGGGGCTTGGCTGTGTTCTGATTGGGTGGGGTGTGTTCTCATTGGTAGGGGGTTTGGCTGTGTTCTGATTGGTTGGGGGTTAGCCGTGTTCTGATTGGTTGGAGGCGTGTTCTGTTCAGGTGGGGGCTTGGTTGTGCTCAGGTTAGTCTTAGTTGCTGGCAGTTAAAAGGAGGAAGCAGCTGCAATCTCCATTACTCTGAGAAGCACAGAGCCGGAGACAGAAGCCTGAAGATGATGAATGAGACTTCATCGAACGTTGCCTAGATACTTGAATCTTCGCGGGAGAAAACCCGAACAACCAAAGATCCACATATAAATACCTGAGAACCTCAGAAAACAAATATATATATATATATATATATATATATATATATATATATATATATAATGTACGTACGTGCGTACGTACGTATATATATATATATGTATGTATGTATGTATGTATGTATGTATAGAAAGGAAACTTCACGAGGACAGTGGTGTCACCCAAGCAGGAAAAGCCCAAAGGGAACATCAAACCAGCCATAAAACAAGCTTGCATAGGAAAAGAAATCAAATAAAATGTATTAAAGAAGCCCCTTAGACAAAAGCCCAAATAATTAAGAAAACTAAGGAAACAAGAAAAGAAAACCCTTACAAACACAAGACATGCCAAATCAGCAAAACAAACAGACAAAAGACACAAAATATTCCTCCTGATCTTTTTTATATCTTATTTTTAATTGGGGGTACAGCCACCAGTCTATATTTAAACCTTGGTCTCCGAATTCCTGATTTTTTAATGCTTCTTGGGAATCCAAAATTTCATATCTGGCTATTTTTCCAATTTCTAGTGTGCTGGGGTGTATCATTGCCTCCATGGTGGATACCCATTCTAGGATTTTTATATAGTGTTTGTTTTTTATTTCCCCCCATATTCGTATTAATGAATCTCTTAGTATATGTCTATGGAAATAAGCATGGGTCTTATTTTTGGATTCCACATGAAGGCATGCCACCCCACCTGTAAATCATGCCCCTCCAGAGGTAAAGTTCTTTTATTTCTTAACTTTGCCCATTCTCTGATCCATGTTAGACCTGCTGCTTTATAATATGTTTCCCAGGCTGGAAATCCAGATCCACCTCTGCATATATTATCCTGCAATACACTTAGTTTTATCCTTGCTCTTTTACCTGCCCAGACAAATTTTGTAGTTATTTTATTTAGAATAAAAAAACCCTTTTTATCCAATTTTACCAGGATCATTTGAAACAAATAAAGTAATCTCAGCAAAATGTTCATTTTAATAGCTGCAATCTTCCCCAACAGAGATAACTGTATTTTCACCCACTTTTCTAAGTCTTTCTTTATTTGTTATACTAGGTTCATATAGTTATTTTATTGTTAAGCATCTTACTGTTAGCCAGATGCTCAAATATTTAACTTTCTTTGCAATTTGTATTTCTGTTTTTTTCCACTAATTCCCTTTTCTATTTATCTGTTAAATATTTTGTTATCATTTTAGTTTTGTCTTTATTAATTGGCTACTGGCTACTTCCCCAAATTTTTTTATCTCCTGTATTAATTTTGGTCCCATCTCCATTGGTTCTTCTATGAAGAATACAAGGTCATCAGCAAATACTTGGGCCTTGTATTCTTCTTGTTTAATTTTCAACCCTTTTATTTCCCGATTCGAACTAATTCTTATCAACAAATTCTCTAATGTCAGGATAAAGAGCAGAGGTGAAATTGGACATCCCTACTGTACTCCTTTCCTTATTTCAAATGGATTTGTAGATTCCCCATTTATTATTATACTTGCTTTCTGAGCAGAGTAAATTGATACTATCATGTTTTCAAATCTATCTCTGAATTTCATACTTTTTATCTGCTGGATCATAAATTGCCAATTAACATTGTCAAAGGCCTTTTCAGCATCCAGAAAAACTACCTCTGCCTGTTTCTCTGGTTGGGCCTCATAGTACTCTATTATGTTGATTACTATTCTTATATTATTCTTTATTTGTCTTGTTGGTAAAAATCCATTTTGGTCTGGATATATTTTTCAATTCAATATTTTTTTCATTCTTTCTGCCATAATATTCATAAAAAAATTGTAATCAGCATTTAATAAAGAAATTGACCTATAATTTTTTATCTTCATGGTATCTGTGCCTTCTTTCAGTATTAGGGAAATATATGCTTCTCTCCAGGATTCTGGTAGCGTAGCCTCTGTTAATACGTCATTGCAAACTTCCAATAGTACCAAATCAATTGCCTCTCCTATGCTTTTATAGACAGCCCCATCCATCTATCTATGGTATTCAGCTTTGTTTGGGTATTTTCCCACGTCATTATAGTTGTGTTTTTAAAGTTGTAGCAACGTTTCGGCAGAATCTCATCTGCCATCATCAGGCTTCTGTATTGTGTTCGTCTGTGCATCAGACTTTCACAGCCATTTCTGTTTTAAATTTGGGGCTAGCCTACTGCTGTGCCAGAATGGTTTTTTCTTCATCCTGATTGGTTGGGAGTCTTGGTCTGTGTTTATTGGTCTTGGAGTTTGCTGTCTTCTGCCTGATTGGTGTTTCTAATATCTTCTGTCTGTTTTGTGGCTTTTTTTGTCTTGATTGTCTGGTAACATTGTGTTTCCTGGATTGGAGGCTTTTAGTGTGGCTTGGCTCCGAGTAAATGGATGGCTATCATTTATTAGGAAGCTAGGTTTCATCTGAGTGCCTGGTTGGGGTGTGTTTGAGCTGGAGGTATCAGGGGGGATCTGTTTGTGCCCACGTATTTGCCTGGCTTGTGGTGTGGAGATGCTTTTGTTTGTGAGTGCAGGTTTCCAAATAATTGACAGTCTGGTGGAATCATCTCTTCTATTCCTGCTTTCAGGTCTTTTTTCAGTCTCTATGGCTTCTCTGATAATTCTGTAGATGGGATTTTCTATAGTGGCTAGGGTTTTGGTGCCCTTGAAGTCAATGCTATGACCTGTTGCTTTCATGTGTTGGACTAGTGAGGAAGTGTGTTGCAGCTTTTTTACTGCATTTTTGTGTTCATCCAGATGGGTACTTATTCTTCTATTGGTCTGTCCAATGTATGTGGCAGGGCATGATGCTCAGGGGACTTCATATATTCCTTGGTTTTCCAGGTCAATTTTATCTTTGGGATTCATTAGGATGGCTACTATTTTTCTGTCTGTTTTGAAGGCAGTCTTGATGTGATGCCTGTGTAGTATGTTACTGATTTTGTCTGTAGTACCTCTTATGTAGGGCAGGACAGCTGTTCCGTAGGTCTGTTCATCTTCTAGGTCTCCATTATGTCTCAGTGTGGATCAAGCCGGTGATTTTGCTTTTGTGGAAGCCATTAGCTGTCAGTACTTTAGTCAGGGTGCATAGTTCAGTCTTTATGTGTGTCTTGTCTGCTACAACTTTAAAAGCACAATTATAATGACGTGGGAAAATACCTAAACAAAGCTGAATACCATACATGTAAGTACCCGTGGGAAATAAATAAATATATATATATATATATATATATATATATATATATATATATATATATATATATATATATATATATATATATATATATATATACACACACACACACACACACACACACACACACACACACACACATATATACATATATATAAAATATAATAGCTCAAATCCCCCAGCAACTAAGACTAACCTGAGCACAACCAAGCCCCCACCTGAACAGAACACGCCTCCAACCAATCAGAACACGGCTAACCCCCAACCAATCAGAACACAGCCAAACCCCTACCAATGAGAACACACCCCACCCAATCAGAACACAGCCAAGCCCCCACCCAATCAAGTCCCACCCCCACTGGCAGTTAAAAGGAGGAAGCAGCTGCAATCTCACATTACTCTGAGAAGCACAGAGCCGGAGACAGAAGCCTGAAGATGATGAATGAGACTTCATTGAAACGTTGCCTAGATACTTGAATCTTACGCAGGAGAAAACCCGCACAACCAAAGATCCACATACAAATACCCGAGAACCTCAGAAAACAAAATATAATATATATATATATATATATATATATATATATATATATATATATATATATATATATATATACACACACATATATATATATATATATATATAATATATATTATATATATATATATATATATATATATATATATATATATATATATATATATATTTCACAAGAAGAGTTCTCCACTCCTCTATTAATTGCAGAATATCTTATGCCACCAGACTTGAAAATCTAGACCTAGACAACCTAGAACTACAACGCCTTCAGTTTGATCTAAGTATAGTACATAAAATTATACATTGTAATGTCCTACCTATCAATGAATACTTCAGCTTCAACCATAACAATACTAGAGCACACAATAGATAAAAACTCAAGGTAAACTGCACCAAACATGATTGCAGGAAATACAACTTCAGCAACAGAGTGATCAATGTCTGGAATACTCTACCTGACTGTGGTTTCCTCCCCAAACCCCCAAAACTTTAACCTTAGGCTATCTACTACTGACCTCACCCATTTGCTAAGTGGTCTGTAGGGGGCATGGATAAGTGCACCAACGTGCCTACTGTCCTTGTCCTATTGTTACTTTTTTTCTTATTCATATCCATTTCATGTATTCATAGCTATGTTTATACTTATACCAGTTATTTTATAATTGCTTGACTAAATAAACAAATAAACAAACAAACAAATACCTAATAAAAGAGGAGGTGGAGTTGCAATACATATATGAAATAACAACACCTCTACAGATACAGCACAACAATGATGAAAATCTTTTTGAATGCATTTGGATTAATATAAAAGTAAAAAAGGAAGAGATTACCATATATATTAGAGACCTTCCAACCAAACATAGGTAATACATGAACTTTTTGCTAGTCAGTTAACTAAGCTGTGTAGGAACCACATCACAATAGTAATGGGGGACTTTAATTACTGTTAACATCAACAACCTGGCAGCAGTTACAGGAACTGGATATGTCTAATCTATTGAAGAGAAGGACTAGGTAGCAGTATTTCAGCTGCCTCAAAAAACCTATTCTCTAAAGCATCTGAAGGCAGAACAAGAAGCAACAGGTGGAAATTTACCATGCAGTGATCCAACATAGAAATAAGTAGAAATTTCCCTAGAATGAGAACAATTTTTATTAGGGAAACAGCTTGTCTTCAGAAGTTATGGCTGCTCCATCATTGGAGGTTTTTAGAAGATCTTGGCAAATATGAGATAATCAAATAAAAGTAGAAAGACCAGATTAGTCATGAAAAGCCATCCACCTATTTCTTTGCTTAAGAAAAGAATGATCCATGAAGGACCCTGATTATATTCCTGCCTGTGTATCTTTTCTGCTGAATCTCAGCCCTTTATCACACTGACATATCTAGTACACTACTTCTAGCATTGAGAGGTGTCATCGCATAAAAGAGAACTTTTTGCAATTAGCATCTCAGATTTGTTTCCTTAGTAATAATAAACTTAACCAAACATCCAGCCAAATTCTGAGTTACAATCTGGGAGCACAAGGACCCAAATGATATTTCAACCAGACAATATATTTCATCCAATGTCCTTTGAAACTACTCCCGCATTCATCAAACTTCTCTAAAACAAGGAAGTTGGTGACCAAGCAAATTTGCCTACACACTTGGATCCAGGTGATCTCAGGGGTTGGATTCTACTGGTTCCCACTGGTTCTATAGAACTGGTTGTTATGATTCTGCTCAGGTCAGAGAACTGGCAAATCATGCCCCTGCCTGGCCCCACCCCTTCCCCTCCCGGCTACTTGCCTCTGATGAGACTAAAGATGTGTTGCTGGAGCTGCTGGGCTTTAAGGCTGGAGCAAGAATCCCTTTCTCTCCTCCCCCATCCCATTTGGAAGATATTGAGTTTTGCTCTTGATGATGACTTCCCTGTGCTTCCTAAATGAGGTAGATCAGTGGGAAGTGGCTGGTGTGTGTGTGTGTGTGTGTGTGTGTGTGTGTGTGTGTTTGTGTGTGTGTGTGTGTGTGAATTTAAGCCTCCTTCCTATAAAATCCATTCAGAAAACAAAGGGCAGATATGGTTTAATTCTGTTTCAGCCCAGACTGCTGGGAGAGAAAGTAGTTTAAAAGTATTATTTAATTGACTAATTCATTGGCTTCCCGGTACTTCTTGTAGTACTGAGCTTGCCTTTTAAAATCCAGCGCTGAAGCCCAAGAGTGCTGGATTTCAAAATAAAAGCCAAGGAGCTCAGTGCTACAAGGAGAAGTTCCCGGAAGCGTTGTTGGAGCTGAACCGGGCTTTAAAGCATTTTAAAGTAGCCTGGAGCAAGTATTCCTTTGGAGGGGGGGGATTTAATATATTTAAAGCTGTGTCCTTGTGATGAAGGGGCAGTTTATATTACATTTTATAGATTAATCCACCAGTAGAAACAGGTAACATCCATTTGAGGTCAATCCATGCATTTAGTGAGGAGGAGGAGGAAGAGGAGGAGGAGGAAGAGGCAATATTAAATCAGAGCCTTGGTACAAGGGGCAAACCAGTAGAAGTGCCTTGATGGTTCTATCCAAGCAGAGACAGGAGTGTGGTAGGTATAGAATCTTACTAAATCGATTCATACAGAGATACAATGCTCAGCATCTTTAAAGTTGGTAATTCTTTCATGTTACTGACTTGGAAGTAATCAAATTCTCTGCCTGGGAAATTCTGGGAATTGAAGGTCACATGTCTTAAAGTTGCTAAGCTTGAAAAACATCAGTAGTACAATTCTTGGGAACCTGGGTTATTTTCCTGCATTTTGGGAATAAGGAAATTATCCTATGTGCCTGGTGCAGAGATGCAGCTGAAATTTAGTTAGATGCTAATTGGAAGGTTAAAGCCACAGATACAGATAGTCTTTGACTTACAACTATTTATTTATCCTCCATTTAAAGTTACAACAGCACTGAAAAAAGTGACTTATATTCCCCCCTCCCCACACCACCAAGGGACAGACAGAGAGAGACAGGGAGGGAAAGAGAGAGACCAAGAGAGACACGGAGGGGGGAGGGAAAAAAGAAACAAGAGACAGAGAGAAAGGGGGGAAGAGAGAGACAACACACACACACACACACTCACACACAAAGAGAGAGAGGGAAAGAGAGATCAGACACGGGGGGGAAGAGAGACAAGAGACACATACAGATAGTAAGAAAGAGAGGGAGGGAGGGAAAGAGAGAGAGAGAGAATAGACAGAGAGATGAGAGAGAGAAAAAGAAAAAGGGAGAAAGAAAAATAGATGAGAAAGAGGAAGAAAGAGAGAAAGAGATACCTATTTAAAAGAAAATAGAAAAATGACTCTTTGAGTGTTTAAGGTTGCCGACCCCAGGTTAGACAAACACCATGGTCATTAAATGAACCTTATGGTCATTAAGCAAACACTGTGGTTGTTAAACTAGTCCATTTTCCCCAATGGGCATTTTTTATTGGAAACCAGAAGGAATTGTTGGAAACTGGCAAAAATCATAGAAACCTCAGACACGAGACTGTGTGGATGTTGTAACTGATCATAAGTGTGCGTGTATGCATGTGTGCATGACTATCAAAACATAAAAAACAGGTCAAGTAGCTGTAGGGAGGTCAGCCATAAATTAGAACACTTGCTAAGCAACTGGCCATTAAGTGAGGACCACTTATATTTGGTTTGCTAGTCACATGGCCACCTAGCCATGCCTACCCCATCACATGACCACCAAACCACACTGACAAATTAGGCCATGCCCACAGAACTGGTTGTTAAGAAATTTGAATCCCACCCCTTGGTGGCCTCTTAAGGATATACCATTATCTACTTCAAGGGAAGCAGCCTCAACCTCTCCCACAAGAAGGCAATGATCATTGCTTGATCCACTGTATGGCATCTCTGGAGAGGCTTTATGTTCTGTATGGACATTTACATTCTTGAAATCCGGCAACCCGGATTGGTCAAAGCGCGCAGCCACCGGATTGGTCGAGCGTGCGGCACTGATTGGCCGTTTGGAATCGACCGTGATTGGCCGAGCCGATCGCGGGCGATTCGAACGGCTGTCATTGGCCGCAGCACCCGGCGCCAGATCCATATAAGCCGCGGCTTTTCCCTACCTACTCCACTTGTGTTTTCCCTTAATAAATGAGCTGAACTCAAGTCACTGCCTCGCGTCTTTTGTTTGTATCAGCCGATACGACACTGGCGACGAAGGTGGGATACTGAAGCAAGTCCCACACCGCACGTGGCACACGGAACCGCAACCGGCAACATGGCCAGCAGCACCGCGCCACCCGCTCCCTTCAACCAAGCTGCTAAGGACTGGGAATCCTACATAGACAGATTCCTCATGTTCTTGGAGAGCAGCAATCTCAAGGACGCGAATGGGCAGAAGAAACGGGCCGTCTTCCTAACCCACTGCGGGCCCGCAGTGTTTAAAATGGCGAAAGCCCTCGCCAAGCCCCTCGACGTGAAGGTGATGGACTGGGCCGATCTTGAACCCCTGCTGCGAAGTCACTACGCGCCCGCCATGCCCACCCTCATCCGTCGACACGAGTTCTACCGGCGCAATCAAAAAGAGGGCGAGAGAATCAGTGACTTCATGGCTGATCTCAGGGACCTCGGGGGCCTGTGCGGGTTCACCGATCTCGACCAAGCCCTGCGAGACCGCATCATCCTCGGCCTCAAGGACCCCGTCCTACAAAGCCGGCTCATGGCACGGGGCGACATATCTCTCACCGACGCCCTCGCCGAGGCCACTGCAGCAGAAGCAACCCGGAGATCAGCGGCCCGAATGCGGCAAGCAAGCACCGCGGAGCGCCCAGCCACGACCGAGATGACTCTGACCCCCGAGAGGCAGCCCGAGACCAACCACCGAGCAGCCGCATCCACACACCACAGCGACCTCGACTCCCCCTCCGACTCCGAGGATGACGAGGAAGACATCCACCGGCTGCAGGTGGAGCGCGACTGGCACGAGCAGCGGAGCCGCAAATCGAGGTTCCAATGCGCTGGTTGCGCCGGCGAGCACCCGCGGTCGGAATGCTGTTTCTTCGATGCGATATGCCGGCATTGCGACAAGCGGGGCCACATCGCCAAAGTTTGCCGGTTCAAACGAAACTACAGCCCCCGGCGCCGAGACTGCAGCCCGTGGAGACACGACAGCACCCCCCCCGAGGAACTGAGACCGAAACCCCGAGAGCTGATGGAGCCGGGAAGCAAGAAGCCGACGTTTCAACGAGACCCGCTAATGCGAGGAAATGCACCAGACGGTCATCATCGGCCATTCATCCAACTGGGATGGCCGAAAGGTCCACATGGAGGTTGCCATTGAAGACCGCCCCTGCAAGGTGGAAGTGGACTCCGGGTCCTACCTATCCATGGTCGCATGGTGGGAAATCAAGCGTCTAGTGCCCACCATACAGTGGCGCGAGCTGGAAAGCCAGAAGCTCATCCTCAAGGACTACCAGGGAAACCGCATCCCCGTGGTAGGAATCGGACATTTCAAAGTCACGTTTAAAGGGCACACCGAAATACTCCCCCTGACCGTTGTCGAGAAGGACCGCCCCAGCCTCCTGGGACTCCAATGGTTCACGCCATTAGGAATAGAGGTGACCGGCACCAACCACGTCGCCGTGGCAGACTGGGAGGAGCAGCTCACACGGGATTTCCAAGAGGTCTTCGACGGCAGCCTAGGCAAGTACCAAGGGGGCCCGATAACCTTCAGCCCCAATCCACCTCAAGCCCCGGCAAGTACCCTTTGCGCTCAGGCCCAAAATCGATGAGCAATTAAATAAGCTCATCAAACAGGGAGTACTCGAACCAACAGACCATGCCCGATGGGAGACCCCTATAGTCACCCCAGTAAAACCAGATGGCTCAGTGAGAATCTGTGGGGACTATAAGGCCACCCTTAATCGTGTGCTGCAACAAAGCGCCTACCCCATCCCAGTAGTGCAGCACCTTCTACACTCACTGGGGCGGGGGCAAGGTTTTCGCCAAACTCGACCTGGCTCAAGCTTACCAGCAACTGCCGGTCGACGAGGAAACTGCAGAAGCGCAGACCATAGTCACCCACCACGGAGCATTCTGCTGCAAGAGACTCCAGTTTGGAGTCAGCGTAGCCCCAGGGGTGTTCCAAAGTTTAATGGAGAGGCTTCTCTAGGGCATAAAAGGGGTAGTGCCCTATTTTGACGACGTGCTGGTATCAGCGGCCGACCAAAAACAATTGGAAAGCCGCCTGAGGGAGGTACGGCAAAGATTCAAAGACGCAGGGCTAAAAGTCAAGAGAGAGAAATGCCAACTGCGCACAACAAGAGTCGAATTCCTAGGGTACCTCCTAGACCAGCACAGAATCCACCCAACTGAGGGAAAAATCAAAGCCATCAAGGAAGCCCCAAGGCCCAGAAACAAAACCGAATTACAAGCGTTCCTGGGGTTGATTAACTTCTATAATGTTTTCCTGCCCCAAAAGGCAACCGCGGCAGAACCGTTGCATAGACTGCTCAACAAGGCAGCCACCTGGACTTGGGGAAGACGAGAAGAAGACTCATTCAACAAAACAAAAGACCTGCTACATCGGATGCTGTTCTCATCCAATAGAGCGAGACACTACCCCTCATGGTAACATGCGACGCATCCCCCTTCGGCATCGGAGCCGTCCTCAGCCACACCCTCGCCAACGGAAAAGAAGCACCCATCGCTTTCTTTTCAAGGACTCTCTCAAAACCAGAAAGGAATTACAGCCAGCTGGATAAAGAGGCCCTGGCAATCGTCGCAGCCGTAAAGAAGTTCCACGAGTACCTTTACGGCAGGACTTTCTCCATCATCACAGACCACAAACCGCTGCTCGGAATACTAGCGGGGGACAGGGCCACCCCAAACATCCTATCCCCGAGGATGACGAGGTGGTCCGAATTTCTCGCCGCCTACAATTACCGGCTGGACCATCGCCCCGGTAAGTCAATCCCACACACGGATGCATTGAGCCGCACGCTGTTGCCCACCCTGGACGCTGACCCAGCACCCACCACAGCCACCCTGAGCATAGAGACTTTACCCAACCTCCCACTGACCGTGTCAGACATTGCCCTGGCAACAAATAAAGACAAACGTCTGGCGCAGGTGCTAAGATGGGTGGAAAAAGGGTGGCCGGAAAGGGACGAGGATGAGCAATTCAGAGCTTTCCGGAACCGTCAAACAGAACTCTTCACACAAAAGGGTTGTTTACTGTGGGGGGATAGAGTCATAATCCCGGAGAAACTGCAGAAAAAAGTCCTGAGCATGCTGCATGAGGGGCACCCTGGCATCATTAGGACAAATGCCCTGGCCAGAAGTCACGCCTGGTGGCCAGGGATGGACAAAGCGATCAAAGCCTGGGTGGCATCCTGCAAGCAGTGCCAAGAATCCAGACCAAGCCCCCCCGCCTTCCCGGTCCTAGAATGGGAAACCCCCAGAGGGCCATGGTCCTGGATTCACATAGATTTCGCGGGACCCACCAGAGGACACACCTTCCTGGTGATGGTAGACGCTTACTCCAACTGGCTGGAGGTAAGCAACATGAGGACAACCACCACAGAAGCCATCATCAAGGAGCTCAGCAAGCTATTCGCAACCCACGGCTTCCCAGACATCATCGTATTGGACAACGGGCCCCAGTTCACCGCACTACCCTTCGAAAGATTCCTAGCAGAATGGGGGATCCAACACGCGTTGACAGCACCAGCTCACCCGGCGGCGAACGGAAGGGCAGAGAAAATGGTCCAATTCACGAAAAGGACCATCCAAAAAATCGAAACCAGGGACATACAGGACAAGATCAACAGGATGCTACTCATACAGCACATAACCCCGAACACAACAACAAATAAGAGCCCAGTGGAGCTGCTGATGGGAAGAAAGCTGCGATCACCACTCGACCGCCTGCACCCCACATACAACCCAGAGAAGCCCCCCAACTCCACCAGCAAGCACCGGACATTCGCACCTGGAGATGCGGTCTATGCAAAAAACCTCACCGGGGACCCACTCTGGATACTGGCAACGATAACCCAGGTAACGGGTCCCCACTCGTACCGGCTACTAACGAACGACGGGCGAGCATGGAAACGGCACATCGACCAGTTAAGGTCGAGAACCACCACGGGAAATACAACCGACACGCAAACACCAGAAACAGAGGGGAACCACCAAGACACCAACCAAGAGGGAGGGAAAGCCCCAAAGAACAAAACAGACAAACCCACCCAAAAAGGAACCAGCAGTACTCACCGACCGAAGCACCAGGGAGCGACCCACTCGAAGCCTCGCCCGGAAGGAGCAGCCAAGCCAGCTCAACCAGCCCGGGGAGCCCAAGCGGGAGCAGCCAAGCCAGCTCAACCAGCCCGGAAAGCCCGAGCGGGAGCAGCGAAGCCAGCAGCTCGACCAGCCCAGGTAGACCAGGAGGGAGCTACGGCGAGAGGCCCGACTCACCCTTCCAGGCGTTTCCATCAATGAGGCGGAGAGTGACGAGGTTCCCAACCGAACCAGCCGGCAGCCAAGAAACAACTAATCTGCGCAGGTCCAGTCAGCAAGTACGGAGCCCCGCCTACTTACAGGACTATGTTACGTAGGACCGAACCAAGAGGGGAGGGGTGTTCTGTATGGACATTTACATTCTTGAAATCCGGCAACCTGGATTGGTCAAAGCGCGCAGCCACTGGATTGGTCGAGCGCGCGGCACTGATTGGCCGTTCGGAATCGACCACGATTGGCCGAGCCAATTGCGGGCGATTCGAACGGCTGTCATTGGCCTCAGCGCCCGGCGCCAGATCCATATAAGCCGCGGCTTTTCCCTACCTACTCCACTTGTGTTTTCCCTTAATAAATGAGCTGAACTCAAGTCACTGCCTCGCGTTTTTTGTTCGTATCAGCTGATACGACACTTTAAGTAACTTGTTTTCTGTAAAATAAGCTTTAATAAGTTTGATTTAAGACCAAAAGAATTCATGATTCCACAGTTTTAAGACAATCTTCCACTAACTTATAGGAACAGTGCTTTCCAGCTAATTATTCCAAAATAGCTCATGTAAATTTTATACATTTCTATTTTTGATAAATGTACATTGATACTTAGCATTGGAAAATGTGAAAAACAGCAATGATATCAGGACTAGACAGACTAACTACTAAATCCTAAATGGAATAAACTGCACAAAAAATAATAATTTAGTTAACATATTCTTTTAAGTTCTACAGAATTTTTAAAAACAACTATATTAGAACTAAACTGGATGAGTGTAATAATGTTATTAAAGGAAGTTTAGACAGGTTTACAGCTCACTTTCCTTTTTAAACACTCTCTGTTATGTAAATATATATTTTATCTAAAAAAGAATCAATTTTACATATCCTTCTAGCTCTTCTTTATCATCTTTCCCTATTGAACTCTGCATGATTGAAGTGGTAGGGACTCAGGATATGAAATTGTAGTTCACCAATTTCTCACATGCTACCGTTGATCTGGAAGGACATAATGATCCTCTATCATCCCTAGATATTTCCCTTTGCAATTGCATTTCCTCCTAGTGAAAACTGAAGACAAAGACAAAGAATATTCAATATCATACAATTAAATTATATGTATGTATGTATGTATGTATGTATGTATGTATGTATGTATGTATGTATGTAAAAGAAAATGTCAGAATTTCCATAGTTTAGACAGGGCAAGTTTGATATTCTTATTTCTCATGCTATAGATGATTGGATTGAACAGGGGTGGAAATAAGGAATATAGAACAGTGAATACTAAATCTAAGTAAGATGGTGTGTTAGAGGGGGGTCTCAGGTAGGCCAGGACTGAAGTTACCAAAAACATAGAAAGGACCATAAAGTGGGGAAAACAAGTGGAAAAGGCCTTCTGCCTTCCTTTCACAGAAGGGATTCTCAACACTGCCTGGAAGATCTTGGCATAAGAAACAGTGATCAAAGTAAAACAACCTAATCCTGCAGTGGCACTGGCCACAAGAACTCCAGCCTCAACTAGATTGAATCCAGAGCAAGGTAGCTTTAGCAAGTGTGGAATTTCACAGAAAAATTGGTTGATAACATTAGAGCAGAAAGGGATGGAAAAGGTGCCAATGGTGTGCAACATTCCATACAGTATTCCTGTAACCCCCACTAGAATCACAATTTTAATGCAAGCTTTCCAATTCATTACCATTTCATAGTGCAGGGGATAACAAATGGCAACATGCCGATCATATGCCATGACTGTCAGGAGAGACAATTCAAAAGCTTCAAAGGTGATAAAGAGAAAAAGTTGAGCAACACAATCAAAATAAGATATTTGTCGACTACCCATGAGAGAATTTACCATGGATTTGGGGATAATGACTGAAACAATGCCCAGATCTTGCACAGCCAAATTCACTAGAAAGAAATACATGGGACTGTGTAGGTGATGGTCAAAAACTACTACAAGGATGATGAGAAGATTTGTTGTTGCTGTTGTCAGATATAATGTGAAGAATAAGAAAAAATGTAGAAGCTGCAGATGTCGATTTTGTGAGAATTCCAGCAGCAGAAAGTAAGGAACAGTGGTTTGATTCTCCATATTTAACTTATGACATAGCTGAAAGAAAGCACAGATAAAAAATATTATTAGAGAAAAACTATGTATACATGTTTTGAATGTCCCTTTTGAAGATAATATATTTCGAAACTAGAAAGTATGCACATGCTAGAAAAGTTATAATGATGAGTTAAAGAGGATACACTTTAATTGCATAAGTGTATACATACTTGCTCACACACTCATGAAGAGATACAGTGACCGAGGCAGACAAAGAGTGGCAGAATAGTTATGAGGAAAGATAGAGGTTTATTGTAAAGAAATCTGTTACATGATTTGCACTTTTTCCTTCCAGTTTATCTCATTTACTCATGTTTTTAATATGGCTGATATTTTGTCTTTAAAGTATGCATGTGGCAGGAGATATGAGGAATAAGGATGAAATATTTGAAAAATCCTCTCTTGCATGCAAGTTTACTTTTAGGAGAGAGTAAGGTTATTGAAACTAGGCTTTCTCCCATTTCTATCTGCCAGTCTTCCACGCACCAAATTAAGACACTAAGATTCCATTACCTATTGTTATTTCTTTATTACAATGGTTCTATTTAACTACTAAAGTTTGATCTATAAGATAAAATGTAATGACCAAAGAACTTGTTTATTTGGACCAATAATTAAGAAATACAGTGATTGGTCATCACTGGTAGTTTTCAAACAGAGGCTGGACAGCTGTGTCTGAAAGATACTTTAAATGGGATCTGCACAGGGATCAGGAAATTGGATTCAATAGTCTAAATTACTACCTCTATTCTTGGATATGGTTTTTCAATTTGTGATAGCCATTCATACAATTCTCAGTGATTCTGTTCATTACTTATGGTATTTTATTGCAGTATAATAATGTCCTGACTTAATGGTGTTTTACAGATCAATCCTTGCCAAGCCATTCATTGGTAAGTGTTGAACTAGAGGTATAATTTCTTGATTTTTTTTCACAGGCATGAATAGTTCTTATTCTCTATTTCCTTAAAAAATACAATCTTCCCATCAAATATAATTAGTTTAATTTAATTGGTCATTGTACCTCATACAATAAAATCTAATAGTGGAGTTTTTGTCCCATAATTTTAGCTAAAAATTATGCCACAACCATGACTTTTTAAAGATCAGTATTCTTTTGAGTAATGTTACTCAACCATTTATCAACAACTAGACAAACCATGGGTCCTTTTTCTTTCCATGCATAATATAGGCTTCTACTGGCTCTGTACCCCTTATGTCCACCAGGAATATCCCAGTGAAGCCACCTCCTCCTTTTTGGCTGATCAATTGAACTGCCTGGGAGGAAAGGTAATTTTCTTACCAAATTCCTTGATGTCCTCAGAAATTATAGAGCTTATGCATTCACTGTAAACTTATTAAAATTTCAGGGAGATATTGGTTACACTTTCTAATGAAAAGAGCAGAAAACAGTCCATGTTGAATTGAATAATAGTGAAAGTTCAGGAGGGTTTATGACATTTTGTATTATCCCATAAAATGTTTTATGATAATGTTAAGTCACACTTTTAAATATTTTTTATGAAATTTGCCAAATTTCAGTTCCATGGGAATTGAATGATTTTTGGATACATTCTGTAAGTTAATCCATTTGAGGTATCTTGGTTGAAAATGTTCTGCTTATAGTGTATACTTTGTCCCAGATAGAGCTTATGGGAACAATAATTTTAATAGTATATAAATGAAGAAAGAATTTCAGAAATGCCACCACACATTGTCCCTTAAATGTAAGTGTAAAAGGCCAGTGATATTAATCAGTTATTTCTTCCAATAGTTTCCCCAGTTCTACACCCCCATAAATATTTTTTTCCAGATATCAGCATCAGGGAGATATATTATCATTAAAAATATACATTAGTTTTATTGCTTAGGAAGCATATAAAATTCCATTCTACACACAAATGCTCATTATTTTGATTAAGCAGACTTTTTTGTGTCTAAGTTTCTGAAAATTATCCCCCTTTGTTTCCTCACATAATATATTAAATCAGTAGGTTATGTTATTGTTTTAAATTCTCTTCTCTTCCATTATAAAACTGAGATTAACAAGTAGTCAAGTCAGAGATATTTAACTAAATGACAATTTGCTCCTGAAAACAAGATATGGCTTTTCTATTAAATATTCAGTATAAAAATCACTTACTACTTTTCTTCATAGAATTTGCATTTTTGATGCACACTTTTTAGACTGTGAAGTAGAGCTGCAGTATTGGATAAGTACCGTTCAACTCTTGCTGGGCACAGATGTAGTGAACAAATGTACAGTATATTTAGCAAGCTTATTGATCGTTTTGTTGTTTCCCTCAAGATTTCATTACACAGAATAAGACACAATCAAAATAGACAAAATATTAACATAAACATCTTGTTAATATAATTAGCAATTAGCAGCTTCTGTTATCCATGTTCTGATATGAATTGTGAGAAGTTATATATGAGATATATTCTACAGCATGTCTCATTGTTCAGTTTTAAAGCTTTCTTTTAAGATATTCCATCCTTATCAGTCTTTTAAGGTAGACTAGATGAGAAAACATCCTCTGCAAGAATATCAGATTTACAATGTACTTTACAAACTGAAGGGAATACCCCTACTTACTACTTGAACCTAATATAAAAATCATGATAATTAAGATTTTTCAGTCTGATTAACAGATTGTATGAATTAGTTCATCTATAATTTCAGAAATTGACTTGTGAAGTGAATAATTAGTTCCCATTTAGAAGTAGTTGCTCTCCTTTTAATTAAAATATATGCATAAATCTGGAATGTTTGTATAATGTAACAGAATAAGTTTTATTACTGTGGTTGCTCATTGTAGCATATGGGTACACCATTATTTCTAATCCAAACCATCAATTCTCTATTGAAAGCAGGGTACATGAAAAATTAATTTTCCATTTGATATCAAATTTATGCTAATAAAACAAACTGTCTACATAGATGAAAAGAGAAGTGCATATTTTTTTTGTTTAATATTTATTGATTTATGTTAAAAAAAATATAGACATACACACACATGCAGCCAACAAGTTAAGCTAAACATTACACTAATTTTCAAATCCCTCTATCAACCATCTGTTATCATATTTTGTTGTAAAAACTCCACAAATGGTTTCCAGTCACTTATAAAGTTGCCTAGTCCAAAGTAGTTAATTTTGCCATCTCTGCTAATTCAGTCAGTTTCAAAATCCATTCTTCAACATTTGGCGTCCTTATTTCTTTCCAATATTTGACAAGTGCAATGCTCGCAGCCATCACCATGTGAAGGAATAGCACCCCAAATTGTTTTTCAATTGGCTTGTCCAAAATGAAACAAATAAATTATATAGAAGTAATAAAAATATCTTTACAATCCCCAAGGTATGTCACAACTTTTCAGAATCCCTAATGTTTGGAAAATGAAAGTTGAAAAATTTGGCATGCCTTAACAATAACTAAAAGAAAAGCTTCAGGTTTCATTAATGTTTATATCTCAAGTATTTTTTGAATTGTCATTGCTATATTTATCCAGAGGTTTGCAAGACCACTACATATGATAAAATGAATTTGGATTTTGGTTACATTTCCAGCACTTATTAGAAATCCCTTTGTACATTTTTTCCTAAGTCTATCTGGGGTCAAATACCAATGATACATCATTTTAAAAAAGTTTTCTTTCAAACTATAATTTAATGTAAATTTTAATACTTTTGTCCATACATCTTCTAGACTCATCTTGAGTAACATTTTATATACTGTACTTTAGAAATCAAGTGATCACCTCTTGAACTTAGATTAACATATAGTTCAGATTTAGCTCCTGTGAAAACAAAAAAAAATAATCAAATTTAAATTGTTCAAAAATTTGATAATAAACAAATCACAGACAAAATCCTTCACTTAGTAATAGTTTTGTCTTTATCTTAAATCCCTCATTTTCAAATATAAATAGGCTCAATATGTCAGTTATTTACATTCTGATATTATCTCTGTTCTATTTAGTGCTTCTTTATTGCTTAATCTTCTTTTATAATTATATCATAAATGTGTAATAGATTGCCTAATAGCATGAATCTTAAAATCAGAGTTAACTTTGTCATTCCACAGATAGGCATGCCACCCAGGAGTGGGATTCAAATTTTTTAACAACCGGTTCTGGGGCGTGGCTAAGTTGGTAGGCATGGCTTGGTAGTCATGTTATTGGCTGGGTGTGGCCAACTCAATATCACTCACATGGAAGCACGCATCTCCTCACCTACCCTCTCATGACTGTGGGGATGCTGCAATAGTCGTAAGTGTGAAAAATAGTCATGTCACCTTTTTTAGTACCATTGTAACTTTGACTGATCATTCCACATGCAAAGTACCAGCAAAGGAGGGGAAAAGAACTCCAGAGAAGTTCCTGAGACAGGAACTCTAGTTCTTCCAAGAACATAATAAGGGTTAATAGAGAGACAGTTTCTGTAAGCAACACCAAAATGTTTCCTTCCTGCTGTCCTTACAGGATTAGGCCAGTAATTTCTTCTAACAACTGGTTCTCCAAACTGCTTAGAATGTTAACCACTGGTTTTAGCGAATAGGTGTGAACTGGTAAAATCCCACCCATGATGCCACCCAAATCTCAAATCAAAACCTTCAAGGCCTTGAATTTTTTAAAGTTATCCAGTTTTTTAACCTTACCAGATAACAAGCATCATAACATAATCTAAGATTTGGCAAACCCAGACCTCCTTTATCTTTAGAATCTTGTAGCATCTTGTATTTAATATTTTGTTTTTTATTTTGCCAAATAAATTGAGATATATCTTTTTGCCACTGTTTGAAAGTGGAATCTCTAATCAATATTGGTATAGTATGAAATAAAAATAACATTTTAGGTAGTACATTCTTTTTAATTACTGAAATTGTTCCTATTATTGGCAAATCCAATTTTTGCTATCCATTTAAATCCAATTTTATCTCCTTCCATATTTTACCGTATTTATTTTTGTAAAGCTTAGAATATTCCTCAGTGAGAGCTACCCCTCAAATATTATACCTTTTTCACAAATTTAAAATCAGTTTTAAATTCCGATTTCTTCTGTCCTTTACATAAATTGGTATAATAATTCCCAAAATGTCTTTGAATGTTTTTTGTTATCCATATAAGCCTTATTTCCCTCTTAAAGTACAGAATTTTAATAAAGAAAAAATAACATTAAAAAAATCACAGATAATCAACTTACAGAGAGAAACCCCAAATTAGAAAATCTCATCTAGTTGTCATTATGCTTAATATCATAATTAGATTAAATAATATATTTGCATTCTTCTTGGTAAGATTTCCCCAGCCAAGCAATTTCCAAAAGGCAGACTTAATATCTTTACTTTTCATGCTGTAGGTTATAGCACAGTAAATGATTCCTCCAGTTTGGGCAGAACAATTGACATCAGGTAGGTTAAATGAACCAAGAGGCTATTTCCAAAAAATAGGGAAACAACAAAGAGGTGGGGGGATGCAAGTGGAAAAGGCCTTCCCTTCTCTCAACTAAAAACATTTTCAACACGGTAAAGATTTGCACATAGGCCATAATGATGAATGAGAGGAACCAACCCCTAAAAAAGAACCAAAAATAAGAAGGTTTTACTTAGATCAGAATCATAACAAATGAGCTTGATTAATTGTGGAACTTCACAGGTGTTGTGGAGCGGTGGTGAAGATAGAGACAAGACACAGGCTTGAAGTTAACAGACTTTATTCTATTGAATAAAGGGTCGCCATGGCTGCCGAGGCTAACTGGCAGTCAGCTGGCGGCGACAGCTGATACCGTTTGACAGCTCCTTTTATAGCCGGCTGTCAAATGGCATCAGCCAATGGGAGCGATCGGCGCTCCCGCACAGGCGGCGGACCAGAGAGACAACTTGTCAGTCTGCGGACACAGCACTCCTTTCCCCTGGCCAGGCGCATGCGTAGTCCTGCAGCCCGGTAGGCCAACTTTGCTCGCGGCCAGATCGTCCAAGACCAAGGGGCTCGCCGGCAGGCAAAAAGTCCCTTACTCTTAGGGAGTCATCCGGAGATCCTTGCTGGCCTCCAGAAGCCCTCGCCTGAGTGTCCGGCTGCTGACCAGGTAGGTCCTTCCGACTGGCTCTCTGGGGGATGGTTCGGGATTCGGCTGGTAGACCGGGTTGCCAGGCGGGGAACTGTTCGCGGCTGCTGGGTAGACCGGGGTGTCTGGCTGGTCAGCTTCAGCAGGCGGTTGGTAGACCAGGGCATCCGGCAAGTAGGCTTCAGGTGGCGCGTAGACCAGCGCATCTAGTGGCTGGTAGACCGGGGCGTCTGGTGGGTAGGCTTCAGCTGGTGGCTGGTAGACCCGTGCGTCTGGCAGTCCCTGGGAGTCAATGGCAGATCTTTCCCAACGCCTCCTTAGTTGGTCTATGTGCCAGCGCCACACTCGGCCATCCTCCAACAGGATCCTGTAGGACTTGGGTCCTGTAATAGAAACTATTTGCCCTGGCATCCATAGAGGGTGCCCTGCATAGTTCCTGGCATAAACTAGGTCTTGCAGGCTAAATTCCCTGGCATGGCTGTCAGAGCCTAAAGGTGTGCCAGGGGCATAGTGGGGGTGTAACCTGTCCAAGGTGTCTGCCCATCAATAGTTTTGCAGGGGACTTGTTGGTGGTGGTGCATGGAGTAGAATGCTGGCTGAGTAAGTAAATGGACAGCTTGGAGTGCCAGTCTGCTTGGCCAAACCTTACCAAGGCTTCTTTTACAGATCTAACAGCCCTCTCAGCCATCCCATTGCTCTCAGGGTGAAAATGGGGAAGCGTCTGCAGCTAGAACCAGGGGAAGTTGCTGGTTAAACTGGACTAGAACTACATTTGAGGTTAGCAGGGATTTGACTGCTTGGAAAGCATTGGCTTCTCTTTGTCCCCAGTGCCAGAGGACTTTTTTATCTAGAAGTCTATGTAAAGGTTCAGCTATAGAAGCCTTGTGTGGAAGGAAAGCTGCATAGAAATCCAGGAGCCCTAAAAAGGCTTGTAGTTCCGTTTTGTTAGAAGGAGTAGGTGCCTCATGGATGGCCCTAACTTTTGTTTCTATAGGATGAATTCCAGAGACATCAATTCGATAACCTAGGAAGTCCACTTGGTTAGTGGCAATGGTGCACTTATCTTTTTTTAGTTTTAACCCATGCTGCCTAAACCGGTCAAGACCTTACCTAACCCTACGTAATAATTGTGTTTTGTTGGTGGCAGAGACTAGGATGTCATCGAAGTATGGGACTACTCCTGGGAGTCCTTGGAGAATTCTTTCCATCAGGGACTGGAAGATACCTGGGGCCACACTAACTCCAAATTGTAAATGTTTACACCTGAAAGCGTCCCTGTGGGTAACTATTGTTTGCAAGTCAGCAGTGTGATTGTCTACTGGGAACTGCTGATATGCTTGGGACATATCTAGCTTAGTGAAAATTGTGCCTGGCTCAAAAGAGTGCAGCAGGTGTTGAATTATGGGGACTGGGTAGCCACTAATTTGGAGAAAACGGTTGAGGGATGTTTTATAGTCTATGCAGATTCGCACGCTGCCATCTTTTTTGAGGGGGGTGACTATGGGGGTCTCCCATTTTGCAAAATCTACTTGTTCTAGTACCCCTTGCTTAATTAGCTTATCTAGTTCCAGATCCAATTTAGGGCAAATGGCAAATGGGACTCTGCAAGGTTTTAAACGAATGGGGGTGGCTTGTGGGCTCACATCAAATGAGATAGGGGTACCAGAATAACATCCCAGCTCATCACTAAAAACATCAGCGTAGTCCCTGAAGAGGGTGTCTACCTCAGTATTCACCACAGAGTGAATACCAGTTACACTAAGGCCCAGAGCAGGGAACCAATCTAGCCCAAGCAAGCTGGGAAGGGCACCATCTACAACCACCAGAGGCAAGTGGCCTCTAAAGTTCTGGAATTGAATAAGGAACTTGCCTTTCCCCAGGACTGGAATGGTCTTTCCCTGATAGTCTTGAAGAGTCAGGTGGCAGTTGAGCAGCTTCTTCTTGGAGAGTGTAGGGAGCAGCTTCTTCAGGGTGGCCCACGAGATGATTGAGAGGGCAGACCCGGTGTCCACCTCCATTCGACAGGGTTAATCTTCTAAAAAGACAAAAATGCTTGTTTTATTAGACCCAGGGGTGGTATTGTCTGAGTGGTAACAGGTATGGCAATCTTCAACTTGCCTTTGGAAGGAGGCAGCAACTTGAGGTCTTTGTGTGAAGGTTTTTTCAGCCTGGCAAACCCTAGCTATGTGGCCTTTTTTCTGGCAGCTTAGGCAGATGGCATTTCTGAATCTGCAGGTTGACCTGGGATGTGCCCCCCCACAGCTCAAATTGGGTTGCTGTCTGGCTGTTGGGTTGGTGTTTTTCCTTGGCCCCTCTGGGGGGGGGGTGGCAGTCTGAGGTGGTTTACATCAAGCAGTTCCTCTTCTAGGGATACCTCATCAAAGTGAATGGCAGAGCTCCCTTGCTTTATGGGGTTTCCCTGAATCTCAGCTGCTGATAGCTCTGATAGCTAAGCAGCCTGAGCTTCTTCAATGGCCAGGCTTAGGGTTAAATCCTTTTTTGCTAGTAAATGCCTCTGTAGTTTAAGGTCTCTAACCCCTCCTACAATTTGGTCAAGCAACTTGTCTTCCAGGTAATCCCTAAATCCACAGTGTATGGCAGCTGATCTTAAGGCTGCCATATACTGACTAACAGTCTCTCCTTCAGCCTGAACTCTCCTTCTAAAAGCTAGTCTCCTAGCTATTTGAGAGGGTTTTGGGGAGTAGTGGTTAGATAGAATTCCCTGCAACTACTCCCAGGGAATAGCCTTCACAGAGCATGGGGACACTTAAGCTGAGGTTGTATCAAAGACTGCAGCCCCAAAGAAACTCAGAAAATAGGATCTTTTCCTCAGATCAGTGGCTTCTGTCAGGTCGATAGCATTTAGGAAGCACTCAAACCAGTTCATATACAACTCCCACATCTCGCCCATCGGCTGGAAGGGAGAGAATGTCGGGTTTGTGCCCATCTTGGAAGCAGTGGTGCTGATTTCCTCAGCTGAGGAAGCTTTAAATTCACGCCTTTAAAAAGGCGCTTGCGTCTGTGCCTGTCAGGTAGCGTCAGACTCCCCAGGTGGGAGTTTGAACTTCGCGCTCGTGGACAGCATCAGCGGCGGTGACGTATTCAGCTCTTGGCGGCTTCGGGTCTTTTTGACAGTGACTGCACTCAGCTGTCTTGCCTGGTTGTCTCTTTGTCTCTTATCATATCCCACCCCAGTCGCCAGTGTTGTGGAGCGGCGGTGAAGATAGAGACAAGACACAGGCTTGAAGTTAACAGACTTTATTCTATTGAATAAAGGGTCGCCGTGGCTGCCGAGGCTAACTGGCAGTCAGCTGGCGGTGACAGCTGATACTGTTTGACAGCTCCTTTTATAGCCGGCTGTCAAATGGCATCAGCCAATGGGAGCGATCGGCGCTCCCGCGCAGGAGGCGGACCAGAGAGAGAACTTGTCAGCCTGCGGACACAGCAACAGGTTTCCCACAACTTCTTGGGTTGTTTTTTTCTTGAGGATTCACATCCATGTAATCAGGGGTGGGATTCTGCCAGTTCTGTCCACCTCTATAGAACCAGTAGCTCTGAAGAGTAGCAGACACAGAACCGGTTCTGTGTCTGCTGCTGTTTTGGCCCACCCGCCCACCCAGGCTCTTACCTGACTTTTATTTCCTGCTTTTTCAACTGCAGCTGCTTTGTGTGACACAGCTGCAGTTGAAAAAGCAGGAAAAAGGGGGTTTTCCAACTGCTGTGCACTTGCATGCAGCGCTGTTCAGCTGTCCGGGCAGCTCACAGGTTGTAAATTGTACTTGTGTGACTTGTGTGACTCACATGTGTGTGTAACAACAGAACCGATCAGATCCCATCCCTGCATGGAATCCTTCCCAAGCTCTATCTAAGTTTATTGAAATTAGCTCTCTAAAAGTCCAACACTTTAGTTTGACTTTGTTCTATTACTTGTACTTGCATAATATTGAATTACCAATCGCCCCCTAAGGTTCCTGTAGCTTCAACACCTTCATCGTTTAATTTTTGTTATTTATTTATTTATTTTCAATCGCTTACAAGATACAGGTATAAGAATAAACATAGTTTTAAATACATGAGATAGATACTTATAAGAAAAATAAAAAGAAACAATAGGGCAGGGATAGTAGGCATGATTGGTGCACTTATGCACGCCCTTTACAAGCCTCTTAGGAAGGGGGTGAGGTTAGTAGTAAACAGTCTAAGGTTAAAGTTTTTGGGGTTTGGGGAAGAAATCACAGAGTCAGGTAGAGTATTCCAAACATTGACCACTCTGTTGCTGAAGTCGTATTTTCTACAGTCAAGTTTGGTGCGGTTAACCTTGAGTTTGTATCTATTGTGTGCTCTTGTATTGTTATGATTGAAGCTATTCATCTGCAGGTAGGACATTGCAATGTATGATTTTATATACTATATTTAGATTGGACCGAAGGTGGCAAAGTACTAGGTTTTCTGGGTCTAGATTTTCAAGTCTGGTGGCATAAGGTATTCTGCAATGATTAGAGGAGCAGAGAACTCTTCTTGTGAAATATTTCTGGACTTTTTCAATTGTGTTAATATCAGATACATGATATGGGTTCCATATCATGCATATCATGTTAGTGAGAATTAAGTCCAATATGGCCAATCCACTAGTTCCATTCTCTAATGTCTGGGAGACAAAGTTGACTGCTAGGTTTGAGAGGAAACTGTTTGATCTTAAATGTCATCAGATTGTTTGGTTGATAAACAGAGTGTAATACAAGGGATGACAAACAACTATATAATGATCATGTGCTACGGCTGAAAGAGGTACACATTTTGTGCTTCAAAAGTAACAAAGAAATACAATTGTAGAAGATGGTTTTGTTATGTCCCTGGGACTCTCCACAGTCCCCACTCAGGTCCGCTCAAGTTGTGGGGCGCGTTACTGCCTCCCCATTGGCTGACCACCCCAGCAGCTGGCTATATAAGCAGGCTGCGGGGTTCGGTTAGCCGCTGGTTGTTGCGAGCCCGTTCCAGGCTGGCGAGCTCAATCAGCCCTTTATTTCTAATAATAAAGTATTTGTTGCTTGCAATGCCCTGGCTAAGTCTCTCATTCCTCCGAACTTAACACTGGTGACGAGGATGGGATTCTTTCCAGAGGCATAACGCGACCGCTGAGTCACTAGCCGCTGATCCCAGCTAGAGAGAGAAAGCGATCAGCCGGCAACGAAAGCGAACTAGGGAAAGTGAAAAACGCTGTAGCCGTTTTGCTAGCCTGCGAACGCTGAGCCGCAGCCAGAGAGAAAGCGGTCAGCGAACTAATGAAAGTGAGAGAAACGCCTGTAGCCGTTTTGTTAGCCTGCTACAGAAGGAAGTGTAGCGCTGCGAGCCGCAGCTGCTCATTCTAAAAGGCGCGAAAATTCAAACGGCTGTCAGTTGAATTTCCCGTCTAGTAACAGCACGGTGCTGTAAGCTGAAGTCAGGCGCGAAATTCAAAAACGCTGCCAACGGCCGTTGCAGCCAAAACACCAGCAGTCCCAGAGAGAGAATTGAGAGTTGTAAAAACACCTCTCCAGAGCTGAAGTCACTATCCTTTTGCTGGCACAAAAACCTTTCCTGCTGCTACCCAGAGATTTTCTCAACAGGTCATCTAACGAGGATTTCATCATGAACTCCCACCCAGCCTTCCCATCGTTCAAACCGGATGAGGAGAAGTGGGAGTCATATAAGAATCGTTTTAATCATTACATCGATGCCATAGGGCTGGCTGATGCAGGGGAGCACCGGAAGAAATAATTTTTTCTGAGCTACTGCGGGGCCATAGTCTTCGACACTGCCACAGCCCTGGTAGCTCCACGTGAGTTAAGAACGTCCCCTGGACCGAACTATTAGAAATCCTCACTAACCATTATTCTCCTAGACCCTCACAGATTGCCAGGAGGTTCACCTTCCGCATGAGGAAGCAGACTGAAAAAGAGTCTATCAACCAATACATGGCTGCCTTGAGGACTGCAGCACTCCATTGCGGGTTCGGGAGCTACCTTGATGACATGCTCCTCGACCAGCTCGTATGCGGGGTCAAAGACCTCCATCTCCAAAGACGTCTATTGGCCAAGAAGGACCTCAACCTCGCCCAAGCCGTCGAGGAAGCCTTGGCATCAGAGTTGGCTACCCAATCAGCCACGGAAATCCAAGGCCCGTGCACAAACAACCCACTGCCACCATCCATTCAGAAGAGGTGGTCAACACAGAGGAGTCCAGCGACCAGGCTGACATCCACCGCCTTGCCCAGACCAGACAACCACAGGTAGGAGCCAGGCAAGAAAGCAGCCATCCGCCTAAGCACATCACCCTGTGCCTGTCCTGTGGCGGATCTCATCCGAGGGCCACCTGCAAGTTCAAGGGAGCCACCTGCAACAATTGCCTCAAAAAGGGGCACATAGCCAGAGTCTGCCAAGCTGCTCGCTGTCCCACGCACGGGGCCCCTCCTCCTTTTCACGATCGGGTCCACAAAGGCAAGTACTAAACTGTTGCACTCGCCATTTTGCTAAACATACCTGCAATGCCATTAGTAAAATCTCGCTCTCTGTCCTATTAGAAGGTAAACCATGCCTTATGGAGGTTGACACGGGGTCAGCGCTCTCAATTATTTCGTGGAACACCCTCAAGAAGCTACAGCCCAAGCTATCCAGGAACCAACTCCAGAAGTGCCAGCTCTCCTTGAGGGACTACCAGGGGAAGGACATTCCGGTACTTGGCAAAGGCAAGTTCCATGTTAATTTTAAAGCTTTCAAAGGTTACCTGCCTCTAGTGGTAGTTAGCGGCAACCTCCCCTCTCTATTGGGGCTTGATTGGTTTCCCCATCTCGGCCTAGGGTTAACAGGAGTCCATGCTGTCTCCACCTCTGACACTGACTCCTTATTCGCTGACTACTCAGGCGTATTCAGCAATGAGCTGGGATGCTATAACGGTACCCCCCATCTCATTCACAGTAGACCCCAGGCAGTTCCAATTAGACTAAAACCCATGAGAGTCCCATTCGCCATCTGGCCTAAAGTGGATGCGGAGCTAGACAAGTTATTGAAGCAAGGGGTCATTGAACCAACAGACTTCGCCAAGTGGGAGGCCAATCGTCACCCCCCTTAAGAAGGATGGCAGTCTGAAATTTGCTCGGACTATAAAACCACAATCAACAAATTTTTACAAGTTAGCGCTTACCCAGTCCCTGTCATACAACATCTATTGCACACTTTTGAACCCGGCAACATTTTCGCCAAGTTGGACATGTCTCAAGTGTATCAGCAGTTCCCTGTTGACAATCAAACAGCCGAACTGCAAACCATCGTCACCCACAGGGGTGCCTTCCGCTGCAAGCGTCTCCAATTTGGCGTAAGCGTTGCCCCAGGCATTTTCCAATCCCTCATGGAGCGCATACTCCAGGGTCTCCCTGGCGTAGTACCTACTTCGATGATATATTGGTCTCGGCCAGGGACAGACCCCAACTCTTCCAGAGAGTCAGAGCAGTGTTAGACAGGTTCAGACAGCATGGACTCAAATTAAAAGGGAGAAATGTGCCATTGCCACTAGACAGGTGGACTTTCTGGGCTATAAAATTGACGCCTCAGGTATTCACCCCTGGAGTCCAAGGTTAAGGCAATCCATGAAGCACCCACACCAACAACCAAAGCAGAGTTACAAGCCTTCTTGGGGTTATTGAACTTTTACGCATCATTCCTGCCCCATAAAGCTTCAGTAGCTGAGCCTCTCCACAGGCTCTTAGATAAAAACTCTCCTTGGCACTGGGGTCACAAGGAAGACACTGCTTTTCACGCAGTCAAATCGTTACTCACTTCTAACGCAGTACTTATTCAGTTTGACCCCCATCTTCCACTAGTGTTGGCAGCTGACGCATCCCCTTTCGGGATTGGAGCTGTTTTAAGCCACAGACTACCAAATGGCTCCGAGGCACCAATCGCCTTCTTTTCTAGAACCCTCTCGTCAACAGAGCGAAACTATAGCCAGATAGACAAGGAGGCTTTAGCTGCCGTAGCAGCAGTTAAGAAATTTCACGAATTCCTGTTCGGCCACTCTTTCGAACTAGTGACGGATCATAGGCCTCTCCTGGGTCTCCTGGCCGGCGACAAACAAACCCCACAAGTGTTGCCCCCAAGAATGACGAGGTGGACCCTATTCTTGGCAGCCTATTCATATAAACTCATACACCGCCCAGGAAAAACCTTAAGCCATGCAGACGCTTTCAGCCGCTGCTCCCTGCCTGCTCCAGCTGAAGACCCGGCCCCGGTCCACGCTATCTTTGAGGTCACCCAGCTCGACCTTCCTGTCACTGCCCTCGATATCGCCACCAAATCCAAAAAGGACAAAACGGTTGCCCAGGTACTGGACTGGGTGAGGAGGGGTGGCCGGGCACGAGTATTTCTAACGAATTCACACCCTTTAAAATACGCCAACAAGAATTATCTAGTTTGCAGGGCTGTTTGCTGTGGGGCACCAGAGTGGTCATCCTGGCCCAACTGCGCACCCGAGTCTTGGAAGCACTACACGAGGGCCACCCTGGCATTGTCAGGATGAAGGCGTTGGCACGCAGCTACGTGTGGTGGCCTGGCCTCGGCGACGACATCAGCAAATGGGTAAGCTCGTGTCAACCCTGCCAGGAGTCTAGACCATCCTCCAATCACCACCCCCACAAAGTGGGAAAGTGCCAACGCACCCTGGTCCAGACTGCACATTGACTTAGCGGGTCCAGTTCACGGCAGAATGTTCTTGGTGGTGGTGGACTCATACTCTAAGTGGATTGATGTGGCCCAACTATCCACCACCACCACTCAAGCCATCACCAAGGTATTGACCCGCCTGTTCGTGACCCATGGGCTTCCAGACTCCATAGTTTCTGACAACGGCCCCCAGTTTGCCTCAACAGAGTTCAGCCGTTTTGCCGCAAATCTGGGCATCCGTCACATCTTCACGGCTCCCTTTCACCCCGCCAGCAACGGGTTGGCAGAGAGAGCCGTTAGAACCACGAAGGAAGCATTGGCCAGATTCGGCAATGAAGACTGGCACCATAGACTATCCCGTTTCTTGCTGGGTCAACACGCAACCCCGTGCACAGTCACTAATAAATCCCCAGCCGAACTACTGATGGGCAGACGCCTAAGAACCGTGTTAGATAGACTTCACCCAAATTACTGCCCTGACTCACCCCTCGTTTCTTCAGCGGGGAGCAGAGGTTTTGTTTTGCAGGAGAGCATCTTCGCGAGGAACTATGCGGGAGACCCACTGTGGATCCCTGGAGTGGTCATTGCCATCACTGGTCCCCGGTCATACAAAGTCCAGTTAGATGATGGTCGCATCTGGAGGAGACACCTGGACCAGCTTCGTAAGCGCCTAGTCACTACGCCCTGCGCAGAACCATGGGCACAACCCAACAAACAGGCACCAAGCCAGACTCCCTTCAACTTCAGCCCGGAAGATACTCCACCACCTCTACGTGAGTCACTGAGCGAGGAGCCAGACAGAGACCACGCAGAGGGTATGTCGCCCGAACCAACGTACGAGGACACACCGTTGCCAGTCGGCTGTTCTACCCTGTACCAACACAGTCCGCTGAGCATGCCCGCGTTTCCTCATCAGTTCAACCATCTCCTCGGGCTCCGGGCCAGTGGTCAACGCACCCGAGCTACGACGCTCAGAGCGCCAGCACAGACCTCCGGCTTATTTGAACGATTACGCATGTTCACATCTGGGGGGAAGGGGTGTTATGTCCCTGGGACTCTCCACAGTCCCCACTCAGGTCCGCTCAAGTTGTGGGGGGCGTTACTGCCTCCCCATTGGCTGACCACCCCAGCAGCCGGCTATATAAGCAGGCTGCGGGGTTCGGTTAGCCGCTGGTTGTTGCGAGCCCGTTCCAGGCTGGCGAGCTCAATCAGCCCTTTATTTCTAATAATAAAGTATTTGTTGCTTCCAATGCCCTGGCTAAGTCTCTCATTCCTCCGAACTTAACAGTTTTGTGCCGTGACAGGAAATCTCACAGTTTTTGGAGGACAGTAGTGGAAATGTATATGATCTCCACAAAAGAAAGATTGCTAAAGAAGAAGTACATAGGAATTTGGAGAGATTGATCTATCCTGGTCAATATAATGATAGTTAGAGTCCCAACTAAAGTTAAGAAATATACAACAGTACTATGACAAAAAGAAGAGTCTGATTGTTTAGATGAGTGGTTCCAAACTTTTTCAGTCCACTGGTCCCTTGGTGCTACAAATTCATCCTTAGTGCCCCTCACCCAAGGTTGGGATTCAAATTTCTGTGGGCGTGGCCTAATTTGAGGGTGTGGTTTGCTGGTCACGTAATTGGGTGGGCGTGAGATGCTGGTCATGTAACCGGGTGGGCATGGCTTGCTGGTCATGTTATTGGGTAGGTGTGGTTTGGTGGTCATGTGACTGGGTGGGCATAGCCAGGTGACTGGCAAACCAAATACAAGTGGTCCTCACTTAATGGCTGGTTGTTTAGCAAGTGTTCTAATTTATGATTGGCCTCCCTAGACCTACTTGACCTGTTTTTGGAATTTTGACAGCCATGCGCACACATACACACACAATCCCTTCCAATCCTGCTGGAGCAGGTCATTGGACTAGAATTGGCAAAGCACCCCTGATTAGATTCTGGTAGTGAATAGAATCTAATCAGAGATGCTTTGCCGATTCTTGTTGATTTTTATTTGTATTTCTTTATTTTATATTGCTGAATTGCATTGACGTGTGTCCCTTCTTGTGCATAACCCAGAAGCTTTTGTGATTCTTTGCAGCAAAAATTACCAACCTCTGGCTTTGCTCTACTTTTCAAATGTGCCGCCACTGCTGCGTTCTAGGTGCCGGCCCCGCAAATCCACCCCATTGAGCCTGCTGCATGGGAGGTACCTGCCCAAGCAATCTGAGTGGAACAGTGCACCAAGTCAATGAGGTGAGTCTGAAAGAGAGAAAGAGAGAGACAGAAAAGAAAGAGAGAGAGAAAGAGAGAAGGAAGAAAAGAAAGAGAAAAGGGAAAGAAAAAAAGGGGGAGATAGAAGGGACAGAAAGAAAAAGAAATAAAGAAAGAGGGAGGGAGGGAGGAGAAAGATAATGAGATATCTATTCTAGTCCAATCACCTGCTCCAGCAGGGTTAGAAGGGAGTGTGTGTGTGTGTGTGTGTGTGTGTGTGTTCTTCTTGTAATTTACTGGTACATTTTGGTTTGGTACATTTTGGCACTGTAATACATTGGGGAAAAGTTATTTTTAAGGTGGAGTTCTGGTCCAATGGATCCTGTTTAAAGCCTCAACAAAATGTAAGAGCTTCCTGATAGTCTTGACCATGTTTTGTCCACAAAATCTTTAATAGAAGCCGAAGATGTTTCAATGTGGAAAAGGGCCTCAGTCTAAACTAGGCCTCATTTCAATCTGATGCGTCAGGTCTCTCTCTCTCTCTCTCTCTCCCTCTCCCTCTCCCTCCCCCTCCCCCTCCCTCCCTTCCTTCCAAACTGGCTTTGCTCTACTTTCCCAATGTGCCTGCAGGGCCGGTGCTTCGAACATGGTTGGATAGATGGCTAGAGAGACAGGTAGGTAGGTATGTAGGTAGATAGAGAGATAGATAGATATATTGGTAGATAAATAGGTAGGCAGGCTGGCAGGCAGGCAAGCAGGCAGGAAGACAGACAAACAGACCTTTTGGACAGATGTATGGATAAGTAGGTAGGTAGATAGATAGATCTATATTGGTAGATATGTAGGTAAGTAGGTAGGTAGGTAGACAGAAAGGCAGGCAGGCAGGCAGGCAGACAGGCAGACAGACAGACAGACCTTTTGGATGGATGGCTGGATGGATGGATGGATGGATGGACAGATGAACAGACAGACAATGCGATAGCGGCAGCACTTTGGGAAAGTGGTGGTGGCTGCTTTTCCCAATTTTATTTATTTTATTTTATTTATTTGTCAATTGTTTACGAGATAATAAGTAAAAGTGTATACATAATTATGGATACATGAAATGAGTACATATAAGAAAAATGAAAGAAAAATAAAAGAAACAATAGGACAGGGACGGTAGGCACGTTGGTGCGCTTATGCACGCCCCCTACAGACCTCTTAGGAAAGGGGTGAGGTCAATAGTAGACAGTCTAAGGTTAAAGTTTTTGGGGTTTGGGGAAGAAACTACAGAGTCGGGTAGAGTATTCCAGACATTGACCACTCTGTTGCTGAAGTCGTATTTCCTGCAATCAAGCTTGGTGCGGTTAACCTTGAGTTTGTATCTGTTGTGTGCTCTTGTGTTGTTATGGTTGAAGCTGAAGTATTCATTGACAGGTAGGACATTGCAATGTATGATTTTATATACCATGCTTAAATCAGACCGAAGACGGCGTAATTCAAGGTTTTCTAGTTCTAGAATTTCAAGTCTGGTGGCATAAGGTATTCTACAACGAGTAGAGGAGTGGAGAACTCTTCTTGTGAAATATTTCTGGACTTTCCCAATTGTGCTAATATCAGATACGTAATGTGGGTTCCAGACTGATGAGCTGTATTCGAGTATTGGTCTAGCAAATGTTTTGTATGCTCTAGTTAGTAGTGTGATATTACCAGAGAAAAAGCTACGTAAGATTAGGTTAACAACTCTTAATGCCTTTTTGGCTATGTAGTTGCAGTGGGCACTAGCACTTAGATCATTAGAGGTGAGTATTCCAAGGTCCTTTACAGAGCTTGGATCATCAACAAGATCTTGACTATTCAGCTTGTATTTTATTTTCGGATTTTTTTGCCAATATGTAAGACAGAGCATTTATTTGTTGAGATTTGAAGTTGCCATTTGTTTGACCATTCTGATACACAGTCAAGATCTTTTTGAAGGGTAGCAGTATTGTCTGTGGTATTGAACAGCTTTACATCATCAGCGAAAAGAACGCAGTTGCTCTTAATATGATCACAGAGGTCATTTATGTAGAGTATGAAGAGAGTTGGTCCTAGAACACTGCCTTGGGGGACACCACTATTGACAGGTACAGAATTTGATAGGACACTCCCAATTTTGACCATTTGTTGTCTGTTTGACAGGAATGCTTCTATCCAGTTATGCAGTTGTTCAGAGATACCATAGGATTTTATTTTTAGTAGTAGTTTGTCATGTACCACTGAATCAAAGGCTTTACAGAAATCTATGTAGATTGCATCTATTGTTTTGCCCTGATCAAGTTGTGTAGTCCATATGTTTTTGCAGTGTAAGAGTTGCAGATTACAAGATAGTTTTTTTCTGAAACCAAATTGTTTATTGGAGAGTAGGTTGTTTGTCTCTAAGTGGAGGATGATGGATTGGTTAATAATTGATTCCATGACTTTACAGGTGACACAGCATAAGGAGATTGGTCTGTAATTTTCAACTAGGCAAGGGTCTCCCTTTTTGAAGATGGGGATGACTGTGGCTTGTGACCATAGGTTAGGTAAGGAACTGGTCCTGAAAGATTTTTCAAAGATTATGCTTAGAGGTTTGGCTATGGCAGTGGATAACTTTTTAAAGAAATAGGCACATATTCCATCCGGTCCAATAGATAGGGATGGTTTTAGATTGCGTAGTGCTTTTTCAACATTGTCTTCTGTAAAATCGATATGTATTAGATCACTGTAGTTATCTGTGGTTCAGCTAGGAAATGCTGGGCATGATCCATTGCTGTTTACAAATACTGAGCCAAAAAATGTGTTAAAGATGTTGGCTTTAATGGTGTCATCGTTGCAGTCTTTACCATTAGGTCCTATCAGGGGTGGGATGGACCTTGAATCTTTTAGTTTGTTGCTTACAAAATTGTAAAAAGCATTGGTGGAATTGGTGCTTAGAAGGTTTTCCTCTTGTTTAATGTGATAATTGGTGCATTCGGTCTTTATTTGGTGGCATAAATTTTTGTATCGGCTTTTGAAATTGGCAACGTGACCAGATTTGTTTTTCCGCCAGAGTGATCTCTTTTTGGATTGAAGTTTCCTTATTGTTATGGGCAATCTGTTTTTTTGTTTTGTTTTGGGAGTAGTTGTTGGTACATATAGTTTGATGACTCTTTTGACTTCAAGTAAAAATATGTTGTAATGGTCTTCAACAGTATTGCATCCAGTGAATAGAGATTGCCAATCAAGGGATGAGTGATCGTTGTTTATAGGATCATAGTTGCCTTTTTTGAAATTATAATTGGGGATCACATCATTGTGGTGGTTTTTGTGTGAACGTATGTTGAGACAAAAGTCAATCATATTGTGGTCACTGCTGGAAAAGGGTTCTTTAGTTTGTATTCCGTAAATTGAATTCAAACTATTGCAGAAGATGAGATCGAGGCAGTTGTTTAGTCTAGTGTTGTTGGATACTAGTTGTTCCAGTCCCAGATTTGTAACAGCATTGTAAAAGGTTGCATGTATGGTTTCAGTTGTACATTCATTTAGGGTCCAGTCAATATGAGGCAGATTGAAATCACCAAGAAAGATAAAAGGGTATGGGCAGGATGCTGCCCATGTTAGTAGTGTATTTAGCTTGTTTACATGTTCGATGTCATAATCAGGTGCTCTGTAACATAGTAAGAATTGAATTGTGATATTTAAGGATAGTTCACAGATAATGGTCTCAGGAAGAGCAAGCTCCTGGGTAACTTGGATATTTTTTAGATGTAAGGACTTTTTGTAGAAAATAGCAATACCACCTCCTCTACGAATTTCATGATCTGATCGGTAAACATGATAGTCTCTTACTGTGGTAATGGAGTCGGGGAGAGATGCATTGAGCCATGTTTCACAGACAAATATAATGTCGAATTTAGCCATATTTAGTAGGAGGAAAAATTCAGGTATTTTATTTACAAGGCTTCTTGCATTGAGTAGCTTGCATTTAAGGCCAGCAGTAGTTGGAATTGAGGTAGTTAGGGGCGTGCGTGCCTAGTCTTGGGTGATGGTGGATTGGTTGAGGTAGGGTTGTGGTTGAAGGTTAAAGCTGAGTTGCGGGATGTGTGACTTACTTTTGATACAGTCAGCATGGTAGTCAATGTACAGGTCCTTCTCTCCATTGTCGAGACGTTTTTTGAGTTCAGTGCGGAGTACACGGGAGCGGGCATGTTGCTGTATGGTTAGGTCAGGGCGACAACGGAGGTTCTTATGGTTGGTGTTGGTTTTGGCGAGTGAATTTATAGTGTAAATGAATTTGCGTTTGCTTGATTCATTTTTGCAAATGACCCTGCAGAAGCGTGGGGTCACAGAGCCGTCACTGTTTTTGAGCTCTCGGCCAATGCGGGAAATGTCAAGTATTTCATCAGGGGAGATGGTTGATGCTTGACAATCACTGATGATGTTTCGGACAGTTGTGATGTCATCATTATCATTGATGCCCTCTAGACCAAATAAGATGGCATTTGGACGTTTCCGTTCACGCTCAACAGCCTCTCTGATGAGGATTGGGATATCAATATTTGTCTGGGTTATGTTTTTTTGTGGATTGGGTTGTGGATTGGGTTGTGGTTGTTGAGTAGAGATGTGGTTTGTAGCTATTGGATGTTCAGGTTTTTGCGTTGTGTCTTTTTTTTCGAGGTTGGATAATCTTTCTTTTAAGGCGTCCAGGGATGCTACTTTGGTGTCAAGGGATGTTAATCGTGTTTCAAGGGTATTGACTCTTTCCAACAGATCCAGTTTGGGTCTGCATGAATTGCAGAGAAATGGAAACTCATTGGATGATTCTAGGTATTGAATCAATTGCTTGGGTAATCCCAAGCAGTCATGATGAGCGTATTTGTTACACAGAGAACATTTGTGCTGCCGCATTCGAGGCACCAGCTCCGGTGCGATAGAACAGTCAATGGGCCTGCAGGGCCAGCATTTCAAGCACCCCCCTGCCACCTCTTAGAACCCCTCTGCTGACCCCCTTGGGGATGCTAAGAGGCAGCAGGGGGGGCGTTTGAGGCGCCGGTCTGCAGGGTCACCCATTGACTGTTGCACCGCTCCAGAGCTGGCACCTCGAATGCCCCCTGCCACCTCTTAGTGCCCCTCTGCCGGCCCCCTTAGGGATGCTAAGAGGTGGCAGGGTGGTGGTGCATCGAATGCGGCCGTGGCGGCATGTAACGTGCCACCGCTGCCACATTTGAGGTGCCGGCTGTGGACCAGTTCAACAGCTGGCGCCTCAAACACCCCCTGCCGCCTCTTAGTGCCCTTCTGCTGCCCCCCTTAGGGACACTAAAAGGTGGTGGTGGGGCATTCGAGGTGCTGGCTCCGGAGCAGTACAACAGTCAATGGGTGAGCCCATAGGGCTGGTGCCTCGAAGCGCCCCCTGCTGCCTCTTAGCACCCCCCTGCTGGCCCCCTTGCCTCTTAACACCCCCCTAAGGCATCCCACCGCCCCCAGGGGGTGGTACCGCCCACTTTGGGAACCACTGGGTTAGATTAATAGAGAACCCCAGCAAGAGAAATTCAGTAATACTTCTCTGATTCTGATTTTCTGTTGGCCTAATGTCCATTGTTATGCCCCAGCACATAACATTTATACGCAGTTGTTGTTCTTTTGCCCCAGCTACACCCAGAGATACAAACACCAAGTATATTGTTTGAAGTTGACCCCAGCCCATTACTCATCATCCCACATTCTCAAAACAAGTGCACGCTGGGAAGCCAGACTCCATTTCCTTTAGCATTTTGTGAAGGCAGAAACATACAAAAAAATCCATTTTAATCTGTGGCACATGGTCATCCAAGGACAAACCCACATCCCACACAAATGTGATTTAAATTCTTGTATTTGGTGTGATACTGCACATTGATTTTTTTGTATTATCTTTCATATATTCCTGAGAACTTGTGTTCTTTCTGAATTTCTACTATATCTTGACTTAGGTATAGTTGTTTTTCAAACTCAATATTCCCTGGGGTTACATGAAAAATTCCCATTTGAGAGAAAGAAACCATTGGGGTTATCACTGTTCCTTGGTGAAAACAGTGAATAAAAATAAGTAATTGAGGATATTCATGGCTTTGAAAGCAGATACTTTGACAAAGTTGAGAGTTTTACCAATGATAACTGTAAACATAATAATAAATTAGTCACAGATAATAAATAAACCACAGAGCAGAGCTTATTTAAACATAAAGGCATAACTATACATAATCAAATTCTTATAAACTTGCTAAAATAATAAATTAAAAATTAAGAATGTTTAAAGTTTAAAAGTGAGGATGAGGTTTATGACCTTATTCTGCAAAGCCTTCTTCGGTTATGTAGCATCAACCTGAGGTGACCATGGTTGCATTTTATCTCCAGGCAATTGAGATGAGATTAAAGTGTCAGCTGATATTTCTCATACTCAAGCAGATAACATCAGCAGGACATCACAAAGGGTAGTGATTTGATATCTGTGCAAAGCTTTATCACAAGTATCACAGTTCAGAAGCCCATCTGAATTAGTCAGGGCTTAGACTGAAAGCAACCTTTGATGCTGCTTTAATTAAAGATAGAAGACAAGGAAGAAGAAATACTGGTAGGACTTTGGATTACATTAATAGTTTACAGATCTCTTTTCAGATCTCTGAAGTTTTATGTTTTATTCAGTTTTTGTAATTTAGAAAACAATATTTAAAAGTGATAATCAGTTTGTAAATAATTTACATTTTTATAATTGTTTGCATTTACGTTGACCCAGCTCAATTTCTGCAATTAAAATTTAATTACATGGGTTGAGTTGAATATATAGAAGCTTTCAATGGATAAAGGTCCTTTAAGAAAAAGAAGAGAAAAATCAAGACTTATCATCTCCATAATTATATTTTGCATAATTATACAGGCACATATTATTTTACTGTTGAATTGCCTAATTAATATAGAAGAAAGCAGGATTAAACAATGATAGCTAGTTCTATTTCATACCTTATTGAAATTAATGGGACTTTATTCATGAGGAAGCTTAGTTGAATTGAAATCAATCTTATTTATTGTCAGATTTGGCCATTGTGATAACAAACTTTTATTCATTTTAATAGATAAAAACTAAGTTTAATCCTGGAATGAATCAATTGATCTTCAAATTTATTATGTTATACAATAGATTTTTTAAAAAGTTTTTATTTTTAAGACAAACATATACAAACAAAACATAAAAACATAAAACCATCTTCCATTTTATATGCATACAGTGTGTTAGTTGGTTATAAATCTTTTGGGCTATCCTTTCATAGTCATTACAGTTTATATAGATTTTCACATTGTCAAACTAACATATGCTTATATATTTATCAGTTATTAATCATCCATGACTAAACTATTTATTCCATCATTTTATACGAGACATTCCAAATTTTATTTTGAAATTTATATTGTACTTTCATCCAATGGTTATATATGTCTGTATTATATTTTATATCAATCTATTGAACTTCTATTACAAAATTATCTAATCTATTACATTACCATGGCTTTTTGTCCAACCATTGATAAAACAAATCCCATATCATATAAAATTGCTTATCTTCTTGATGTCTAATTTCAAATGTCCATTTACTCATTTCAGCACAATACATAATTTTCTTAATAACTTCCTCCTGCATAGGTATTTTTTCATTTTTCCAATTCTTAGCAAATACAATTCTAGCTGCTGTCAAGAATTTACAATCAAATATTTCAGCTCTTTATTGTATATTTCTGGTATAATTCCCAATAAAAAGATCTCAGGTTTAAAGTCTATGTGTTGCTTTATCATTTTTTCCAACCATGTGTAGATTTTAGTCCAATTACTTTTTGCATCCGAGCATGTCCACCACATATGGTAATATGAACCAGGTATCTGATGACATTTCCAACATTTATCTGATTTATTCTTAAACATTTTCACAATTCTCGATGGGGGTAGGTGCCACCTGTAAAACATCTTATACAAATTTTCTTTACATGCAGTTGACATTGTCATTTTATAATTTTGTGACCACAATTTTTGCCATTTCTCTAAATCAATACCCAAGCAATGATCATTTCTTTGACTTGTTCTTCCTCCAACTTAAATTCTAATAAATATCCATAGAGTTTTTTAATTAACTTTTCATCAGTACCCATCAGAATTTTATCTAAATCAGTCAACTTATAAATACCTTCTGTTTTGAAGTCTTTATCAAATTTAGATTGTATTTACAAATATAAAAACCAATACATTTTTACACCTTGTTCTTCCAATGCTTGCATAGATTTAAGTTCCCCCTTTTCATTCAATATCTCACCATATCTAACTGTTTGTTTCTTTTTATATCTTATTGGATAAGAAAAAGCTTCAATAGTAGATATCCATAACGGGATTTTTAAGTAATATTGTCTTTTTATCTTCTCCCCAGTTCAGAAATAGTGCCTCTCTAATGTAATGTTTTCTAAAATACCCCTGTGTTTTAGTTCCCTTATACCAGAGGAAAGCATGCCATCTCAGCAGCAAGTCATGCCCTTCTAAAGTCAATAATCTACTGTTCCCTAATGTTATTCATTCCTTTACCCACATCAGATTTGTCGCTTGGTAATATAACTCCCAGTTGGGCAAGGCAAACCCTCCTCTTGTTCTTGCTTCTTGTAACAGTATAAGTTTTATTCTCGCTTTCTTACCCTGCCAGATATATTTCAGCACAATTTTATTTAAGTCTTCAAAAAACTCTTTCCCTGGTCGAATTGGAATTATCTGGAATAAATATAAAATTCTAGGCAATACATTCATCTTAATTGTAGATATTCTCCCAATCAATGATAGTTGTAAGTTATCCCATTTTGCCAAATCTGTCACAATCTGCTGTTTGAGTTTAAGATAGTTATCCTCCTTCAGTGTTCTACATCTTGGTGTAATGTATATCCCTAAATACTTAACCTTATTCGTGATCTATATTTCTAAAATCTCTAATATAAATACAGGTCATCTGCAAAGGCTTGCAATTTATACTCTTCCTTTTTAATTTTCATTCCTTTTATTTCTTTTTCTTCTCTAATATTCCTATTCAACACTTCCAATGTTAACACAAACAACAGAGGCAACAGTGGGCAACTTTGTTTTGTCCTTTTCTGACATCTATGGATTCTGTTAATTCTCCATGTACCATAACCTTTGCAGTTTGTTTATGATATATTGCTTCAATGGCTTGGATAAATTATGCAATAGATTTTTGTGAACTTCATTTCTGAAGTTCTTTGGAAAAAAAAGCACTTTTCTATTAATTAGGGGAATTTGGTTTCCCAATTTTGGGGGAACATTATAAATTATATCATTTTGCATAATTTTACTTGTACTAAATTTTGAACAACTGTTATTAGTAAATTTCTAAAATTTTGTTTACATTTCTATTATATCTATACTAATGCTTGGTTTTTTCAAAGCCAATTTTCCTTGGGGCTAAAGGAAGTAATTATTATTTTAAAAAACTCAAAGGCTTGGACACTGTGCTTAAAGGACACAGTACTTCATTATTTTTAAGAAGTATGCCATAACTTTTCCATAACCCATTTTTCCATCTGAAAATATGGTAATGAGTTAATGAAGACATCTACCTGAAGAATTATATTCAGAAAACTTCAACTAATACAGAATGCAGTTGCATGGTTAGAAAATAGTGCCAGATATAACACACATGTGATACCACTACTATATAAGCTGCGTCTGTATGTTTGCAGCTGCAATTGTCACATTTAAAGCCCAATACCAGGGGTGTCAAAGTCAAGGCCCAAGGGCTAGATCCAGCCCACAGAGTGCTTAGATGTTGCCCGGGGGGAGGTACCCTGAAAACAGCAAAGGACTAGCTTGCAGTGCCTCTGCCAGCAAAAATGGAGTTTGAAAGGGCTGCATGATTTGGCTGTGGTGGTCTCCTGCAGCCTCTGCCAGTAAAAATGGAGCTCTAGGGGCTGCATGTAGCCTCCTGGACACCATTTTTGCTGGCATAGGGCTGCAGGAGGCCATTGTGGCTTAGAATGGGCATGGGCACCCCCAAGCTCCATTTTCCCTGGCAGATAGCTAGCAAAACAAACTAAAAACAAAACAAAAACATGCAAGGAGGGACAAGAAAGGAGAAAGGGAAGAGGAAAGGCAAAGAAAAAGAATGGAACATGGGAAGAGAGTAAGGAACGAAAAATATGGAAAGAAGGGATGGAAGAAGAAAAGAGAATAAAGAGGGAAGGAAAAGGAAGAAAAGGAAGGAAGAAAGGAAGGAGATTGTAATGAGAGTGACGGAGATCTAAGGGAAGTTCTGCCTTAGCACTAGGGCACCATAGGTGCCCCCATCATGAGTGATGTTAAGCTGGCCACACCCACTCTGGCCACACCTACCCTGGCCATGCCCACCCTAGGGCCCCTGAGGTAAAAAACTATCCTGATGCAGCTCTCAATGAAATTGAGTTTGACACCCCTACCCTATACAGTTTAGGACTAGGTTACCTGAGGGATTGTCTTTTTCTAAGCCTCCATCTATCCAATTCGAAACAGCAGATTTGGCATGCTGCCTCAGAGTATCTGCTGGTGGGGACTAGAAATGGACCTTTTCTACTATAGCTGCTGTTCTGTGGGATATCATCCCCTTAAAGGTTACAATGACCTCAACCTTATTGGCCTTTGATAAAGCTTAAAGATGTTGCTGTGTTTCTGATTTTTGGGTACTGAATTTATGAAGGGACCTATTTCTTATTATCTATTAACTATCTTGGCTGCTGTGTATATCTATTTTGGGATGTTTTTATTGCTTGTAAATGTTTTTTAATTGTTTTTAATTGTATAAAAACAATTTTGGAATTTGTTTTGGAACAATTTTTGGAATTGCTGCTTAGAATAATTGACTCAGCCATAGAAATTATTTAAATAATAAACATACAGATCAGAGGTGGTATTCAACCGGTTCACACCAGCTCAGGCAAACCGGTAGCAGTGATTTGGCGTGAGTCACCGAACCAGTGGCAACTCATGGCTGGCAATGCCCCTGACCTGGTTGCCCAGTTGCCCAGTCACTTACTTGCCCCAGTCACTCTCCTAGCTTTCCCTATCACGTGGCGGCCATGGCTCAGCTCGGGCAGATGTCTCAGGGCTACTGCACATGCGCACTATGTGTACACCTGCTACACATGCATTGTGCATGTGCAGCAGCCCCGGGACATTCGCCCACCTGCCTGCCCTCCTGGAGCACATTTTCTTCCTTCTCCTGGAGGATGTGCCTCTTCCAGCTTGGCCTGGCCTGACCCAGCCATCAGGTGGGTGAGCAGATATCCTGGGGCTTCTTGTCCCCCTTGTGACAAGATGCCTACAGCTGCTGCGTGCTTTTTTCAGTGTGGCTGCAGTCCAGCAGCTGCACCAAAAAAAAGCATGCCCTGTTCTATGTGTCTGGCCCAGCAAGTCCAAGCAGCAGCTCATAGAACAGGGTGGCACTGGACCATTGGAGAAGCAGAGAGAAGCCAGAGATCAATAGCCACCTCTTTTGCAGCACAGAAATCCTCTCTGAATTGTCCAGCTGCTCTTCTCTTTCTCTGTCTGTTTGTTTTGTATGGCCAAGGAGGAGGAGATCAGCTGGCCAAAGGTGGCTGCTGGAGGTGACTCTTTTTTTGATCTCCAGCCCCCCTTTCAGCACAGATAACCTTCCCAAATCGGCTGGCTGGTCATCTCCTTCTGTGCCTGTTTGTTCTGTATGGCCAAGGAGGAGAAGACCAGCTGGCCAATATAGGGAAGCAGCCTCCTGCAGCCTCCCCTTTGGCTAGCTGGTCTCCTTCTCCTTGGCCATACAAAATACAACCTGCCAATTTGGGGTGGATTTCTGGATTTCTTATGCCACCCGCTGCTCTGGAACTCGCCGGATAATTTTGTCTCAGTCAGACCAGGTGTGTGTGTGTGTGTGTGTGTGTGTGTGTGTGTGTGTGTGAGAGAGAGAGAGAGAGAGAGAGAGAGAGAGAGACAGACAGACAGACAGACTCAGGGAGGGCGGAGGGAGACTGGCCACTGAATTAACTGCTGAGACGTGACTTGTGCTCCGTAGCAGTACAAAGCAATCCTCCTTGAGCAAACGGTAGTGTGTCTCCCTGCTTGCTTTCCTGGGCTTTCTCACACCTCTTTTCCTCTTTTCCTCCTTTCCCCATCCTGCATCTTCGGCGCTTGTAAGAGCTGGGACACCAAGTAAGTCACCTAGATATTATCCTCTCCCGCCCAGCCCTGTTTCTATCTTGCTGCTGAGGGCCAGACCCGATGCAAAACACACATAGCCTGAGTCCAGATTGCTGGACGCTGTCTGGGGGTGTTTTGTGCGCATCTGCTGTGATGGGCATGCGTGAGGTTTTAGCTCCTTGGGGGTTACTGGCTTTCCCATTTCCTGTGCTGGATCAGAATGCCCCATTTTCTGGGAGTCAGCAGGGCTGCAGACAATGGAAGGCTCTCCTCTCAATCAGGGAAGGGAACTGGGCGGTGAGATCTTACTGTGGTCGAAAGAGACAGTGGCATTGGGCTTTTCATGAAGGGAGAAAACATGAAACATTTCGTCCCCCAGGAGAAGTTACTGGCAGTGGAGTGCTCTGACCAGGAGGGCGGGATCCCGACTGCCTCCCATAGCAGCACCCACTACAGCAGTGCTTCTGCTGCTCTCCTCACCAGGTGTGTGTATGTCTGTGTGTGTGTGTGTGAGAGAGAGAGAGAGAGGGAGAGAGAGAGAGCAAGAAAGAAAGAGAGAAAAAAGAGAAAGAATGAAAAAGAAATAGGAAGAAAGAAAGAAAAAGAAATAGGAAGCGGGAGAGAGAGAGAGGAAAAACTCTGTGCTATTACTTTTAATTGACAAGGAATGGTTGGGAGGGGAGGGGCCAGGTGAGGCACCCCTTGTCATGAGTGACATTGAGTTCGCTAAACTCACCCAGTCACATGACCATCAAACATGGCCACCCAGTCACATGACCACCAAGCACAGCCCCACCTACCCCAGTCACATGACCATCAAGCCATGCCCACCAAATAAGCCACACCCACAGAACCAGTAGTAAAACATTTGAATCCCACCACTGACATAGATGATATATTGATAGATTGATCAGATAGATAGAGGGGGGAGTGGCTGGACGGATATATAGATTAGATGTAGAAAAATATCAGTAGAATATAATAATGTTATAAATAAAAATGATTTTCACTGAGGGATGCCTTACAGTAAGGTACTGAACGTCTAGTATCTTTCATGCTGTTCATTATGTCAACTCAATTTGGAGTTTTAAAGATGGGAGCTGGCAGTTGCTGTTTGAGACAGACAAAATTTTAGTTCTTTTGCAGTGCAGTTTTTTCAGTAAATTTTTGGTAAATTTGTTTTCAGATAAATGTTTCAATTATTTGGATTTATTAAATACATAACAAAAAACAGGAAACTTCTTGTTAGTCACTTACCAGAAAACAAACAAAAACAAGACATCAATGTCTTGCTTTTGTTTGTTTTCTGGTTAGTACTGACAAGAAGTTTCCTGGTTTTTGTTCTGTTTTTAATAAATCCAAATAATTTATTAATAGTGTTTTCCCTCAAAATTCTAATTTTTTTGTACATTTCCTAATGAAAACAATGAGGCATCCTTTTGGAATGTAACAGAAGCTACATAGAGGCTAATTCTAGTGCTGATGTCTGATTAAAATGTAATGGACATTGAAAATACAAGACATTTACTTAATTGCAGATGATAACAATGATCTGTAAATTTCTGTGCATCTATGCATTTTCTTATAATTAGGCACACAATGCTTTTGCCAATTAAGTTAAAGAATTACATCAGCCTCACCCAAACTGCTTTGTGTGATCATTCCCTCCTGCACATGTGCCATTAACGTTGCCTCTTTATTTCATGTGGGAATTTTGAAATATTGAGCTTGCCCTATGTGGTCTCATGAAATTTGTGACGTAGATGAGAGTTCTGTATTTATTTGGACTCATATGTTGTTCCATCAAACCAACTCTGATATAGACATAAAATACAAATTCTGAAGATAATGTGTTACAGTTAGAAAACAACTCTTTTGCTCTCCTTTGGTTTTAATTGTGGTCTGTTAGTGCGAGGGTACTTGCATAAATGAAAGAAAATATCTGGATGTCAAGGTCAGCTAGATAGCTATCACATGTCTATCATTCATTGCTGCTCAAAATCAGGTTTCCTAAGTGTACATCTATGGAGTCACATTGAATCTGCAATAAGAAATGTGTTGCTTATACTTTATTGAGTGAAAGTTGGAGGGGGGCATATAAGGAAATATGGAGCATACAAGAAAACTAGGAATAAATCTGCTATTTTATATGCATCAATTTGATCCAGTTTAGGGAAGAATAAAAACAAAACTATTCAAGTTACAGCCTAAAATCATGTTTTTATTTTTTTAAACTTTCTAATCCTTCATTCTATTTGTTTGAATATTTTTAAAAGTAGCATTTTTTTTTCCACCAGTGTATCATTCTTGATACATAGTCCTCTGCTATTTTTAATCTTATTTGTATTAGGATGTTGAATTTGAATTCTCATGATGGCTGTTGTTTACAAAAGTTTGAAAAAACAGTTTTTCCCCCTCAGGGAGATCAGAGATCTGCCTAAATTTGCATTGTTAAAATTCTCATGAAGATGGCACTTGCAGTAATGTGCAATTAAACACTGAACACATATAACATTTACATGATATGCTCTCCTTGTCCACTTGAGGAAAGAAAATATGAAGGATTGGATGAAAATTTGGGAGATCAGTGAAAAAAGAATTCTCACACATAACAGAGTAAAAGAAAGGCAAGGCAAGTGTGAGTTTGTGGAGTTGGACTGAATTGTTTTTTTAACAAAATTAAGAAATACGTTAATTTCAATATGGTATAAGCCATTTTGATAGTTATATTGTCCCAAAGTATACACTGTGCTTTAAGCATACTAGAACAAAGTACATAGAGAATAACATGCTCTTATTGTTCCTTTTAGGTGGAATTAGTCTTTCTAATGTGAAAGAAATCTGTATATAATTTAGTTTTCATCTTTCTACAGGGATGGCATATTATGTCTAACACTACAAACATACTGAATTTTGTACTTGCTGGGTTTTCTGAAAATCAAGAGGCTCAAATTTTATACAGCGTTGTCTTCTTGATAACATATCTCTGTGTCCTGGTAGGAAATCTTCTGATTATTTTTTTGATACTGTTCAATCACTATCTGTATACACCAATGTATTTCTTTTTAATCAATTTAGCTATTGGTGATCTTGGTGCCACCTCTGCCATTATACCCAAATTTATAGTTAATGCTTTCATGAATTCCAAATTGATTTTGTATTATGAATGTATGATCCAATTGTTTTTCTATGTTTCTTTCCTATCATCAAATTTATTCTTTCTCACTATCATGGCTTATGACAGATACATTGCCATCTGTCATCCATTACACTTTGCATCCATAATGAAGTGGTCCACTTGCTTCCAAATGGCAGGAGGGGCCTGGGTGGTTGGATTTCTGCATTCAGCTTTACATACAGGGAACATTTTTTCAATGCCTTTCTGCTCCAATATCATCAATCAGTTCTTCTGTGAAGTTCCACAGTTATTCAAGCTCTTGTGTTCTGATTCTTATCTCAGTGAAACCTGGGTTCTTATCTTTAGTTCATGCTTAGGAGTTGGCTGCCTGTCATTCATTTTGTTGACCTATGTGCAAATCTTTACTACAGTGATGAGTATGCCTTCAGTTGAGAAAAAGGAAAAGGCCTTCTCCACTTGCATCCCCCATCTCTTTGTTGTTTCCCTATTCATTGGTAGTAGCCTCTTGGCTCATCTGATACTACCTGCTAAATCTCCATCCAGAGTGAACCAAATATTTACCACACTGTATACTATGGTGCCTTCACTAATGAATCCAATAATCTACAGCATGAGGAACAAAGATGTGAAAACTGCCTTTTTGAAATTGCTTGGTTGAAGATTATTTAGCAAACAATGTTAATTTCCACTTAATGTACCAATTTGTTTGGCATGTTAATTTTGAAATTCAGCTTACGTTAATTGATTAGGCATTTCCCATTGAATGTATATTTTGGTTCATTTGATATATTATAAATTATGATCTGTTGCATTTGCCAAAGTAAATATTTTACAATATTGAGCCTCCTACAACTCAATATATTGTGATCATGAAGATATTTTTCAATATATTATTTTCATTGGTTGTAGTTTCACAGTTGACTTCCTAAAGACATTTTGGAAATATAAAAATATAATCAGGAACAAATTAATGTAACTAATTAATGTTTAAGGGAAATGGGTTTTAAATCAAATGTTAAATCTTGGGTTTTTAAGCTTTAATTGTATATGTAACTGTAATCTGTCCAGAGTTACCCTACTGTAAAATTTTATAAATAAACGTTATGTGAGGCAATCAAAAAATAATAAGTTACTTTATGGAATAATTGCATGCCAAATAAATTTAAGACTAGTGACATGGAAAAGGTTTCTGAATTAACCAAAGTTTGGCAAAGATTTATGTTTGCTTGTTTAAGTATGTGTACATAGTCAGGAATGGCTACCTACCTACCTACCTACCTACCTACCTACCTATCTATCTTTCTATCTCTCTATCTATCTATGAGATTTTTGCCCTTCTAGAAATATTAACTTAGTTTCCCATATCAGGAACAACAAGCAAGAAATTGCCTTGCAATGGAAATTGTGGCTTGCATTTCTGCTATCTTGCTTTTTTTTAAATCCCTCCCTTTGACCATGCTGAATCAAGGTAATGGTTTTGTTTAAAACACGATCTTTTTATTTCTACTGAAATTGTATTAATTTCCAGTAAAGTATTGTTGTAGCGTACTGCTGGATTGGGGCAAATAACCAACATTCAGTCAAGTTGGGGCACTTGCAGATCATTTGTTCATGTGTCAGAAGAAGAAAGAGCATCAAATTTCACTGTGTTGTCATTGGACAGTCTCCAGCAGTGGTTTGTATGGTCTGCATGGGGAGGAGATCAAATATTCTAATAAATAGGGAACAATGTCAGATCTTGGGCATTTAGCAACCTACAATTACAAAGTACTTCTTTCCCAAAGCGATGACATATTTTCTCCCCAAAAAGTATAAAATATAACATTCATTAGTTGGGTTCTTGTTATTCATGCAGCATCATACACACACACACACACACACACACACACACACACACTATAGATGATAGATAGATATAGATAGATATTAGATATAGACATATAAATAAAGAAATATATAGATATCTATAGATATTGATAGATATACCTAGATGAAAATTCAATATTCCAGTAGAAATGCAAGATGAATATAGGCTACATAGTAACTAATTGGAAAAGGCAAATGTTACTCCTGTTAGGCGTAACACTAAAAATAGATTAGATATAGATAGATAGATAGATAGATAGATAGATAGATAGATAGATAGATAGATAGATAGATAGATATGGCATCTATTGTGAAATTAGTTTCTTTTATTATTTAAACTGCATTATTACAAAATAAAGATAAAAAATTGTTTTTCTTTACATCAACTATTTTAATGATTTTGTATGCATCTTGATTCAGCTATAAAAACTTCCAACTATAACTTGCTCTTTCCAAGAGCTTTCCAAAGAGCAGCCTGCACTTCCTTGTTTCATAAGCTATAGACCAGGGGTTAAGCAGTGGTGTAATGATGGCATATGGTACTGAAATGAGGGGGGTCTTCTATAGAATGAGCAGATGAAGGATGTATGTAGGTGTATATGCTCACAGTGAGATGTGATCCACAGGTGGAAAAGGATCTGATCCTACCATAAGCAGTGCAAATTTTGAGGACAGAGGAGACAATGTATAGGAAAGAAGGATCAGGATGAATGACACAATCATAATGCCCCCAGACAAAGTGAAAGTCCAAAGAAAGCACCAAAGAAATACAAATGTAGAGCTCAACCTATGTAGGAGATGGTTTTGTCCCCTAACAAAAGATCTCACAGCATTTTGGGAAGAGTAGTGGAAATGTAGCAGATCTCAACAAAAGAGAGATTGCCAAGGAGGAGGTACATTGGAGTTTAGAGATGCTGATCCAACCAAGATGTGGAACTCAGAAGTGTAGGCACTGAGTGATAAACACTGGATAAGACACGAAATGCTGATGTCAGTTGCTAGGGGGTCTTGCCTATAAATAGAGCACTGGGAGGCAGTTGCTCCCACTACTGACTTTTCAAATGTTAGTTACTCATTTGTGCCATGCCTCAGAATTGAATAAAAAATACCAACTGTTTCCAGGGTTTTTTTTTGCTTCTGAATTCTCAAGGCCTGGGGACTTGGAAACTTGAGAGGAAGTCAGCACAACTATACATCCCATTGGCCATGTGGGAGAAGATGCTTCACAGGTGCCAGGATGTTAAACAGGCCAGTCATTTCAAATTCCTCAAGACATTACACCTCATCCAATGTCAGTTTTGGTGGCCTTGCTAAATGTGGAAGTGTTCATGAAAAGCTGTCCCACCTGTGCAACGTCAAAGAATTGGGTGGGAAAGCCCTCTGGCCTATTACAGGTGGTGGCAGACCCGACCAAGCCTTGGGAGGACACTGTGATGGACTTTGTGGCAGAGCTGCCAGAGAGCAATGGCCATATCATTATATGGATGTGTTGGGCTTCATGAAACAACTGTTTGACAGTATCAGAAGATTAAAGGCTTGAAGGAGATGAAAAAAAAACAAACATTCCTACTAGATGACATTTGCATGCTGACTAGTTTAGATTGATGAGGGGGGTGAATACAAACACTTCACTACATACCCACAATGAGCAATGCAGCATTAACGAAGAGGAACATCATACTAATAAATTCATAAAGACAGCTTTTGGCAGGGTGGGTAAATAAATTAGGAGAGAGCAACTGCAGGAACGGGAGGAGCAAGGGGTAGTTGGGAACCGTGGCTTAGTTAGCATGTGATGTAGACCATAGAATTATAGCGTTAATAGGGTAATTGGGACACGAGTGCAAGGCGGAGACAGACAGCAATTAGGTGGGTGGAGTGAAGGGATAAATTACACTGAAAGATGATTGATTTCAGTGCTAACCTTGTTCAGTTTAACTGCTTGCCGGTTACTGTACTAGGAACAATAAAAAAAAAGAATACAAACCTATCTGTTTGCAATTTCTTACCTAGGATTCACAGAACCATCGCTAAGAGGATGATTATCAACCTCTTCTCCAAACAGACCCATTTTGTACCATATTCTGGATTACCATCCATATAGAAACTGGCTAAATTATTCATCACCCATGTCTATCATTTCCACAGGATGCCCTGTAGAATAATATCGGATCAAGGGCATGCAGTTTACAGTGAAGTTCTGGCAGAAGTTTGTCCAGAGGATTGGTTCCTCTCAGGGTCTTAGCTCAGCATTTCACCTGAGTACCAATGAAGCAGCTGAATGAACTAACACCATGGTGGAGTGGTACCTCAGGTGTTATGTCACTTACCAGCAAACCAATTGGGCAGATATTCTGCCATTTGCGGAGGTGGCATAAAACAATGTGCTGCATAGTAGCACTGGGTTCAGCCCATTCAGGGTGGTCAATGGGATGGACTTTGTGCCTATTCCCAAGTACCCATAGGAACTATCCTTACTTTGCTGATGCAGTGAGTGGATGAGCACCGTACAAGCCATGTGGAGTGCTGTAAAGGCAGCAGTAACAAAACTGTTTCAAGTTGGGGTGGGAGTGTATCTTTCAACCAAATACCTTCAGTTGAAAATACACTGTAAAAAGTTGGGTCCAAAGTTTCTGGGACCTTTCCCAATGGTGAGGGTAATAAATCCAGTTACAGTGGAGTTGAACTTGCCCTGCCTGTTGGGACACATTCACCCAATGTTCCATAGCAGTTTACTAAAGCCAGTAGAGCAGTGGCCCCCAACCTTTTTTGTGCCACGGCCCGGTACTGGCATCACAAAATGATCCACGGCCCGGTACCGGCATCAGCATGCATGACAAGGCAAGGCAAGCCGAGTGACCGGCCAGCCAGCTGTCCCCCATTCTCCCCGCCACCTTCAACTCCTCCTTTGTACCTTTGCCGATGGGCTTCGCTTCAGGATGGCTTCGGGATGGTCGCTCCGCTCGCCTTGCCTTGGGTGCTGAAAGAATCCTCGCACCTTAGTTTCGTTTGAAGCCCCCCCGCCTTTGATGAAACTAAGGTGCGAGGATTCCTTCAGGACCCAAACACTGCTTAACAATGGGAAAAGCTCACCTGGAAGCACTTTCTCGTCAAACAAGATGGCGGCACCCAGCAAACCGGCGGCCCGGTAGGAAATGTTCCATGGACCGGTACCGGTCCACAGCCCGGTGGTTTGGGATCCCTGCAGTAGAGGATACCCACATCAGGAACCCACCACAGCCACCAGGGCCCATTAGCAATTATCAGTATGAGATAGATGGAATACTAGATTTCTGAATCCACAGGAGTCAAATACAATATCTCGTACAGTGGAAAGAGTACTCCTTGACAGAGGCCACCTAGGTGGCAAGGACATGCAGGCTACTCAATTAATCCAAAAATTCCACAAGGCCTACCTCCAGAAACTGGGGCGGGGGAATAGAAATAGAACAATCATGAGTAACCATGATTTTATTTATATAGATATATAGTTATATATTTGTTTTCTTAAGTTTTAAATATCATACATATATTGCTATACTATGTATGGTAGTATAAATACCAAGCTAAATACACACACACACACACACACACACACACACACACGTATGTATGTATGTGCGTGTGTGTGTGTATATATATATATATATATATATATATATATATATATATATATATATATATATATATATATATATAATGTTTTCTGAGGTTCTGCAAGGGTATTTATATGTGGATCTTTGGTTGTTCGGGTTTTCTCCCGCGTAAGATTCAAGTATCTAGGCAATGTTTCGATGAAGTCTCATTCATCATCTTCAGGCTTCTGTCTCCGGCTCTGTGCTTCTCAGAGTAATGTGAGATTGCAGCTGCTTCCTCCTTTTAACTGCCAGTGGGGGTGGGACTTGATTCGGTGGGGGCTTGGCTGTGTTCTGATTGGGTGGGGTGTGTTCTCATTGGTAGGGGTTTGGCTGTGTTCTGATTGGTTGGGGGTTAGCCGTGTTCTGATTGGTTGGAGGCGTGTTCTGTTCAGGTGGGAGCTTGGTTGTGCTCAGGTTAGTCTTAGTTGCTGGGGGATTTGAGCTGGTGAGTTGTGATCTTGCTGTTTGGCTTCTAGTTCGTGGTCCTGCTGCATCTTCATAGTGGGTGTCGGTTTGCTTCATGTATGGCTCAGAGGGGTTTGAAGTGGGTAGTGATGCAGCTGCAGTGCAGCTTCTGGTCCATGGTCATGTCTCATCTTCTGAGTGGGTGTGAGTCTGTTTTCTACATGGAAGTGTGGTGGTGGCATCTTGTGTGGCTCTCATGGGTGTGGGTCTATGAAGATGCAGCAGGACCACGAACTAGAAGCCAAACAGCAAGATCACAACTCACCAGCTCAAATCCCCAGCAACTAAGACTAACCTGAGCACAACCAAGCCCCCACCTGAACAGAACACGCCTCCAACCAGTCAGAACACGGCTAACCCCCAACCAATCAGAACACAGCCAAACCCCCTACCAATGAGAACACACCCCCACCCAATCAGAACACAGCCAAGCCCCCACCCAATCAAGTCCCACCCCACTGGCAGTTAAAAGGAGGAAGCAGCTGCAATCTCACATTACTCTGAGAAGCACAGAGCCTGAAGATGATGAATGAGACTTCATCGAAATATTGCCTAGATACTTCGAATCTTACGCGGGAGAAAACCCGAACAACCAAAGATCCACATACATACATATACATATACATACACACACACACACACACACACACACACACACACACACACACACACAAAAAAACTATCTTCCAGGTGTGGCCCTGGTAGGCGGAGTTGCCTGTCAGGCCCCGAAAGGCTTGACATACATGGAGGGAATCTATCTATCTATCTATCTATCTATCTATCTATCTATCTATCTATCTATCTATCTATCATCTATCTATCTATCTATCTATCTATCTATCTATCTATCTATCTATCTATCTATTTTCTTTCTTTCTTTCTTTCTTTCTTTCTTTCTTTCTTTCTTTCTTTCTTTCTTTCTTTCTTTCTTTCTTTCTTTCTGTCAATTGCTTACAAGATAATAGGTATAAGTAAAAGCATAGTTATGAATACATGGACACATATAAAAAAGTAAAAAAATAAAAGAAACAATAGGACAGGGACGGTAGGCACATTAGTGCACTTATGCACACCCCCTACAGACCTCTTAGGAAAGGGGTGAGGTGAATAGTAGACAGTCTAAGGTTAAAGTTTTTGGGGTTTGGGGAAGAAACCACAGAGTCAGGTAGAGTATTCCAGGCATTGACCATTCTGTTGCTGAAGTCGTATTTCATGCCATCAAGTTTGGTGCAATAACTTTGAGTTTGAAAGGAGTGTAGCCAGTCCAGGAATTGAACCAGCGACCTTGGCATTATTAGCACGATGCTCTAACCAATTGAGCTAACTGACCTCCGTAATGATGAATGAATGAATGAATGATGAATTAATTATTAATTAATTATTGCCATGATAAAGTGAGCAATGGCGCAGAAATGACCAGTTTCCAGTCATCCAAACAGCTGACAGTTCTGCAAAGCCCAACTGATTGGCACTGGAGGAGCCAGCATGAGGAAGTCAGAGACCAGAAATTCAGGCACTGGATGGTAGACTGCTGATAAGACACGGAATGCTGATGTCAGTTGCTAGGGGGTCTTGCCTATAAATAGAGCACTGGAGGCAGTTGCTCCCACCACTGACTTTTCAAATGTCAGTTACTCATTTGTGACATGCCTCAGGATTGAATAAAAAATACCAACTGTTTCCAGGGATTTTTTATTTCTGAATTCTCAAGACCTGTGGACTTGGACACTTGAGACTAGAACCATTTCCCCTCTTTTGCTTTATTGAATAAGTAGAACAGAATAACAGAGTTGTAAGGGACCTCTGAGATCTGCTAGTCCAACCCCTATAAGAAACCCTATATTCATTTCAGGCAAATGGTTGTCTGGTCTCTTCTTCAAAATCTCCAATATTGGAGTGCTCACAATTTCTGGAGGCAAATTGTTTTGCTGACAAAATGTTCTAACTGTCAGGAAGTGTCTCGTTCGTTCTAGGTTGGGTCTCTATTTGATTAGTGTCCATCCATTGCTTTTTGTCCTGCTTTCCGGTGTTTTGGACAATCTTATAATTTCTTTTGTGAAATGTTAGCATGATAAATGTTTGGATCAGGTAAATGGGATCCATCTCCCCTTATGACCCAGATCTCAGGGGTTGAAAAACCAAGTCAAAAAACACTGAAAAACACTGTCAGATAAAGAAAAAAATACAACAATTCCACCTACATTTCATCATAGTCTACTTCTGTTCCATTAAAAATTATATTGCCTGGTAACTTTTTGAAATAGCTTGGGGATAGAAGAAAAGACTTTAGAAGGAGCTGCTTGTAAGGGAGGCCAGGATCAAAGTGTAGGCTACCTTACAGTGTAATCACAAACATAAAAGATGTATGAAAATGTTAGATTTCTTTTGACAACCAACAAAAGCTGTTTAGAATAAATGAAATAAGAAATAATATGAGATGCAAAAGTCACTTTCAGTATTTACAATGGCTTGAATAGAATAGAATAGAATAGAATAGAATAGAATAGAATAGAATAGAATAGAATAGAATTCTTTATTGGCCAAGTGTGGTTGGATACACAAGGAATTTGTCTTGGTGCAAATACTCTTAAAAGAGTAAAAGAAAAGATACATTCATTAAGAGTCAAGAATCATAAGGTACAATGCAATGATAGTCATAGAGTACAATAAGCAATCAAATCATACTAAGAAACAATCAGTATAGATTGTAAGGATACAACAGACAAAGTTACAGTCATACAGTCACAAGTGGGAGGGGATGGGTGATCATTATGCACCTTGAAAATTAGCTTCAGAGCCATAGAGAGCTATAATGGGAATTGTTCCACTGAATCCCTAGTCGAGGAAGATATAGAAAATGAAGAAATTACATTTTATTTGTTATTTTTATTTATTTATATTTATTTGATTTGTCAATTGCTCACAAGAAAATAGGTATAAATATAAAAATCAGTAAGAATACATGAAATAGGTACAATAAATGGGGACAATAGGACAGGGATGGTAGGCACAATTGTACACTTATGCACACCCCTTACAGACCTCTTAGGAATGGAGTGAGGTCAATAGTGGATAGTTTGAGGTTAAAGGAGTGGGGGTTAGAGCAGTGGTTCCCAAAGTGGGTGGTACCACCCCTGGGTGGTGGTGGGATGCCCTAGGTGGGTGCTAAGAGGCAAGGGTGCCGGCAGGGGAGCACTAAGAGGCAAGGGGGGGCGTTCGAGGCCCTGCAGGGTCACCCCATTGACTGTTGCACCATTCTGGAGCCAGCGCCTCAAATGCGGTGACGGTGTCTTTGCTTTACTTTCCCAAAGTGCCACCACTGTTGCGGTCTGTCTGTCTGTCTGTCTGTCTGTCTGTCTGTCTGTCTGTCTGTCCATCCATCCAAAAGGTCTGTCTGTTTGTCTGCTTGCCTTCCTGCCTATCTATCTACCTACCTGCCTTCCTGCCTTTCTACCTACCTACCTATGTATCCATCCATCCATCCAAAAGGTCTGTCTGTCTTCCTGCCTGCCTGCCTGCCTACCTACCTATCTACTTATCTACCTACCAATAGATCTATCTACCTATCTACCTACCTACCAACCTGTCTCTCTCTGTCTCTATCCATCCATCCATCCATGTTCGAAGCGCTGGCCCCCAGGCACATTGGGAAAGTAGAGCAAAGCCAGTCTGGGAGGGAGGGAGAGAGAGATGCATCAGATTGAAATGAGACCTAGTTTAGACTGAGGCCCTTTTCCACATTGAAACATCTTTGCCAGCACATGGAAACATCTTTGGTCAAGATTATCACGAAGCTCTCACATTTTGTTGAGGCTTTAAACAGGATCCATTGGACCAGATCTCCACCCTAAAAAATTACTTTTCCCCAATGTTTTAAAGTGCCAATTCTGAAGAAAGCAAAACCAAAATGTACTGGTAAATTACAAGGAGAACACACACACAAACACACACTCCCTTCTAACTCTGCTGGAGCAGGTGATTGGACTAGAATAGATATCTCAGTATCTTTCTCCTCCCTCCCTCCCTCCTTCTTCATTTCTTTTTCTTTCTGTCCCTTCCTTCCATCCACCCCTCTTTCTTCATCTGTCCCTTTTTCTTTCTTTCCTCTTTCCCTTTCTTTTCTTCCTTCTCTCTTTCTCTCTTCTTTCTTTTCTCTCTCTCTCTTTCCCTCTCTCAGGCCATTCCATTGACTTGGTGCACTGCTTCGCTCGGAGTTGCTTGGGCAGGTCCCTTTGGTGCAGCAGGCTCAATGGGGTGGACCTGTGGGGCTGGCACCTAAAATGCGTTGAAAAGTTGAGCAAAGCCATAGGTCGGTAATTTTTGCTGCAAAGAATTACAAAAGCTTCTGGGTTGTGCACAAGAAGACACACACATATCAATGCAATTCAGCAACATTAAAGAAATAAAAATAAAACAAATCAACAAGAATCGGCAAAGCATCTCTGATTAGATTTTATTCACTACTAGAATCTAATCAGAGATGCTTTGCTGATTCTAGTCCAATAACCTGCTCCAGCAGGGTTAGAAGGGAGTGTGTGTGTATGTGTGGGAATGGTTGTCAAAACTCCAAAAACAGGTCATATAGCTCTGGAGAGGCCAGTCATAAATTAGAACACATGCTAAGCAACTGGCCATTAAGTGAGGACCACTTGTATTTGGTTTGTCAGTCCCCTGGTCATACCCACCCAGTCACATGACCACCAAACCACACCTATCTGGTCATGTGACCAGCAAGCCATGCCCAGCCAGCAACCCACGCCAGCCAGTCATATGACCAGCAAGCCACGCCCACCTAGTCATATGACCAGCAAGCCACGCCCTCGAATTAGGCCACACCCACATAAATTTAAATCCCACTTCTGGATGGGGGGCACTGAGGATGAGTTTGTAGCACAAAGTGGGTGGTGGGTTGAAAAAGTTTGGGAACCACTAGGTTAGAGGATGTAACAACAGAGTCAGGTATTACATTCCAGGCATTGACCACTCTGTTGCTGAAGTCATACTTTCTGCAATCAAATTTGGAGTGGTTTACATGTAGTTTGTATCTGTTGTGTGCTCTTGTATTGTTGTGGTTGAAGCTGAAATAGTCATTGACTGGTAGGACATAGTAGTAGATAATTTTGTGTGCTACACTTAAGTTCATTCATAGGCGGCATAATTCAAGTTTGTCCAAGCCCAAAATCTCAAGCCTGGTGATATAGAGTATTCTGTTGCGAGCAGAGGAGTGGAGTACTCCTCTGGTGATATACTTCTGGACTCACTCAATTGTATTAATGTCAGATATACTGTGTGGATTCCAGACTGATGAGCTGTATTCAAGTATTGGTATAGCAAAAGTTTTGTATGCTCTAGTTAGCAATTCAATATTTCCAAAGAAGAAGCTTCGTAAGATTAGATTTACAACTCTTGATGGCTTTCTGGCAATGCTGTTACAGTGATCTCTGGTGCTTATGTCATTGATTTGAGAACTCCAAGGTCCTTGATAGAGTGATGATCATCAACGAGGTCATATCTGCCTAGTTTGAATTTGGTGTACTGATTTTTTTTTTTAACCAATGTGTAGGACAGAGCATTTGTGGTCAAGATTTGGAGTTGCCAATTGTTTCATCATTCAGACACATAATCAAGGTCACTTTGAAGGACAGTAGCATTGCCGGTGGTGTTGAATATGCATCATCCGTGAAGAGGACGCAGTTGCTTATAAGGTGATTGCAAAGGTCATTCACATAAGAGTATAAAGAGTGTGGGTCCTAGAATGCTGCCTTGGGGGACACCGCTGTTAACTGGAGCAGGTTTTGATATAGCACTCCCTATTTTTACTATTTGTTGCTTGTTTGACAGGAATACAGTAATCCACTTATGAAGGGACCTGAAAATGCCATAAGAGTTTAGTTTTAACAGTAGCTTCTCATGTACCACTGAATCAAAGGCTTTGCAGAAGTCTGTGTAAATTGCATCGATAGCTTTACCTTGGTCAAGTAGAGTAGTCCATATATTTTTGCAATGTAGGAGTTGAAGATTGCAGGACAATTTTTTCTTGACCCAAATTATTTTCTGGAGAGTAGGGTTTTTTTTTTTTTAACAAATTTTATTAGTTTTTAAAGACAAACAAAACAGAAAATATAAGAACATAAAACCTTTTCTGAAAGCTACTTGTAAATTTTAACAAGGCAAATAAAACATTGTTTTATGCAGCATTAACACATTTCCATATAAACACATACATATCTTTTTCAAATTTCTTGTTATTTCTCCCTTTACTTTTATTCAATTTAAATTTTCTTTTCTATATTTGTCTATTTTATATGCTTTTATTCATTATACATATTTTTATCTGACTTGTTTAAAATTATTCTCTTCTAACGTTCCTCCAAGGTTTTATTAATTCTCAATCAAACATAAACACACAAAAACACAAAACATAGAAACATAAAACTTCTTTTTGGAAAATGGCTTAACCCTGGTTTACATCTTTTTGTACAGACCTAAATCAAATTCATGCTCATCTTGTATACCATTACTTATCTTATTTACCATTCTATATTTTCTATATAACTTCTCCCCTCTTTTCACTCTCTTAATTCTATTTTATTTATTTCATCTTAATTTAAATCATTATACTTGTATCTTTTTCCATTTTTTTCCAATTATCTATTTATCTCTTCTCTTTAACAAAAAATTTCTCCTGTAATCATTAATTGAAGTATGATGCCTTTCTATCTTTCCCCAAAATTTAACACTTAAAATAATACATAATTTCCATTCTGATTCTGCTTAGTACACTCTACATATTACATTTTAAAATAAGAAAACAACAAACCTATAATACAGTTAAATATATAATTTCCATTCTGATTCTGCTTAATACATTTTAGATACTACCTTGTAAAATAAGAAAAAAAATGACAAGTTTATAATGACATTAAAACAATAGCAAATTAAACTCTATCATTAAATCTTAGACATTTTACACATTCCCTTTAATATTTTATTAAATATTAAAATCTATCATTAAATCTTAAGCATTTTGATATTTTAACATTTTATTAGATCTTATAATATTCCAATGTTCTATTTTAAATTCAAATACTACAATATAATCTTGTGTACTTTTGCAGAATCTCTTTTTAATTGTACTTTACCCTTTGTCTCTAAAAAAAAAATCTGCTTTTTTTCATCTTGTTTCAAGCCGTTATGACTTCTTTTCCCTTTTTCCATTCCTTTCTTATCCAATCTGGCCTTTTTACACCCCCCCTCTTAACCTCCGCCTTTTTAACCTCCCCTCTCTGTTGTATTCCTCTTTTCTGTTGCTTTCTGACATTGTATCGATTTTTCACCTTATTTTTCTCTTTCTTGGTTGTTTTTTGGAGTCTTAAATTCTCCATTTTCCTTCCCCTCTTCCTCCCATTTTTCTTGGCTAAAGTTATTTGTCCATTAAAGATGGCTTCTTCTTCTTGTTGTTGTTGTATTTGTTGGTAGGTAGAAATCGCCATTTCTAAGAAATGAAAAACAGATCCAAAAGAGCCCTTGCCTTCTTGTTCCTCTTCTTTTAATTTTTCAAATTCCATTTTTATTCTTCCACAAATAATGCCATTGTAAGGTTTTTTTTCTTCTTCTTTTTCCAAAAGTCCCAAAGTCATCAAGCAATCCAAACAAACACAAAATGTTTCATTTAGCACCTTCTTCTCTTCACATTTTCTCCTCCTGGGGCAATATCAATTACAAAGTTCCAAAATATATTTTTGAAGTCTTATTGCAGTTAAATTCTAATCTTATAAATTCCAAGCCATCTCCTCCAGCAAGATCTTAATATAAGTTTTTTTTTTACCACTCCCTTCCCACTTATAGCAAAAAACTTTTGATTTTTACCTTCTGTGCCAAAGCAGGTTTTTCAATGTCCATTTGCTATCTCCGTAAGGAAGGAGAGTGAACTTTCCCTTTTAAAACTTTCATTCGCTGCTTTCACAGTCTCCTTTGGAAATAATATATCATTCAAAAAATTTTTTTAGTTCCAGGGTATTTAGATATATCTTAGAGTCCTGGTTCAGCCAAAGAACTTTCACTTTCTGACACTTCCTCCTGCATGATCTTGTCCGGCTGAAGGTTTCTTTGTGGCGGACATTACTGACCGCTGCTCCACTGCCTTAGGAAAAAGGAGTCTAGCCAGCTGGGGAAAGGGGTTGCGATATCCCCAGACCTCTGCCCGGATCTCCTCTGTCTTCCGTTACCTCTACGGGGTAATGACAGCCTCCAAACCTGGCTGGATCGGAGGCACTTCAGCAGTGAGCACAGCAGGAACCGCACACGATCGTGGATCCCTGCCGCCGCTGAAGCCTTGCAACCGGAGTAGGTTTTTGACTCTAAGAGGAGGGTGATGAATTGGTTAATGATTGATTCCATCATTTTGCATGTGGCACAACACAATGAGATTGGTCTGTAGTTTTCTACCAGGCTGGGTTCACCTTTTTTGAAGATAGGGATGACCATAGCTAAGGACTATAGGTTCAGTATGGAGATGATTCTGAATGATATCTCATATATAATGCTTAGGGGTTCCCCTATGGCAGAGGAGAGTTTTTTAAAGAAGTATGCACATAATCCATCGGGGCCAATAGATAGGGATGGTTTTAGGTTATGTAGTGCCTTTTCTACATTATCTTCTGTAAAGTCAATATATACTACTAGTAGTACAATATATAGTAGTAGTAGTAGTATAGTACAATTAGTTGTGATACAACTAGGAAATGTGGGGCATGAGTCATTGCTGTTTACAAAGACTGAACTGAAGAATGTGTTGAAGAGATTGGCCTTAATGCTTCATTGCTACAGTCTTTCCTATTTGGCCCTTTTAGGGGTGGGATGGTTCTTAAGTCTTTAAGTTTGGTGTTTACAAAATTGTAGAAGGTGCAGGTGGATTTTGTATGTAGGAGGTTTTTTTCTTGCTTGCAGTAGCAATTGACACATTCTGCCTTTATCAGTCGGCATAAGATATTTTAAAGTTTGCTATGTAGCTAGATTTTTTTTATGCCATAGCAATCTTTTTTTTTTTAATTGAAGTTTCCTTACTGTTATGGGTAATTTGTTTTTTTTTAAGGGGGGGGGTACTAATAGTACACATAGTTTAATGACTCTTTCAAGTTCAAACAAGAATGCATTATAATAGCCTTTGTAGTATTACAACTAGAGAACAGAATATGCCAATCAAGAGATGATAGTTCGGCATCTATGACATCATAGTTGGCTCTTTTGAAATTGTATTTTGGGGATCCATCATTATGATCTTTTTTGTGAGGGCATAAATTGAGACAAAAGTTGTTCATACTGTGGTCACTGTTTGAAAAGGGTTCTTGTATTTGTAGGCCATATATTGAGTTTGAGCTGTGGCAGAAGATGAGGTTGAGGCAATTGTTGAGTCTATTGTTGTTAGTTACTAATTGATCCACTCCCAGAGTTGCACATATAGGTTCAGATGTGCATTCATTTAGGGTTCAATTTATAACTGGTTGATTGAGGTCATCAAGGAAAGTAAGAGGGTGCGGGCAAGAGGTAGCCCACATTAGCAGTGAAGTTAGCTTGTTTTCATGAACTATGTCATAATCTGGGGCTCTGTAGCATAATAATAAGCTTGTGCTATTTGAGGACAGTTCACAGATGATAGTCTCTGGAAGAGCAACTTCCTGTGTAATTTGAATCTTTTTTAGTTTTAGGGATTTTTTGTAGGCGATAGCAACTCCACCTCCTCTACGGATTACGCTATCTGACCAATAAACATAACGTTCTCTGACTGTGGTAATGGAGTCTGGAAAAGATGCATTTAACTATGTCTCACAGACAAATACTGTATAATGTAGTATGTGGTCATGCCTAATAAGATGAAGAATTCATGCATTTTGTTTGCGAGGCTTCTTGCATTGAGTAGTTTGCATTTTAGAACCCCAATGTTTCCCTTAATAAAAGAAGTATGTGCAGCGTATACATTTTGCATTAGAAAGGCACACAAATGCACAAAATATGTGATCAGTTTGTGTTGATTCCAAGATCTGAATTTCTTTTGCAGATCCAGCATCTTAATTAATAAATTAATGAATAGTGGAGAATGTATGTAGTTCAGGGTTGAATTGTTGGTTTGTTGTGATTAAATAATACTTGAAATAATTATTTAATTTCTTCTTGCCTTAGTGTGCAGATTAGCTTGATGCTCTTTTACTCACTGTGGTTTTGCCTGCTGGTAGCCCTAAAAATGGAAGAAGCAGAATACTGCTAATTGATGATCAGCTTTTTTTCAAATGCTGTCCAGCTGCATTTAGATCTTTCTTTCTGATCCATTTTCCATAAGTGGAATTCTACTCAGTATATTCTTACAACACTCTTTCTACTTGTCATTGTCTATCATTGATATATTAGTTTACAGCTCATGGTTTGACAGCACATTACTAAGTTGTGATCTGGACCATATCTAACACATATTATAATAAACACATTTCACCCTCATATTAATGGATCAAATATTAAGAAGTAGGTTCTCAGAGGCATATTTGAATTAAAGATCAGTTCAAGATCAAAAAGGTTGAAATCTACTGTGCTGTGTTATCTTCACTTAATGAATGTATCCTGTACAGGTTTTTCTAAATCAAAAATAGATATTTGGGAGTACTTTATTTTCTTTTATTTTTACGTTGCATACTTCTATTTTGTTTCCTCTGAAAGAAAGCAGATTGATCATACAAACTGAAAGCAGTCAATCTTTTTTGCTTTAAATTGTCTGATGCTATTTCTTTCTGCCCTTCCTTGGAGTAATTAGTGAAAATCTTGTTCACTTGAGTAAGCTTCTGAAATGAAGACTTTTTTTGCTTACTTTGAGCTCTTTCCATTGAGTTTACATTAAAAAATATATTGAAAGGAAAATTAAAAGTAACATTTTGGAAAAATCAAAACTGAATAGTAAGATACTGTTATTTAGCTCTTTAACAATGCTCTTCAATCCAAGTTGATGCTTTTATAATTTATAAAACAGATCTTTAATAAGAATTAAGCATGAATGAAGTTAAAATCATATAGCACCTTACCTTGCATTAAATCCCATTGAATTCAGTGTGATCTACTTCTAAGTAGAGATGTCAAGACTGTTTTAAAATGTATGAAGTACTCGACTTTCCTTTTTTCATACTATTCTTCATGCCTCACTTAGAATTTCCTTTTGTTATTATTTCTAGTGAATTTCTATTATATCTACAATTATGCTGTGGTTGTATTTCAGTGTCAATTTCCCTAGGGCTACATTAAGTAATTACCATTTTAAAAAGCCATAAGTTTTGTTATCCTTGTTTTTTAGTGAAAACAAGGAGTTTATATACAAAACTTTGAGAGTATTTGCATTTACAAAGCTTTTACCAGTATTAACTGTACAACTCATACTAAGATGGATAACATCAGTATGACATCATAAAGGAAAGTCTGATGTCTCCATGCAGATAGCTTCATTACAAGCCAAACTGAACTAGTAGTTCATTAACCCAACTCAAGTGAAGACTTAGACTAATTTATGGCTATGTAGTTTTAGAGAAAATAGATCAGACAGGATGATCAAGAATGCTGGTAGAGCCTCAGATTATATAATGATTTCCAGGTCTGTTTTCTGAAGTTTTACATTTTATTCAGTTCCAGTATTATAGAAATCAAACTTTAAAAGATGACACAGATTTATCAGTTTTACAAAACATTACATTCTTGTGTTGCAGTTACTGCTTTGATGTCATTACAGAGTTTGAGTTAGATCTAGATAGGTTTTTATTTGTTTTTCTTTGGATGAAGAGTAGAAACAGGATTTATCTTCTCCATAATTAATTACAGTCAAAATTTATATTGTATCATCACTGATCATTTGAATTCTACAATCAAGAAGTGAAGTAGTATTATATTTCACTGGGTTGTGGGGAAAAGTAGGAAGCAGGAGATATATTCACCATATTGAGTGAAAATATTATAATACATTTTCAAAATTTTATCTTAATTTAAACCCTATGGTAGAAATTTCTAGAAAATGTATTTATATACTTTTTCTGATGTTTAGTGATAATCCAGATCTCAGAGTTTGGCCAGAAGAATGATTCAGATCCCACAAATTATATACATGGACAGTAATACTTAGTTATATATGAATGTAAATAATAACCCAGTGGACATCAGAAAAAAATGAGGGTCTATTTCCAAAGGATATCATTTCCCAAATTTTAAGGGCATTGTTGCATTGATACTGAACTAAGCCATAACTGAACTACCCATCCCAGAAACTGAATGAATGAGTGAATGAAGATTTGCACATGAGAAACTTAGAGTATCCAATCATTGTTTGCTGATTTTGTTTACTAAATTTATACTAATATTGAAATTAAGCATAAGGATATCTTATAAATAGTTGAGGGTTTCTAAAATATATCATTATATACCATATTATATTTCCAAGACAGATAATTAAATTTTAATCCTAGCATCTGCTTTCTATAGAAGACTAAAATTAAGATTGGGATAAAAAAGGGATTTTATATGAAAAAAAAAATTCAGCTATGTGGCACATATAATATAGATTTATATGTGTATATTAAGTAAAAGGGCAAAATTTTGTGAAAAAATATTTCACATTTCCAGTCACTTTCAAAAGTCATAGATGAGCCAATGCATTCATAAAGCCATAAAGCCTCTGGAAAGATGTGCCAATTAGATATTAGATGTAAGGTAATTTGGGTTAGCTGTTCACTTGGGTTTGATTTTAGGGGAAGGCACATTGATCAGTTTTTCCTTCATCAGACAGAATTAGGGTGACAGCACGCATATCAGTCAGATTCACTGCAGACTATATGAGCATGAAGTTGATCTTTCCCCTTCAATTTATTAGACCATCCTGAGTATTCATGGCCAGGTTCTTATTCCCAAACAGAAGGTATTAGAATATACAGTAACCACAACCAGTTTTCTTGTTTGGATGGTTCACAATTCACAGTGCTGTTCTTTCTTGTTCAGTGTGTATCATCAGTCTGATACAATGATAATTCTGTCATCACCAGATAGAAAGCATAATCAGATTCTTAGCTCTAGATCATAACTTCATTTCAACTAAGAATAAAGGTAGCATATCTGGTCTTTAAAATCTAAGCAAGCAAAAACCAAACAAAATGTTCAGTCTTCTATGTCATGTTGTTTCAGAACCAATTATGCCTTTCACTCTTTTCCTTCTTTTCTTTCCTCTAGAATCTCTCCCAGCCTAGAACTAATTTCTTATCTATCATTCATCAAATACCCCAAACCATCCCACCTCCACTACAGTTAGCCCATGAAATATGATCATGACAGAATCTGTCTATTGCCGTTGTTAAGTCATAATGGTTGTAAAACACATGACCAATCCAATTTTATGGTAGTAAAAAATTTGTGGCAGTTATTAAGTGGACACCATGCTCATAAAGTAAATGCCATGATCATAAAGTAAACATCATTGTCACAAGGTGACCATTGTGATTGTTAGGCAACCACTGCAGCTGTTAAGTGAACTCATTGGTCACTATTATGTAGTTTTGCACAACCCCCCCACCCCAACAACCCTGGAAATAAGTGCTGGCTTTCAATAAAACTATTGTAAAATGTGTCACATGATTGTGGGATACCGCAAATGTCTGTAAATGCAGCTGTGTTGCCGAGCACCTGAATTTCAATCATATGACTATGGAGGACCCTAAACCATCAGAACTTTGAAACTGGGTCATATTTCGCATGAAAGTAGATCTGTCATAACTTTGAATGGTCATAACTGGTCATAAGTTGAGGGATACTTGTATGGGTGCTGAGGAAGCACAATTTCTCTCTTCTTGGCAAGCAGCAGTACACCTTTCATTTCTAGTGTCAAATGAATAGAGTAGAAATATGTCTTTAAGGCAAATAAGGAGCAGTAGCATTGTATACTATACAAAGTAATCTTCTCAAATAGCATATGTGGGAAGCTGGAAAATGTGATTATATCTTTGTAGTTTAATAAGTAAAGGACTATGTTGGAGTAAAGAAATGGAAGGAAACTGCATTATGTAAGGATTATTTTTATTTACCTCAAGCCCACTTGGGGGCTTGAGGTGAATGTGGGCTCCACCAATGTATGCAAGAAAAGTATTATTTGATTGTACAGCATGCAGAATTACCATGACTGTTTCATCATGATCACCATCATTATATACATTGACTATTAATAATTTTATTTAATTCATATTTCACAGTTACTTGAAGCATTAATCATTATTGATTTCATGCCTTTTCTATCACCATGTTTTTTAAAAAAATTCCTGTGGATACCACAGAATTAGAATTATGATTCTGGCACTATCATGAAGATTTCTGCACCAAAAAGCATAACCTTGATGAGCTGTCAATGTACTAATGCATTGCTAATACAGGCAGGCATAATATTATTTCATCCTTCCAGAAGTTAAATGTTCTGGACATTTTATAGTTAAGGCTGAGACTTCTAGATATAAACGTTTTTTTAAAGTTTCACTTTTGAAGTTTTTTTTTTCATTTCCATTCAAATTTTATTTATTTCCATTGTGTCATTATACTGCACAGTGCAGCAGACAGTTCATTAAGAAATAGGAGTGGAAGTAATTACCAGTTTTATGGGAATATATGTACTGACACTTGGACAACCAATATCCCTTTCCTGCTCTCCCTATTGTATCTATTAATATACACCAAAATTCTAATTATTTTTTACTCTCAAGAACTGATTTAGAAAGATATAGGTAGGAAAGGAGAACAAGCAGTCAAACTGTCTGTTATCAATTTATTCATAGGCATTTTACAATGGATTACATCAATTTCTTTGATTGCTGCAAGAACTTTTAGAGTTGAAAATTTTCTTCTTTCCAAGCACATTCAAAAATGCTGCTTGCATTTCCTTATTTTTGAAGCTGTAGATCAGAGGATTCAGCAAAGGAGTGACTACTGTATACATCAGAGAGATTAAACAGTCTTGTTCTATTGAGCGACTAGAGGATGGACGCATGTAAGTAAAGATAGCAGTGCTGTAGAACAAGCTAACTACAGTCAGATGAGAGGCACAAGTGGAGAATGTTTTGATTTTGCCTTGGATTGTATGGATTTTTTGCACTGCAGAGATTATAAAGAAGTATGAGAGGACAATGAAGGAAACAGTGGTTATCATAATGCTTCCTGAGATAATAAATGTCACCATCTCAACAAGGGAAATATCAGAACAGGATAAATGTAGAAGAGGTGGAATGTCACAAAAGAAATGCATTATTTTATTGGAACTACAAAAGTGCAGGGAGAAAACAAAAGTAGTATTGGTAATGGCATTAAGATTTCCAATGGCCCATGAACATGCCACCAGACACTGGCAGAGTGGCTGACTCATGAGTAAAGTGTAGCGCAATGGCTGGCAGATGGCTGCATAACGATCAAATGCCATGGCAGAAAGGAGGGCACCTTCTGTGGCAGCAGTAGTTAGAAAGAAGTACATTTGGAGAAAGCAACCAGTAAAGGAAATGGACTTGGTCTCTGAGAGGAGGTCCCACAACAACTTTGGCATGGTAGTGGTGATGTAACAGATCTCTGTACAGGACAAATTGCTCAGTAAGAAGTACATAGGAATATGGAGACGCTGATCAATCTTTATCAAAATAATTATGATCAAATTCCCTGTTAAAGTGACAATGTAGATCAATAGTCCAGTAGCAAAGAATATGATCTGAAGTTTAGGGTCATCTGTTAGTCCCCAAAGAATGAATTCTTTAAGATTAGTATGATTCTTTGTTTCCATTTGCTACTGATTTCTCTCCAATGAACACAACCGGATTCCTTGGGAAGATTTTATAATCAGGGAGAAACAAAAACATAGGAAAATAATTAATATTTATGGCCATCAATTTGGATTTAAATTTCTGACAATATGTTAAGAAACTATTGAATGACATAGACCTGCATTATACTAGGATTGCCATTAAGGTAGAAGACCCTATCAATGAATTTATTTAATGTTGAGAATCTGATCAAATAGGATTAATTTTTTATCTAAGGAATTTGTCTATGACTTCTTAACATTTGTCTAGCAACATCGTATTGTTCATTTCTATGAATTTTTTGAGCAACTGAAAATCAAGGGGTAAATTACTATGATTTAGTTTATTCTAAAGTTCTATTCACTGGTATGATTTATGAAATGATTACATATTCATTTCATGCAGAAACAGGAATTCAGTTCTCTGTCCCCAATGTTCTACACTTAAGTACATACACCTGGGCTACTAATATTATATCTGGATAGTATTAAGAGAATGCCAGCATTACTTGTCTTCATTTTGTTTTGGAAAACATAAGAACCACAAAATTACAATTTGATTCAACAATTGTGTTACAATAATTACTTCAGAGTATTTGCCTATCTTTGAATTATATCAATCAGATTAAAACTGTAATCTAAAAAATACATTTCCTTTCTACACACACACACACATTATTTTAGATTTACTGGATCTGATATAAAGGATTTCAACCTACCATGTCTTGTTACTGTTTTGTCATAGATATTCAAACTACTCCTGCTGCTGATTATAGATAAATATATTTGCATTTTCATTAATCACTTTTCTAATTATTGCTTCACATAAATATACCCACAGTACTGTAATAGTTTATTTAAAAACAGTAATTTATTTGCTAGTTTATTTATTGTAACATTCTGAATAAAGCATTTGGAGATCCAGTGTGGTGAAGTGATTTAAGATTTAGATTAGACATGGGGATTAAATTAAATTTATCATCAACCAACCAAGACACTAGTCACATTCTTTCTCAGACAAACATAGCTCATAGGGTTTTTGCTAGAGTTTAAAAAAATCTGAAACTAAAACCAAAGAAGGCAGTGTGACACTTGGAGCTTGTAGACAAAATGAGAGAAATAAATCTTATTAATAAGATGGATGGATGGATGGATGGATGGATGGATGGATGGATGGATGGATGGATGGATGGGCAGCCAGTCAGAAGGACTGGCAGGCTGGCAGGCAGGCAGGCAGATAGACAGACACTATAGATCCACCCACGTATCCTCATTGTACAATTACAAATTTAGCTTCCTTTTGTGCTCACATAAATACACAATGAATATTAATGAACACAACTGATATTTCATCTATTCTCATTGGTACTAAAATATCAGTTTTTAATGGGAATTTTTTTTAAAAAATAATTCATTTCTTAGTTCTTTTTATGCTAGCACTTTTCAAATGAACACACACAGAGTATATTCAAACAACTTTAGATGGGCCTTTAGAAATTAATTAGGAATAAGAATATAGCTATAGTTATATCAAACTCTACCTATGTGACTCCTTAAGTCAGTTCATTTGAAGAAAACAAAATGTTCCCAAGGACTTTTAAATTTGACTCATTTGAAGATCTAAAATATTTAAGAGAGCATTTCATTCTATCATAATGAAATATCAAGAGAGAAAAAATGAAAAGAGGAAAGAAAGAAAAGAAAAGAAAAGAAAGAAAGAAAGAAAGAAAGAAAGAAAGAAAGAAAGAAAGAAAGAAAGAAAGAAAGAAAGAAAAAGTTGGGCAGAAGACTTGAATTCTTTATATGAAAAGTACACAATTTTATACAGAAAAAAACGTAAACTAGGGGAAACAAAATGAAGCAAATACATGAATAACACCAGCAGAGAAGGAGGAGGAGAAGCAATATCTGAAGTTTATGTTATGTATATTTAAGCAAATAATATGAGAAGTTTTGTATCTATGGGTATTTCTTCTATACCATAGTGGTCCTTTTTCAATCATGAAGTTTTTCCAATAACTCATGTTGAGATTGTAGATTATGGTAGAGAAAGCTTTACATTAATGTGTGCATGGAGAGAGAAGGATAAGAATAATGGCTTACTTGAGCTTGGAGGGCCACATGAGTGAGGCAAGAATTTGATGTATGCAATTTATTTAACAGAAAATATCAAATCAAAGTTTTTTTAAAAAAAGATTAGAAAATTGTCTAGAAAGACAACCTGAAGTAGGTTAAATAAGAAATGTTTATAAAAACAAAGGAAAATAATCCCAGTAATTGTTGCAACAATTTGGAATAATTGATAAAATATGCTTTCATTATCAGAAGTGGGTCAGAAAATATGTTAAGCCAGAATTAGTTGCTGTGCTGCCAGTAATAGAAAAGGATTGAAGCACTAACACAAGAGCAAACCATGCATAATACCAAGCTTTGCTTGGATTCTAGATAAACTGATGTGGAGCCAAAAGTTCTCAGAATAGGTCAATAACATGATGGTAAGCAACCTTAAAGTATAATGGAACAAATGCCAGAATGGTTTTAACTTGCATTTATAAAAGAGCAGAAATTTTCTTTTACAATTCTTTTTAGAAGTCTGGAACAGAACATATGTTGTAGGGAGCCTAATAAAGATAAAAAAACCAGAATGCCCCTTGCTGTACCCAAACCTTTGAATATATTTCAGAAACCCCAGGGTCAAAGCTAATACAATTGCAGCAGATTTGATTCTTTCTCAACAAATTTGATATAATTAATATCTGAAAGGGCAGAAGTTCAATTTTGCAGTCTCAATCAAGTTGGAATCTGTATATAATTCAAAGATACTGGAAAAATGAAAAATTGAGATAAATTAAATCAAAACAGTTGTATAATTATATTACAAAATTATATTGCATTTCAGGAGTGGAACTCATGGTTCCAAATTATTAACTCTGTCAGTCTGGTCCATCCACCCACCCATCCATCCACCCATCCATCCATCCATCCATCCATCCAGCCAGCCAGCCAGCCAGCCAGCCAGCCAACCAGCCAACCAGCTATCATTCATCTATGATCCATTTTTGCCTCTACTTTTATTGTTTTAATTTTTACCTGTTTGGAGTGGCTCCATTAGAGAGTCTTGCCCTGGAAAAGAAAAATTAATATAATAATAGCACAATGGCTCTAAGATTTCTGAATTCAAAACCTAGTGGTAAATCCTCCCCCCCGCACCCCACATTCTTACATTTTGCTTCGTAAGTTTTTTAAAAATCCATTTTAAGTTAATAAACAATTTTCAGGGCTTTTATTTGACACCAATGTTTCTTGTCCTTAATTCTCTGGTCACAAGATTGCAAGTCAAATAACTCTGAATTGGAAATGAAAGTCTGACAAAACAGTGCTCCCCATAGTTGCCTGAAAATTGCTCCTCTTTTTTTTTAATCAAGAATGAAAGAGATTAGCAGGTTTAAAATGAGGCATAAGCTTCTTCTAGACCATTCTGAATATGAAAGGGGAATCAAAATATGTCACAAATTCTTTGAAATATGATGATCTTCTGCAATGCACTACCAGGTACTAACCAGGCCAGATAAAAGTTATAGCAAATTGCAATTAGTATTTTTGAAGAAACCTTTTTCTACTAGAAACTGGATCTTCTATTAAAGAAAATTTGCAGGTTTTAGACTCACATAAAGAATAAAATGAATATTCTGGGAGTAAAAGGAGGATAGAGTCAAGATGAAATAGTACTGAATGGATGTGGATTGAATACAACCCTAATACAATTACAGATTTGATTCTTTCTCAACAAATTTGATATAATTAATACCTGAAAGGACAGAAGTTCAATTTCCAGAATAATAGAAGGGTTAAAAACAAACCTTCATTCCATTGTCAATATTTCCCAGTGAAAACTTTGAAGTCATGAACTTATCAGCCTTTCATTTTTGGTGGTTTTTTATTTGCAACCCTCTTATTTTTCTGTTTGATGAGTAATATAAGCAAGATCTTGCCATATTTCTAGCCCCGGTTAAATTTTCTGGGGACCATTGAATCTTCACTAATTAATATAGTCTCAAGTGGAAATGGTACAAAGGGAGAACTGGTTACAAGCAGAAGATAGCCTTTGTTTATATTATGAGCAAATATTGTCATCTTCCTTTATACTTTTCTATTTTGAGTCAGAATCAATAAAAAATTCAAAAATGTAATCTAAGCTAATTTAAAATAAACTAATCCAACCCAAGTTAAATTAAACTAATTCAACCTTTTTAATTGATCATTTTAATGATGAGCATCACATTTTATTGCAGACATTTTTATAGAAAGCATAATAGGTAGAATAAAAATCAGAATGGAGCTCTGTGAAACAACAGATATGATAAAGGAAAGCATAGTTCAATTTTGTTTCTATTTTGTAACAATTTAATTTGGTGTAAAATTTTAAGAGTCCATAGGTGTGTTTTGTAGTTCAATTTCTTTCCGTCTGACTTTATCCAATATCTTTTGCATCTTTTCCTGAGATTATTTTCTTATCTATATATAAATGAAAATGAAGTCAGCATTCTGTAAAGCTCATCTGCAGAAGGAAGCATGAAGTGCTCCAAAATCTCCTGGTAGATGGCTGCATTGACCTTGGACTTAATGAAGTACAGTGGATCAACACCAGCAGATGACATGGCTCTCCAAATCAACACAGACTGTGGAAACTTCACACTGAACTTCAAGCATCTTGCAGTGTGTGCCTCTCCATTCTTCCTCCAGACTCTGGGTCCTTGGTTTCCAAATGAGATGCAAAAGTTGCTCTCATCAGAAAAGAGGACTTTGGACTACTGAGCAACAGACCAGTTCTGTTTTTCTTTAGCCCGGATAAAATGCTTCTGACATTGTTTGTTGTTCAGGAACGGCTTGACAAGAGGAATACGACATTTGAAGCCGATGTCCAGGATCCAGGTGTGTGTGGTGGCTCTTGATGCACTGACTCCAGCTCAGTCCACTCCTTGTGAAAGTCCCCAACACTTTTGAACGACCTTTTCCTGACAATTCTCTCCAGGCTGCGGTCATCCCTGCTGCTTGTGCACTTTTTTCTTCCACACTTTTCCCTTCCACATAACTTTCTATTAATGTGCTTTGATACAGCACTTTGGGAACTTCCAACTTCTTTTGCAATTACCTTTGGAGGCTTACCCTCCTTATGGAGGGTGTCAATGATGGTTTTCTGCACAACTGTCAGGTCAGCAGTATTTCCCATGATTGTGCTTCCTACTGAACCAGACTGAGAGACCATTTAAAGGCTTAGGAACCCTTTGCAGGTGTTATGGCTTAATTAGCTGATTAGAGTGGGACACTTTGAGCCTAGAATATTGAACCTTTTCACAATATTCTAATTTTCTGAGATTGTGGATTTGGGGTTTTCATGAGCTGTAAACCATAAGCATCTCAATTATGACAAATCACGGCTTGAACTATCTTGCTTTGCATGTAATGCAGGGGTGGGCAATTAATTTCTGTTGGGGGCCACATGGAAAATCAGATCTGCGTTCGAGGGCTGAACCAATTTTACTAAAGGCCATTATAAAGGGCCATTATAAATGCAGCAAATTATATATAAGAATATATAATTTGCTGCATTTTATAATGGGCCCTTTTATAATATAGATATATATATATTATATATATAATGTATATATATATTATATAAAGAGAAAAAATAACACCGCGGCTGCTCCTGCTACTACTTTCCACGCTTTCCAAACGCGAGTCCCAGGAGACAACAAACAGCAAACCCGCGCTCAGGGGCATCCAAGCCCACCTAAAGCTAGGCCGCTGCTGGTGGAGGCTTGCCCTGCCTTGGTGCCCCGTTTCCCGGCTCAGTGGTCCTGCTCGGGCAGCACTTTAAAAGCCCTCCTCCTCGCATACGTGCCCGACGAGCCGCTCAGCACGATGGCGGCTCCCAGCACCCGAGCAACTTCCCAGCAACTTGTGGCTTGCTTTTTCCTCTCGGGTGCTTGCACCTAGCCCCGAGCTGCGTGGCAGAGGGGAAGCCTGAAGCGCTGCTGGGTCGCCTCCTCCAAGCAGCCTGCCTGCCCGCCGGGCAGAACCCTTCCCGCTCCTCGGCAGGAAGATGCTCCCACCTGCAAACTTTGCCTGTGCAAAGTTTAAGCCTGGAAGCCCCGGAAACCCGAGCAACTTCCCGGCAACTTTCAGCTTCCTTTCAACTCACAGGTGCTCTTGCCTGGCCCTGAGTCACGCGGCGGAGGGGAAACCCGGAGCGCCGCCGGGTCGCCGCCTCCAAGCAGCCCGCCCACCCGTCCACCAGGCTTCCCCTCTGCCGCACGGCTCGGGGCCAGGCATGAGTGCCCATGAGGAAAAAGGAAGCCACAAGTTGCTGGGAAGTTGCTCAGGGCTTCCAGGCTTAAACTTTGCACAGGCGAGAGCCTCTTCCCGCCGAGGAGCGGGAAGGGTTCTGCCCGGAGGGCGGGCAGACTGCTTGGAGGAGGCAACCCGGCAGCACTCCGGGCTTCCCCTCTGCTGCACGGCTCGGGCCAGGCGCGAGCATCTGCGTAGTTGAAAGGAAGCCGAAAGTTGCCAGGAAGTTGCTCCGGGGCTTCCAGGCTTAAACTTTGGACAGGCAAAGTTTGCAGGCAGGAGCCGTCTTCCCACCGAGGAGTGGGAAGGGTTCTGCCCAGAGGGTGGGCGGGCTGCTTGGAGGAGGTGACCCGACGGCGCTCCGGGTTTCCCCTCCGTGCGCGGCTCGGGGCCAGGCATGAGCACCTGCGAGGAAAAAGGATGCCGCAAGTTGCTGGGAGCTGCCATCGTGGTGAGCGGCTCGTCGGGCACATACGTGAGGAGGAGGGCTTTTAAAGTGCCGCCTGAGCAGGACCGCCGAGCCGGGAAATGGGGCACCAAGGCAGGGCAAGGCTCCACCAGCAGCAGCCTAGCTTTAGGTGGCTCCAAGCAGCCTGACTGCTCCAAGCAGCCCACCTGCCCGCCGGGCGGAACCCTTCCCGCTCCTCGGCGGGAAGACGCTCCCACCTGCAAACTTTGCCTTTGCAAAGTTTAAGCCTGAAAGCCCCGGAAAAAAAGGGGGGATCGGCGGGGACTCACCTTCCGAGAGGTCGCACTCAAAGGTGATTTTGAACTCCCAGCCGAGGCTTTTGCAAAGTTCTTCTTTTCTTTCCCACCCCGAGAGCGCTCCGTACTGTTTTGCAGCTTTGGGGGCCACGCGGCGCAGGGCACACGCCATGCCCACTGATTTTTTTTCAGGGGTGGGCCCTATTGGACTGACCAACGAGCCGGATGCGGCCCGCGGGCCGTAGTTGCCCACCCCTGATGTAATGAGTCTATCTCATATACTGTATTAGCTTCACCTTTTAAGTTGCAATACTGAAATAAATGTACTTTTGCATGATATTCTAATTTTTTGAGTTTCACCTTTATATACAATTGAAAGAAATATTTAAATTAGATAAAAAGAGTTAGGGTTTGGATGTTGTGAAAAATGTATTGTAAATCCTGCTGCATGGTAGTGATGAACATATTATTGGTAAGCTTTATAAATTATTATTGAATTTGAATTTGGAGAATAGATATGTAAAGCATTGCATAACTCAGTGGGCAAGAAACTTTGAATATAATGCAATGCTTGAACAACAGGAGAATATGTGGACAAGGTCTATAATTTACACTAAATTATAGTTTAAAAGAAAACTTTAATAAGATGATGTACTGTTGGTATTGTCAAAAATTTATAAAGGTATTTCAAATGAATGTTGGAAATGCAAATGTAAAGAAGGGACCTTTCATCATTTATGGTAGACATATGATAAAGCAAATAAATATTGGAGTAGGATTTACATCGTAACATAGAAAATTCTCAAAGTGAATATAAAGATAAACCATACACTTTTCTTCTGGGTTTAATGGAAAAAGAGTTGGATATTTTTGGGGGGGAAACTTTGATGTTATATATGTTGACAGCAGCAAGATTACTTTATGCACAAAAATGGAAGGATTCCTGCAATACCTTGATACCTACAATGGATGAATGGTTGCAAAAGTTGATGGAATTAGCAGAAATGCCAAACTGACTTCTTTGATCAAAGAACGAAAATACAAGTGCTTTTGTTTCTACTTGGAAATAGGCTTTGTGCTTAAGGTGAAAAAAATGAAACTTTGATTTTGAGTTTTATCGATTAATAGGTTTGTTGTTATAGAAATGGCTAGCTTATATTATTATGTAAAAGTAAAAAGTTGAGGTTTGATGTTATTATCTTATTCTATTGCACTAAAGGGAGCTGAAAGTCAATGCCTTTTCTTTCTTTTTCCCCTTGTCCCACACTTTTCCCTTCCCTTGTCCCTCTCCTATTTTTCTACTATTTTCTTTTGTATTTTTGTATTACATATTATAAAGTAATAAATAAATACAAGGGAAAATCACTCAGTGATATTTATATTATGGTACAAGGATACAATCACAAGAATTTGAAATAAAACTATGTTAATTCTAAAAATGGCATATAAGATCACATTAACATCAAATGGACTTACTGTGTTTTTATAGATGATAGAGTTTAAAACATATAGGTTGAAGTTGTTTAGAAAGAGCTTTAAGTTGATGTTTAATAGAAGCATGCCTGCATTAAGATGTGTTCAACAGGGGAATAGCCTGTAACAGGAATCTTTTTGTATTAGAAGCACTCAGGAGAATTTGGACCAATTTGACCCAAAATGAGACAAAGTCTATTTATAGATAAGCCTGAGAAAACATACTATAGAATGTTGAACTGAAATGAATTCACTTTTATTTCAGATTCCATTTAAACTTAACTATATACATGCAAACATGTGCACGTGTGCATAAATACACAAACTTCATGTGTGTGTGTGTGTGTGTGTGTGTGTGTGTTTGTGTGTGAATGTGTATTCAGTTAATATCCTACTTCCCACCACTACATACAATGTTATGTTCAATTATCTTTCTACCCATACATCTGAGGAAAGTGAATGAAAGAAAACATTAAACCAAAGTGATGGTGAAATGGTTAAGGAATTTCCATAGAGTAGTTTGAATATCTTTATTCCTTATACTATAAATGATTGGATCCATCATGAATGGCAGAGAACAGTAAATCACAGTAGTTACCAGGTCAAAATCAGATGGACATCTTGAGATTGGTTGGTGGAGGGAATTCTGCCCTGGGGTGGCTTGTTGACATTGGTGGGAAAGTCAGTCCCATATTCCAGAGCTGCAGTAGTCACAGGACTGGCCCTTTGGTCATCCTGGAGCAGCTCTAGAATGACCAAAGGGCCAGTCTTGTGACTACTGCAGCTCTGGAATATTGATCAACTTCTTCATCAATGCCAGCAAGCCATCATCAGTCAAAATTCATACTAGTGGTTCGTGGGATTTAAAATTATGAGTTCGGTGGTCCCTGAGGTCCAAAATGTTGGACCTTATACCCTGGTTCATACCACACATTACACAGCTTTATGTCACTAGCAGAATACCTGTAGGTGGAATCCCCTTGTTTGCTCTGATCTGTGTGGCATTGGTTGATCCTAGGCTTCAACCCTCTTTTGCTTCATATCTGAATCATCATCTTCTCTAGACTTCTTTTCTAGTTCTTTTTTTAACTTCTCCTCCCTGAATGTTGACACTGTCACTAAGTGAGCTACCCTCACTAAGTGCGTCACCATCACTAAGTGCATCATTCCAAATATTGGTATCAGTTCTGTTCTAATTTTGCTCTGCAAAGCTAGCAGACCTTGAAATCACTCTTCTTTTGCTCCTTTTGTTAAAATTATAGCTCTTTGAGCCAGGCTGATAGCCTGTAAATCTGAGCTTTCTAGCCTTTGATTGACCTTTTTTCCTGATTGCTTTTGGAATATGCACCTGTGCATTTCTTCCAAGCACTCTTAAATGTGCCAGAGATCACTTTCTCCCATATAACATTGCATATGAACTATCATTTATAGATGAACTCCACAGCCCATTGATTAAATAATTTGCAGTCAACAAGGCTTCACCCCAATATGACATGCTCAGATCAGAATCCTCCAGCAGTGAATCCTTCATTGTTCGTAAGACACCATTTCACCTCTCAGTTACATCATTTTCAGCTGCTGTGTATAGCTTTGTGTGTCTGTGTTTTATTCCTAACTGTCCCAATGACTGTTGAAAACCTGCTGACATAAATTCTGAACCTCTGTCAGTTTGCAGCTGACATATGTGTTGTTTGTATCTCCTTTCTATGAAGCTTATCCATTGCTTAAATTTCTGTAGCACCCCTATTTTACTCTTTAGTAAATAGCAGAAACCAAAACTGCTTTATTCATTTACAATGACTAATGCATACTTTGCTCCTCCCAAACTGGCTTGATTGGCCCAACCAAATCTGCATGTACCAGCTCTAGAGGTCTTCTTGTCTGCCTTGTGCTACTCTTGCTTACTGGGAATGCTTTGGACTTTGATTTACATACTGCACAGTCCAAGTATACCTTATACCCTTAACAGATAATAGATAATCAGAATTGGAAGGGACCTTGTAGGTCATCTAGTCCAACCTCCTGCCCAAACAGGAGACCCTACACCATTTCTGACAGATGGGACTCCAATCTCTTCTTGAAAGTCTCAAGTGATGGTGGTCCCACAACTTCTGAGGGCAAGCTGTTCCATTGGTTGATTGTTCTCACTGTAAGAAAGTTTCTCCTTATTTCCAGGTTAAATCTCACCTTGTTTAGTTTCCATCCATTATTGCTTGTCTGGACTTCAGGTCTTTTAGAAAATAGCTTTACCCCTTCCTCTCCATGGCAGCCCCTCAAATATTGGAACACTGCTATCATGTCTCCCCTGGTCCTTCTCTTCACTAGAGTAGCCATGCCCAAGTCCTGTAACTGTTCTTCATATGTATTAATCTCCAGTCCCCTAATCACCCCTTTATATTAGTTTAATCCTTCTCCAAACTGTTGCATCATTTGCAAAACTCTGAAGCAGGCATGGCCAAGCTTTCTATGCAGGAGATGAACACATGGATCATGTTGTGCCACATTTCCAAATGTTTGAGCACATTGAGCTTTTGTCTCTGCAACATATAAATATTACCCTGTTTTATGCCCTGTGCACATACATTTCCATTCCTTTTTATGAGACACTTCTCATTTACAAATGTGGTCTCAAATCCTTTTTGGTCTAGATAGAGACACTCAGTAAATTATACTCCATTTCAGGCACACATAATATATTACTAAACTTTTCCTCCAGACATAGAATCAGCACACTGCCCTTGGTGTGACTTTAGCCTTCAGGCCATTTGCTAAGGCTATTTCATCTCCTCTAGCTAATTCCATTCTGAAAAACAATTTTGAATTATTAATAATTGTTTGACTAGTCCCACTGTCAATTAACCATTTGTCTCTGCTATTACATTAGCTAACTTTTGCAACAACAGCTTGTACATCTGTTGTTTTTCTTCCTTGCAAACAGTCTTTCTTCAAATGATTCTTATCACCATAGATGAAACACTGCTGTTTTTTTTGTATTTCTCTTTCTTCATAGAAAATCTTTGCTGGGTTGTAATTCAGTCTCTTCTATTACTCTAGTCTCTGGTCTTGTCTGTTGCTTTTCTCTCTCTGCTCCTTGGGCCAAACAATATAATTCTTCTGTTCCAATCAAGGCAGAGGACTCTCCTTGAACTCAACAGCTGCCCTGCAAGCCTTCTCAGCCTTGTTCCCTTTTTCTTTTAACACAGGCTGTCCTTCAGCTTAATTACAGTTCAGTCTTACTATGTGCTTGATGTGCTCTGAGCCCATAATCTGTCAGAGTTTGCAGCAATCCAATCAGCACACAAATAAATAATTCAGCAGGATTCATTTGTAATTTTATATTATACAATAATATAAAACCTGATACATATATACAATACCCATGCATTTCTTGCAATGTGGTAGCAAGTACGACAAGAAGCAGCAACAAAAGCAATCAAAACCACCAGAATTCAGAAGCAATTATATAAAGCACAGAAGCACACCAACTCTTATATATACAGCCCAGTTACAGTAAGCCACACCCAGTCTCCAAATCATCTGGTATGGCTCACAATAGGTGCTGTTTCTTAGTCACCAAACAGTTCCCATTGGCTGACTTGTGATGACCCGGGGCATGGCACAAAGCAACAAAGTCATAAAAGTAGATACCTCCAACTTGGCCCCCAATGTCCAATTATCATGGGCAGAAGAAAAACCTTTCCCAAGAACAGTCTTTAAAGGAAGAAATTCAGTCCGAACTCAAAGTAAATATAGATTATAAATAAAAACCAACACAAGCAAGGCTGCAGCAATTAACGAGACAGGGCAGGATAAAGAATTGAAGACTTCAAAAGATAATGAAACACACACAATTGGGAGGATGCCAGAACTCAGATAAGACCTGACAAACCAAAATAATTGATGCTTTGCTTCCAACAGGAGCTGTGCGCAAACACCCTCTTCATCCTGTTTTCCCAGCTGCAACTAATAAAGGGAATTAGGGCCTTTTTCTCCCCATAACCCACATTGCTCCCCTATCCATTCCTCCCTGTTGTGCCCTAGGATGAAGAGGGGGTGGGCCTGGCCTTCCTCTGAATGCCCAGCCAGACTGTGCCCTTCCCCACTTTCCTCCACAGCCACCGGAGTCACACTCCCACTCCATGTCAGCTGTTCTACCTCTCCCTCAGAATAAGATTCCAATAGGGGCATGACACTTGCTTTTATGGCTATCCCAGCTCATAATTTCTTATATACTGACATAAATAACTTGTGGCAGTGAACATACTAATGCTACTTTCTTCTTCCTATTTGCCCACAAAATAACCCTGGTGGTTGACGTAAAGCATATTTAGTTATATTTCAATACCTTTTCTTGTATCTTCTTCTCCTTTTCATTAATATATGCTGATTAATTTTTATTGTTGGTCAGTGTATGACATAAACAATTTAATCTGAAAAGAATAATGTCTGGTATATCTGCATTTAAGCAATAACGTGCAACACAATCCCACAATGACTTCTATTTTGGTATTGTTCCTAAAAACAAGTAGAAACCTCTTTTTAACTATAGATAAATACCACAAATTTCCTAGAACTTACATAGGAGGCATTATGACACTAAAAAAAGGAATAAATTCCTTTCTGGAAAATCATTGATGATTGTGAACAAAACTTTCACCTTTATCATCATGAATCCCAGTCCATGTCTACTGGACAATTTTAATGGTAAATGTCTAACTTGTTCTTTTCACTGGAAATCACTGGTAGATAAAAAAAGAGCTGCGTTTTAGTAGTCGATATTCTTTAGCAATCAGTATTGATGAGAATTAAAAGGAAATGAATTGTGTAAATGCAGTATAGATCACTGATATAGGTTCATGTGATATGAACCAACTTACAACATACAGCACACCTTCTTGAATTCCCCCCTTTTTATTAACAAAATTAGGCATGTTTCAAGTTTTCCTTTCATCCATATTATATATTTCAGGCAATATTTCTTTACAGCATGCTTACTTTTCTCCAGTTTTCTGATTTATACCTTTCCTGCTCCTGTTCCTCCTGCTCCTCCTGCTCTTCATCCTGATGTTCCTTTTTCCCCCCCAAGATATTGCTCATTTGTCAGTGAGGGCCTTTACTCTTTGATTAAATTTCTACTGTGCCTGCTGCTGAGCTATGATTATTTTGGAAAGCCATAGCTCTATAGATGCAAAACATTTGATATGGGGGAAAAACTGGGGGAAAATAAAGGAGTGAACAGTTTAAGACATAAATATCTGAGTATGCATAGATTTTTGGAAACAAGGAGTGTTAAAAGATGCTGAGTTTGTCAGTAATTGCTTTAAATTAAAGAGCATACATTCTTAGCAATTTTGGAATTGGGGATGGAAGAGTCATGCTATGCATATAATGCATTCATTCACATTCATGCATACAGTGCAATAATCTTCAGGAAAAAGGTTTTTTGTCCACAAAGAAACATCCATAGAGATCTTAGAGCCATAGCTCTGTTTCACTAGGACTCTGGATTAACAAAAGTACTTCTATTATTAATAAATAATTAACAACAGGTATGGGGGGGGGGGAATTCACTATAATTCAATCAGCCTTACCACATTTATTATTTTCATGATGAGCCAGAATAGCCAGTCCAGCCCACAAGGCAAATAAGGTCCTTCAACACATTATCCCTAGATTCTGATTCTTCATAATTCAGAAGTCAAATAGTCATTAAGAAGAAGATTGAATATTTTCGTACATTGTCTAACATCAAGTATTAGGTTCTGCAAAACTGTAGTGATAGATTTATTCGTCAAAATCAACAGTCAAATTCAATATGATCATAACATTGTCCAAACCAGCCTTATAGAAGGAACCTGCTACTTTAAAATTAATTTTTAAAAGATTTTGGAAAACGTTGGACATTTAATGCCCAAACCTTCTCCTTTAAGATCCTTGAATCATTTTACGAAATGCCTTTTGTACATCCTTGTTTTTTAAGCTGTAGATCATTGGATTAAGCATAGGTGTTAGAATCCCATAGAGCACTGGTAAAGCATGATCTTGCTCTTGAGAGTAAGTGGAATTAGGGCGTATGTAAGTGAAGATGATGGTGCCAAAGTAGATGTTCACTACAGCCAGGTGAGAGGCACAGGTGGAAAATGCCTTGCCACGTCCTTCCTTAGTCCGAATTCTGAGTATTGCTAAGGCTATATATACATAGGACAACAGAATCACCAGGAAGGAAACCATAATTATACCTCCTCCAAATATAAAAGTAGCAATTTGATTGATCTGAGTATCAGTGCAAGACAGCTGGAAGAGAGGTGGGATGTCACAGAAAAAATGTTTTATGACATTGTCCTGGCAGAAGGACAAACGGGTCATAAGGCCAGTGTGTACACCTGAGTTAGACAAGCCAAGAATGTAAGCAGTTACTGCAAGACAAATGCATACTTTGTGCCGCATGAGCACACCATAATGTAGTGGATGGCAAATAGCTGCATATCGGTCATATGCCATGATGCCCAACAAAAGACATTCAATGCCACCAAAGGAAATAAAGAAGTACATCTGGGACAAGCAGCCTGAGAAAGAGATTCGTTTATCATTAGAGAGATAATTCATTAACATCTTGGGGACAGTGGAAGTTGTGTAACCAATATCTATTACAGAGAGATTGCATAGGAAGAAATACATGGGGTTATGGAGTCTGACATCCAAGCTGACAATAAGAAGGATAATTATATTTCCAACCACAGCCATTAAATAAATAATAAAAAAGACACCAAAGAGAATGAATTGGGCCTGAGGGTCACTGGAGAGTCCCAGGAGTATAAATTCAGTGACAGTTGAATTCTGTGTCATCTTACATATATCTGTGAAGGAATATTACAAAACATTTTCCAGTTACCTTTTTTTAACCAAGGAATAAGACCTGAAATAGAGGTCTTTTACATGCAAATAAAAACCCAAACCCTTTGGAAGCTATCAATTCAGCTTAAGTTAATAGTAAGGGTTTTGAAACACAGTATAGATTGTAAAATAAATAATATAGTAAGACAGCATTACAAAAAGTGCAGACAAAGTCACAAGAATTCATTAAAGGAAATTAAAATTATGAGATTCTTTAAAATAAGTCTGATTCTAATTTACACCAGCATTGTTCTTTGTACTGTCTGTTTATTTTAATCCTTGCAAACTATTCTTGCTTATACTCATACACTTGTTACATAGATTGTTTTGGGTCCTTGTTGATTGTTTTATCTCTGTGATTTTCCAGCTCCTCCCTTACTTTTGTTTCAAACAGTTTTCTTTCACAAATTTATTTTGCAAATAGATTCATGTTCATTCTCTCTATATGACCAAGCTTTTACTACATTTCTTTTGTACTATTTGTTCTTTTTTTTGCATTCAGAGCTTTAAGTCAATGAATAATATAAATATGATTATTAGAAAATTAATGATGAATTAAGCGATAATATGCACAGTGGTATATATTGAATGATTGGTTAGAAGTTATAATTTTAAATTTTTATTGCAAAAGAAGAAAGTCAAATAAAGAGACTGACATACCTGTACAAAATTTCAGGTGTAACACTTTTAATTATCTTTTGATTACCTCTTTTTTTTGTCCATATGAATAAGCCTTTCAGTTCAGATCCAGTCACAAATCTAAGACGGAATTGGTACTACTTTAAAACATGCTACCAAAGTAAAATGAATGAAGTTTTAAATCTAATTTATTTATATGTAAAACAAACAAAACAAGTTCTAAATACTATCCACAAGTGCAAGTTATTTACAAACCTAGATGAGCTTACACTTAATTCAATAGCTCATTTGGAACAACTATTTACAATCCTTGGCATAGATTCAAATCCTGTGGCTGTTTAAAGAGAAAAGTGCTGGAAAGTTACAGCTTTGTCATTTCTATTTGCAGGTAATTCTTCATTAGATTTCAAAATACATTACTCCAAATTATTTGCCATAGTTGGTTTTATTGCTTTGCTTGTGTCTATTCCGTAAAGAAGCCTTTACAACAACAACAATCCTTTCTGTGAAATCAATACTATATTTTTAGTGTCAATCTCTTTCCTTTTTAATTCTCTATTCTCAAACAATTTCAGAGCAGCTTATACCTAAACTCCACTGGTTATGATACTTCAAAGACAGAATTGACTTTATTTTTGAGAAGAAATTAAATTCTAACTTATTCTATATATTTGAAATTTTAAAATTTACATGGATAAAATCTCTGTTTCTCTCTGTCTCTCATACACACATTCATGTGCACAAATATGCACACATAATATCACAGAGACTGTTATAAAGTTACCTGCCTGAATTTGCATGTTTTATTTCATTGTTGGTAGAAATCTTGATTCAGCAGAAAATTTTAAAATCACCAGTGGCAAAGGCTGTTCAGCCTTTGTCTCTTTCAGTTATACCCTTGAACTATGAGGTCTTAAGAGAAGACAAATACTCCAGGGAAATATGCCCAGAGGAAATGGGTGCTGCGTAAATACTTCATTTTCATAATTAACCTCACATGCTACTTTTGATCCTTATATTCTGGAATTTGCTCTAAAAATTTCCATTAGACAACTATTGAAGACAAGTTTGTTTTGATTTTTTTTTAAAAAAACCCACTATGAATTAATGAAACAGTCAGACAAAAGAGTGATTATTATGAGAGTCAAAGAACATGCAATGGTTTTTTCCCTGATCCTTGCTAATATGATAGAAATGAGTAAAATATCAAGAGAAGTTTTCATTAGTTAGCTTTGACATGTTATTTATATAATTTTTTTGGCTTTTATGAAACAGTGAAGGTAAGCATGTAAGTGTGCATGTGCCTCCACAGCAAGGCAAGGGTGTCAAACTGGTGGTCCATGGGCTGGATTAATCACACATAGGCCATGCCCATCCCAGCTCCGCGAAGGAAATTTTTTTCGTGATACATCACATGATGGCAACATGACATGGTGAGTTTGACACCCATATCCTAAAGGGAAGGAAAAATGACATGTATATCATAATGTAATCACATCAGTGTTGTCATTTATGTAAAATATTTGTGTCAGGCAACCTGAGAAAATAATTATTGTGGCATATGTATACTACATATTATATATGTATACATAATATCCTTACTTTATGATAACAATTGAGAATTGAATTTCTACTGCTAACAATGTAGTTTAAATGCAGACTAAATGCTTAGTCACATGAGTGAATTTTCACAATGACAATCAGATCATTTCCTATTGCTATCATTAACCAAATTCCACCAGTCATTGTTTGAGGAACCGGCCTATGCTAATCCATTCTGAGCCTCGGTAAAGTAAGGGCTGCCTTCAACTTCCCCATCCATAAATCTCCCCCCATCTCTGCCTTTTTGGCTGCCTTGTTTGCATTGTTTAAAGGAATCCAGTTGGTACAATGCAAACCTGTAAGAGGTTTTATATTTCATTGTAGGCTTCATTTGTTTTTGGAGTTTCTGTGGCTACCTTAAAAACAGGCACACACACACACACCATTACAAGTTTGTGAGAAGTATATCTGGCTCCAGGGGTGGGATTCAAACTTTTTAACAACTGTTCTGTGGGCATGGCTTAATTTGTGGGTGTGGCTTGGTGGTCATGTGACTGGGTGAGCATGGCTTGCTGGGTGGGTGTGGCTTGGTGGTCACATGAATGGCTGGGCGTGGCTTTTTACTAGGAGGTGAGAGGTTGGCAACAATACCTGGGAAAGGAAAGGCATGCTTTCCACATTTCTCATAGCTATATTTATAGGGCCAGCTAATGTCATTGTTTGGGAGGTTCATTGGTGAGGTGATAGTGATTGGATGTGTAATGTTCACTGGTGCAGTAACTGGAGTTGGTAAATTGACAGGTGTGCTAAGTGTTAACAGAGAACTCATTGGGATGGAGATGTTAACTGTGCTCAAAACATTGGCTGGGCTTTTCATATTCATTGCAGCAGCGACAATGTGAGGACCTCCTTTGGTATTAAATGAATTTTTCCCCATTTAACAACGTTTCTTGCCATAATTGTTAAGTAAGCCACTGCAGTTGTTAAGTTAATAACACAGTTCTTAAGTGAATATGTAAGAAGGCTGCAAAAATTAATCACATGACCCTGAGACACTGCAACTGTCATAAATATGAACCAGTTGACAAGCATCTGAATTTTGACCATGAGGATGCTGCAATGACTGTGTTGAAAAGCAGTCATTTCAGTGCCATTATAATTTCGAATGGTCACTAAATGAACTGTTGCAAATTGAGGACTACCTGTATATACAGAAGTTAATCCCATTAATTTCAAGGGACATGTAATTTCCAGAATAAAGTTATTGGCCACATGAAATGGAAGGTGGGAACAGAGGGTGGAAGGAATAGTTGTTAAATTGAGGGATACCTGTATGGACTTCAACTCCAGAATTCCCCAGTCTTCTTTTTGCTGCAAATCCCATATCCAGTGTCAAGTTGAAGAGACGAGACAGCATTTTATCAATAAAATTTTAATTTTGAATTATTTACTTTATATGATCACAATCTTAAAACCAGAACTACAGATGTAAAGATATAGGCAGATTTCATGTAAGAAAAGCTAGAATATTTGCAAGCTGCTAACTGTGGTGTAGGGTAAATGGAACCTGTTGATGTTTATCTGTGAAGAGGAACCAATGTTAGACAGAGAGTAGTGAGGGACATATTTTGAGGTGACACTGTATGAAGGAACCGGAAGGGAGGAGTTAAGAAAAATATAAAGCAGTTTTGTGTGCAGAGAACTCACGTGTTAGAAGTATTATTACAAAATACGACATGGTGTCAGAAGTTCTGTAACATGGTAACTGAACAATGACGTCTATCCAAAAGAGGAAAATGACAGCAGTGGGGATGAGCAGAATGAGGAAGGAGTTAGCAGAATGGCTAGCACACCCAGCGCTACTTTTAACATCCAACCACCAGAGCCCTTTGATTTTTCCAAACCAAATGAGTGGACAAAATGGATACAGTGATTCGAGAGATTTAGGCAAGCAAGCAATCTCAAAATAAGCTCCGAAGAAAATCAGGTGAACACTTTGATTTACTGTATGGGAGATGAAGCAGATTATGTTCTGCATGGCCTGAAACTCAGTGAAGCTGATCAGCGTCAGTATACTAAAGTAAGAGACAGCTTTCAGTCATTCTTTGTAGTAAAAAAAGAACATTATGTATGAACGTGCAAGATTTAATGTGCACAAACAAGAAGCAAATGAGACAGTGATGCATTTGTCACAGCGCTGTATGCATTAGCAGAACACTAACTATGGAGCACTACATGATGAGCTCATCAGAGACAGGATTGTAGGAGGCTTGGTCGATACACAGCTATCAGAATGCATGCAAATGGAAAAAGACTTAGACCTGGATAAAGCTATTAATATGGCAAGACAATCAGAGGAGATTAAAAAACAGCAAACCACATTGAAAAGTGATGCTAGTGCTGTAAACCTAAAGGATGTGAACTCTTTGGACAGACTTTAAAGGCAGGCATCAGAAAGAAAAGCAAAAATTCAGCAGATCAAAAAATGATGGAGCAAAGCCTCAAAGCAGGCAGAACAAAAACACTAAAGACCCCCAGAATCACAAATGCGGTGGCATGCTTCACCCTAGACAGGAATGTCCTGCTAAGGATGCTAAATGCCATACATGTGGGAAAAAGGGTCACTATCAGCATGTATGTTTTGCAAGCAAGGCTGTGCATGGCATTGAGGAAGAGGAGAGAAGCTTCTTTCTCGGCTCTGTGACGTCACATGCTGATTCATGGACTGTGGAAATCAGAATGATGGATAAAGACATCACGTTCAAGTTGGACACTGGATGTCACTGTTGTTTCACAGAAGAATTTTCACCAGCATTTTTCACAACACACAGGTGCCGGTGCTGCAAAAAGCAGAGAGACCTTTTCTGGGTCCAGGGAGAATTCCACTGGAAGTGATGGGGTTTGCCAAACTACAGCTAATGAAAGGAGCAAAACAAATTACAGAGAAGGTGTATCTGGTCAAAAACCTGAGTATGCCTTTGCTGGGACAGCCAGCTATTGTAGCTCTTGGTCTGTTGGTTCATGTGGACACTATTGACATGGAAAACCTGAAGTCAAGCTACCCTAAGTTATGTAGCAGCCTAGGGGAGGTTCGACAACCTTATTGTATTAAGCTCAAACCCGATGCTTTGCCTTTCTCTTTGAAAACCCCAAGGAGGATTCCCCTACCATTGATGGGGAAAGTCAAAGATGAGCTTCAGTGCATGGAAAACTTGGGAGTAATCATTTGTGTGAAAGAGCCTACGGACTGGTGCGCAGGCATGGTAGTGGTGCCCAAGAAGGACAGCAAAAAGGTGCGTTTGTGTGTGGACCTGACTGGCTTGAACAAGTATGTGTGCCGTGAAAAATACATTTTACCATCAGTAGAACAGTCTTGGAATATTGGCTGGTGCTAAAATGTTCAGTAAATTAGACAGCAACATGGGTTTTTGGCAGATACCCCTCACTGAGGATTCAGCAAAGTATACCACATTCATTACACCCTTCGGGCGGTTCCACTTTAGCCGTCTTCCATTTGGTATTGCCTCAACGCTTGAACATTTCCAATGTATGATGGCGGAAGTTACACAGGGGCTGGAAGGTATAGTTTGCCACATTGATGATTTACTGGTGTGGGGATGGGACCAAGAAGAACATGATAATCAACTCCATGCAGTGCTAAAAAACCTGGAAAAGGCAGGAATCACTCTGAACATGAATAAGTGTGAACTCCCCAGGAGTGAGGTGGTCTTTTGGGGTCACATCATCTCTGATGCAGGGATACGACCTGACCCAAGGAAAGCAGAGGCTATCAGAGCTATTAAGGAGCCCTCTAGTGTGAACAAACAGGAGTTTTCTTGGCATGGTAAACCAGCTGGGGAAGTTCATCCCTCAGTTGGTAGAAAAAGACAAGCCACTTCATGATCTCCTTTCTAAGAAAAACTGTTGGGTTTGGGATGTGGAACAGGTCAGGGCATTTAAGCCATTGAAAGATGCTTTGTCTTCCCCTGTGGTGCTGGCCATGTATGATCCTAACAAAGTGACGAAAGTGTCAGTGGATGCATCGTCATATGGCTTGGGTGCTGTTCTTCTTCAAGAGGGGGGTGATAAATGGAGTTCCGGTCTGCAGCGCTTCAGGGCAGGCAGGAATCCATGATTGTGCACAGTTTCTGCCTGTGCTCGCTGCCGGAGTGCCCTGAGCCACCCGGCTTGAGGGCTAGCCATCTCCGTAGAAGGTGGCGAAGATAGCAGGGATCTGGCAGGGTTGAGAGATATCGCACCTCTCTTCTCTAGCCGGCTAAACCCTCTTTTCCAAAGGCAGCTGAGTGGCGGTCAGAAATGGCTGCCACATAGAAGCGCTCAGCCAGAAAAAGAAAGTGCAGGAGGACTTGAGAAGAAGTGAAAGTTTTTTTGCTGACTGGGACAAAGCAACAATGAAAGTACCCTGGAACTTAAAATTTGCAAAAGATACATCGTTTCCAGAGATTTACAAGCGGCGAATGGAAGTTAAAAGGGAAAATGTTTCTTTTTTTTTCACTCTCCTTCCTAACATGACAACGAATAGAAATGCAAGAGAAATCGGAAAAAGCCGCATTGGCACTAATAGGTAACTAAATGCTAAAGGGATAAGGATTTCTGAATATTTTTTTAAAAAAATCTTTTTTTCTGTAAGTGGGAAGGGAGAGGAAAAGAATTGGAGCAGGATTTGGAAATAAGGAGGAGATTGCTTAGAATCTCAAAGAACTATTAAATACTAACAAGACTTCTAAAAGATACATTTTAACTGGAACTTTGTAACTAAACAGTAACCCCAGAAAGAGAAAGTGAAGAAAGAAGAAAGTGCTAAAAGAAACAGCTTATTTGGATTGTTTGGTGACTTTGGGACTTTTGGGAATTATCCTTGACTAAAAACACTTGGGTGGTTGTTTTGGAAAAACTTTTTCTTTCTACAATGGTATCACTTGTGGATGAATTGGAAATTAAATACAAAAAATACAAAGAAGAAGAACAAGAAGGGAAATACTCTCTTGGCACTCTTTTTCAATTTTTAGAAATGGCGATTTGCACTTATGAGAAACTGACTGCGCAACAAGATGATTGGGACAAAGAAGAAGCCATCTTTGATGAACAAGTAACTTTATTTGGAGAAGAAAGGGAGAAAGAGGAAAAGAAAAAGGGGACTTTAAGACTTGAAAAAACAACCAAAAAAGAGAAAAATAAGGTGAAAAGTGGATATAATGTTAGAAAACAACAGAAAGGGGGAAAGCAGAAGAAGAAAAGGTAGGTGGAGAGACAAGGGGGTAAAAAGGGCAGGGAGAAGAACAAGCAAGGAGGAAGGAAGGGATGAGAAGCCTTAATGGCAGGGAGCAAGATGTAAAGAAACAAGATTCATTTAGAGATAATGGGTAAATTTAATTGAAAAAGGGATTCTGCAAAGGTACATAAGATTGTATTCTTATATTTGAACTTAGAAATAATGTTAGAAAATTGGAAATAACACGTGATTAAAAAAATGGCATAAAATATTTAGTGTAACAGTGAAATTTTTGTGAATAAAAAGAAGGCAAAGAAATAAATGAGAGAATTGAAGTAGGAGGAAATGGGAACTTTTTAATGATACAATGATTTAAAATATGTGATGTGGGGGGGGGGGAATAACTATGGGAAGTATAAGTGTTCCCATAAAAGTATGATATTCAATTGAAAAGTAACATGTAAATGTTTAAGATATAAATGAATATTAAGATTAATGATTAGATTTGTATTGGCATTGATAGTTGTTTTAATTATATTATATACTTATAAATTTTTTCTTTTTATAAAATATAATGTGTAATTTTAGAATGTACTAAACAGAATCCCAATGGAAGTCAGGTAGTATATTAAGTATTATAAATTTAGGGGAAAGAGTTAAAGGCGTCACACTCCAATCTGTGTACAGGAGAAGTTTTGTTTAGAGAGAAAAGAGAAATAGATAGCTGGAAACAGAACAGACAAAGAATAATAAGTATTATGATCTGAACTGAGATGAGATAAATAAAATAAAACTAAGAAAGTTAAAAGAGGCGAGAAGCTATATAGAAAATGGAAAATGGTAATAAGATATGGAATGGTATATAAAATGAACATGAATTTGAATTTGTGTCTGTACGAAGAGATGTAACCTGGGATCAAGCAGCTTTCAGAAAAGATGTTTTATGTTTTTATGTTTTATGTTTTGTTTGTTTGTGTATTGTCTTTGAAAATCAATAAAATTTGTTTTTTGTTTTTTTTAAAAAAGAGGGGGGAGATAAATGGAAGCCTGTGGCTTATGTGTCGCGTTCACTCACTCCAACTGACCAACTCTATGCACAGGTGGAAAAAAAAGGCCTGTCTCTAACCTGAGCATGTGAAAGATTTCAGGATTTCCTCCTAGGAAAGCAATTCTGCCTGGAGACTGACCACAAACCACTTGTCCATTTGTTTGAAGACCAAGCACTAGATCTTCTACCCTTGAGAATTCAGCAATTCAGGATGAGGCTCATGCGTTACTCTTACTACATTGTGCATGTGCCCAGAAAGTCACTTTGGACAGCAGACACATTGTCACGTTCGCCTATGGACTCTCACATGTCCAAAGCAGAACTGGAGCTGATGGAAAGCACTAACATATATGTGGACTGTTGTCAGCCTTCAAGATAACTTCTACATCTTTTCTATGGCTATGCATTTTTCTCACTGCTCTCTATCTTTCGGCTGTCATTAGTAACCGGAGGAGGGGGAATTGGAGGGGAAGAAAGCTGGAGGTGTTACATTCCTGTGCTGTAAAGGAGAAGGAGGAGTGGGAGTATGAATGCCTGTTTTTAAGTTTCCTGTTTCCTTGCCTAGCTTTTTCTTTTCTTTGCGCAGCTGCATAGTTTTATCAAAATATGTCAAGGTCAACGGACAGAGGCCTCATCACCACCTGAAGATGCCCACATGATCATATTCAGAACTTTTAATTGGAAGAGTCTTTTGGGCTTTGGGGGGTGGGAACAATTCCATTGCTTTGTATATGTGATCTCCGTGCCAAATTCGTTAGATTCAGAATTCTACCTGTAGCTTCCACTTTGAATTTCAGTAAAGGAAAAAACTTTGCTCTAATCATTGGAGTCTGAGTATTTCTTTCTTGGATTTTGAATGGAGCACAGACTGACATTATTCTGAATCTCACCATCAGCCCACCCGGAGAAAATATCATCTTTTCTTCCAAGGGGGTTCCACATCATGTCATCTCCAGCTAGTGATGAAGATGACCAGGGAGCTTTGGGGGGCCAGTCGATGCTATTACCGGAGGTGCCAGCCGCCGATCTGTTAGCTGACCTTACCCTGGAAGAAGTTCCAGCTGAGAGGCCCAGATGGTCGTTGGATGGAGGGATCCTGAATACCTTCCCCCTCGTGGAATCACCATAACCCAAAGATATGCAAGAGAGCAGCTGTGGCAAGAAAGGGAAGAGAGGGAATGCATGCTGGATCAAGCCAGACAGCTCCTCAATGATGCTTTCGAGAAGCCTCGCATCGCTCCAAAGTATGAGGGGGAAGGGGGAGCAGTTTCAGCCAGGGGCAGCTGGGAAGCCCCCACCCCCCTAGCTCAGCCTATACCAGCACAGCAACCGGCTGCAGCTCCTGGACCCCCAGCGGGAGGTGTGATCCCTGATAGACGTGGAGCCCTCAACCTGCCTCCATTGGAAGTGAAATTTGGGGAAAATCCCAAGGATTTGGGTTTCTTCCTGTCACAAGTTTGGAGCTATATGGAAGAATATGAGGGAGAATTCACTTCTGAAACAGCCAAGGTGAGATGTGTTACCAGGGCCCTGGAGGGAATAGCGGCAGAGTGGATGGTGACTTTGTATAATGATAACTCTCCCCAACTGCGGAATCTCAATGTTTTCATGACTGCATTGAAGAGAAGATTTGAGGACCCGCTAGTGGAGAGGAAGGCTAGGATCAGAATGAAAACGATAAATCAAGGGGGGAGGTCAGTTGCTGACTACACCCAAGAGTTCAGACAGCTGGCATGCCACATCCAAGGCTGGTCCCAGGGGGCCCTGATAGAAGCCTACAAAGATGGCTTAAATGAAGATATATACCACATGTGTATCTCCAGAAGGGATCCATATGATCTGCAACCGTGGTTGCTAGCAGAAGAAGTGGAGATAGATCTGACCCGAAGCAGACACAGAGTAGGCTCTGCGTGGAGCAACCCCCCCCCCGCACCTCCGAGAGGCTCCAAAGCCTCGGAAAGGAGAGGTGATGACAAGACCCAAACCCACGGCCTGTTTTCGATGCAGGAAGGAGGGCCACCAGATTGCGGATTGCAGGGTCAAGCTGGATCCAAAGGGAGCGCAGAGGGTAGGGAGAAAGCCTGAAAACCCCCCAGCCAATCCTCGCGAAAACATGTTAAAGACGGAGGTTGTAGAGGTCGCCCCTCCAGCAGGAGAGGAGCTGGGACCTCCAACCTTCCCTGAAGAGAGTGAAGCTGACTCGGAAGATGACATCCCAGTAAGTCCTACTAAGAGCCCCATGACCATCCCAATAAAATTAAGGGTGCTCACTTCAGGTATGGAAGGAGAGACATTAGCCTTACTAGACTCTGGGTGCACGAGGTGCATAATCAGCATGAAAGTAGTTAAAGAGATGGACATCAGACTGAGAACTTTAGAAATGCCCAAATCCTTTTGCCAACTGGATGGATTAGTGTTGGGAGGTTGCCCTGCATGTTTCATAACAAAACCCCTAGAGATGACCACGGGAAACCATAGCGAGATTCTGTGCTTTATTGTGGCCCCTGGGATGGACCATTAATATTAGGACTGCCCTGTCTCCACAAGTGGAATCCCCATGTGAATTGGAGGAAAGGGTGGTTATGGATTCGTACCAATCAGCGACCGGAAGGGGAGGAGCGATCCCATTCGAAGCTTCAGAACCCGGTTGAGTCAGCCTCCACGGGTGCCGAGAGCTTGGAGGGAGAGGAGAAGATCCTGAAAGAATATTGGGACTTAAGGGAGGTGTTTAGCGAAAAGGCTTCTGATGAGCTCCCCCCTCATCGGTCAACCAATTGTAACATTGAAATTCTACCTGGGATGACGCTCCCGAAGCCAAAACTATATTCGATGACGCTACGGGAATTGGAGGAGTTGAGATCATTTATCGATAAAAATTTGAAACGTGGTTTCATCCAACTCGCTAGACCTTGGGTGGTGGCCCCAGTGTTGTACCGTGAAAAGAAAGATGGCTCCAAACACTTGGTAGTGGACTACCGAAATTTAAACGCAATTTCTGTGGAAAACGTTTAACCCCTTCCTCTGATGAAGGACATGTTAACTCACCTGGCCAAAGGGAAGATTTTCATGAAGTTGGACCTGAGAGAGACGTATTACTGAATCCGAATTAAAGAAGGAGATGAGTGGAAAACTGCGTTTAACTGCCCGATGGGTTGTTTCCAGTTCAATGTTCTCCCTTTTGGCCTACAGGGGGCACCAGCCGTTTTCATGCAAATGATCAATCAGGTGCTCCACGAACATTTATACAAGGGGTTTTTGGTTTACCTTGATGACATCCTTATCTACACAGAGACTAGAGATGAACATGTGAAACTGGTACGCTCAGTGCTACACAAACTGCGAGCTGCCAAATCGTATGCTAAACTGTCCAAATGTGAATTCCATCAAGAGAAAATTGACTATCTAGGAATATCGCATTTCGCATGAGGGCATCGAAATTGACCCAGAGAAGGTGCGAGCTGTATTGGACTGGGCCCCACCGAGGACCTGAAAGCAGCTTCAAAGCTTCTTAGGTTTTGCCAACTTTTACTGGCAATTCATCCTGTCCTTCGCTAAAATAGCAATGCCTATCACCAATCTCTTAAAGACAAAAGGGGGGATGAGACCAAAGCCCAGCCAACCATTGGAGTGGTCCATGGAATGCCAAGTGGCCTTTGAAAAGCTAAAGCGACTGTTCGCTGCAGAATTTGTACTGAAGCACCGGACATGGATTCCCCTTTTGTGATCCAAGCTGATGCGAGTGATGTGGCTGTTGGGGGTCCTACTTCAACTAAATGAGAAGGGAAAAGTACAGCCTTGTGTATACACCTCCTGTAAGTTGACTGAGACTGAGAGGAAATGGGCCGTCTGGGAAAAGGAAGCTTTTGCAGTTCATTGGGCTCTACTAACCTGGAGACATTTCTTGGAAGGAGCAAAACACCCATTTGAGGTATGGACTGGCCATAAGAATTTGGAGGCCCTAAAGACACCTTGAAGATTATCTCCTAAGCAAGTTAGGTGGGCCCAGTATTTCAAATGATTCAATTTCTCCTTGAAGTACATCCCGGGAGGAAAAATTTTTATGGCAGATGCTTTGTCTAGAATGCCTCAATATAACAGTGTTTGTCAAGAAGTGATAAGACCGATCGTATCAACCACTCAGCTGGCTGCCCCGGTGGTCACCAGAGCACAAAAAAAGAAGCAAGAAGTGGAACTGTCCAATGAATTGGCGGAGTGATTCAAGGAAGCGTTGAAAACAGATGAGTGGTTTCGGGTGAATGCGAATAACTGCACCGTTAGAGATGGCTTGGCCTGGGTGGGAGTGAAATTGTACATACCAGAGACATTGAGAAGCCAAGTGTTACAACAGACCCATGATTCCAAGGCGGCTGGTCACTTTGGTTTCATGAAGACCTTACACCTGGTTAAGCGACAATTCTAGTGGCCTTCATTGAAAAAGGACATTGAGACTTATGTAGCTAGCTGTCCAGTTTGTGCCTCAGCCAAAAGACCTCCTGGTAAGCCACCAGGTCTGTTACAGAATGTAGCTAGGCCAACTGCTTCTTGGAAGGAAATTTCCATGGATTTTATAGTAGACCTACCCGAGAGCACTGGACACACAGTTATCTGGGTGGTAACTGATTTGTTCTCCAAACAGGCACATTTCATACCTTGCTCCAAGATCCCCAGAAGTCTTATCAAGTGGGCGACAAAGTTTTTCTCTCGACCAAATATTTACAGACCACCCAAAAGTTGAAGAAATTGGGCCCTATGTATGTGGGTCCTTTCCCAATTGAACGGACTGTGAACCCTGTGACAGTTCAATTGACACTGCCAAAAACTCTTCGTCGAATTCGTCCGGTTTTCCATGTTAGTTTGTTGAAACTGGAGCATACTTCTACACTGAGACCGACCCAGACTGATCCCACCATACCATTGCTGATTGAGGGTGAACAACATTTCGAAATTAAAGAGATTTTAGACTCTCGGAAATGGAGAGGTCGTTTCCAATATCTTGTAGCTTGGAAACATTTTCCTTCATCCCAGGCCGAGTGGGTAAATGAGAAAGATATTAGGGCACCTGAACTGGTCAAAGACTTTCGTATAAAGTATCCTGATAAACCATAGAAAAGTATGCAACTGTTAACATGTATTTTGTGTTATTCTCTCTTACAGGGACAAATGTCCTTTTTCTAGGGGGTCCGAATGTCAGCCTTCAAGATATCTTCTACATCTTTTCTATGGCTATGCATCTTTCTCACTGCTCTCTATCTTTCGGCTGTCATTAGTAACAGGGGGAGGCGGAATTGTAAAGGAGAAGGGGGGGGAGTATGAATTCCTGTTTTTAAGTTTCTATTTCCTTGCCTAGCCTTTTCTTTCCTTTGCGCAGCTGTGAAGTTTTATCAAAATATGTCAAGGTCAATGGACAGAGGCCTCATCACCACCTGAAGATGCCCACATGATTATATTCAGAACTTTTAATTGGAAGAGTCTTTTGGACTTTGGGGGGTGGGAACAATTCCATCGCTTTGTATATGTGATCTGCGCGCCAAATTCGTTAGATTCAGAATTCTATCTGTAGCTTCCACTTTGAATTTCAGTAAAGGAAAAAACTTTGCTCTAATCATTGGAGTCTGAGTATTTCTTTCTTGGATTTTGAATGGAGCACAGACTGACAATTGTGTAGTAGACACCTTGCCTGTTAGCCACACATATATGGAAATCATAAAAGAGCAGTTGCAAGCTGATAGGATTTGCTCTTGAGTCATGAAATTATGTGCAGATGGATGGCTAGTGCATGCAAAACAAGAACCTGCACTGAGATGATACTGGCCAGAAGGAGCTACACTCACTGTACAAGATGGATTACTACTGAAAGACACTAGGCTTGTGATCCCATCCACTCTGAGGAATGAGTTGTTGGAGAGGCTGCATGAAGGACACCAGGGGTGGTAAAATGCAAAGAATGTGCTCATCAGTCTGTGTGGTGGCCAGGACTCAGTCAGCAGGTCAGTGAAATGGTGCTCAAATGCAGGACATGTATTCAAAAGTGTCAGAATCCTAAAGAGCCACTCATGACATCTGAGTGCCCTGAAAGACCATGGCAAAAGTTAGGGACTGACATGTTTATACTTGGAAAGAAAACATACTTAGTTGTGATAGACTATTTCTCCAGATATGCCGAGGTTACATTGCTATTGAACATTAAGTCAACTGATGTCATTGTCCATCTGAAGTCAATCTTTGTCCGGTATGGGATTCCAGAGGAGTTGATGTTAGACAATGGACCACAGTTTTCTGGCCAAGATTTCTCTCATTTTCCATCCACATACGGGTTCAAACACATTACCAGCAGTCCAAAGTTTCCACAAAATAATGGAAAATATGACGTGGGAAAATCCCCGAACAAAGCTGAATACCATACATATAAATACCCGCAAAAACTTAAGAAAACATATATATATATATATATATATGTAAGCACTCGCAAAAACTTAAGAAAATGTATGTATGTATGTATGTATTTATATGTATGGTATTCAGCTTTGTTCGGGTATTTTCCCACTTCATTATAGTTGTGCTTTTAAAGTTGTAGCAATGTTTTGGCAGAATCTCATCTGCTATCATCAGGCTTCTGTATAGTGTTCGTCTGTGAGTCAGACTTTCACAGCCATTTCTCTTTTAAATTTGGTGCTAGCCTACTGCTGTGCCAGAATGGTTTTGTCAGCCTTCAAGATGATTCCTTCTACATCTTATGTGCTGCCTTGTTTCTTTCTTACTTTGCATCTTCCTTACTTTGCATCTTTCTTACTGCTCCATCTTTCAGCTGTCATTAGCAACGGGGGGAGGGGGGAATTGGAAGGGAAGAAAGCTGGAGGTATTACATTCCTATACTGTAAAGGAGAAGGAGGAGTGGGAGTACGAATGCCTGTTTTTAAGTTTCTATTTCCTTGCCTAGTTTTTCTATCCTCTGCGCAGCTGCGAAGTTTTATCAAAATATGCCAAGGTCAACGGACAGAGGCCTCATCACCACCTGAAGATGCCCACATGATCATATGCAGAACTTTTAATTGGAAGAGTCCTTTGGACTTTGGGGGATGGGAACAATTCCATCCCTTCGTATATGTGATCTGCACGCCAAATTCTTTAGATTCAGAATCTTCTCTGTAGCTTCCACTTTGAAATTAAGTAAAAGAAAACCTTTGCTCTAACCATTGGAGTCTGAGTATTTCTTTCTTGGATTTTGAATGGAGCACAGACTGACATTATTCTGAATCTCCTCATCAGCCCACCCAGAGAAAATATCAACTTTTCTTCTGAGGGGGTTTCACATCATGTCATCTCCAGCTAGTGATGAAGACGACCAGGGAGCTGTGGGGGGACAGTCAATGCTGCTACCGGAGGTGCCAACCGCCGACCTGCTAGCCGACCTTACTCTGGAAAAAGTCCCAGCTGAGAGGCCCAGATGGTCGTTGGGTGTTGGATGGAGGGATCCTGAAACCTTCCCCCCTCCTGGGATCACTGTAACCTGAAGACGTGTGAGGGAGCAGCTGTGGCAAGAAAAGAAAGAGATGGAATGCAAGCTAGTTCAATCCAGACAACTCCTCAAGGATGCCTTTGAGAAGCCTCGCATAGCTCCAAGGTATGAGGGGGAAGAGGGAGCGAGTTCAGCCAGGGGAAGTCAGGCTGCCCCCACCCCCCTAACACAGCCTACGCCAGCACAGCAGCCGGCTGCCGCCCCGGGGCCCCCAGTGGGAGGTGTGATCCCTGGAAGACGCACAGCCCTCAACCTGCCTCCGTTAGACGTGAAGTTTGGGGGAAATCCCAAGGATTTGGGTTTCTTCCTGGCACAAGTCGGGAGCTATATGGAGGAATATGAGAGGGAATTCACCTCTGAAGCAGCCAAAGTGAAATGTGTTACCAGGGCCCTGGAGGGGATAGCGGCAGACTGGATGGTGACTTTGTATAATGACAACTCCCCCCAACTGCGGAATCTCAATGTCTTCATGACTGCATCGAGGAGGAGGTTTGAGGACCCCCTAGCAGAGAGAAAGGCTAGGATCAGAATGAAAACCATAAATCAAGGGGGGAGATCAGTTACTGACTACACCCAAGAGTTCTTTTTCATTTTTCTTCCTTTCATATTCTTCTAGTACTATAACAACCCAATGACAAACATTATATTAAGAAAAGCTCTTCAGAACCTGAATATGGGTCTTCATGGCCCACATCTGACACTTAGAGCAACCCACTCTGCTGACTTGTACAGCTTTATAATACCCTTTATGTTTAACTTTTAAGAGCTATTGATCAACATAATCATCTCATATTTCTTTGAAACAAGAAGTAATAGAGCAAAAGGGATGGAAACTGAAGAAATATGAGAAAGAGAGAACATGAAACATCTTCATTTATTTTGAGAAATCCAAGCTCTTAGAGATACAATAGTCATTAAGGTGAAACTGCAGTAAATAAGAACCAATTTGCATCCAAATAAAGAAGCAAAATTGAAGGAAGTGCCTCATATGATACAGAACAGTAATTGGGATTTAAGGAAGCTTGACAAATATTGAAAACAATATGATCTGGTAGACAAATTAATAGAGTGTAATTCTCACAAAAGAAAGGAAATATGCAGAATTGAGTAAATGATATTTTGAAAAGTTGTCACTATGTATTTAACATGATCTTATTGAAATGCTCAAATAAGGAAAATTTGCTTTATCTTCTTAGGAATTATGATAAGTTCTCCTGGACCTCACAATGAAATAAGAATTTCCTTACATAGGATCTTCTATAAACATTGATCTGGCGTGTACCTGGAAAGACAGAGCCTTGAAAAAGGAGACAAACTGAGAAGAGATCCCTCCAACGAAAAAGTTACCTTGCTGGTAAATTCATGTGGGATTTGGAGGGCATCAATCCTGTTGCAAAGAATGGGGTGCATCTTACATTCAGTTTGGGGCAAAAATACCAGCCACAACATCAGCAGACATAGCAAAAAAATCATTGCAAATATAAAAATGAATCTGTTTCCTTGAAAATAATATTTAATAACCTATTCTAACTCATTATACCTAATGTTAGTTTTCCTATACCAATCCATCTTCAACAATTTTCCATTTTCCTGCTTCCTATCCATGGAACAAATACAAAAATGAAATAAAATGTTGGTGGCTTTCCTTGCCCAGCATCTCTCATGCCGAGTTTTAACATATGTCAGAATATATCTGTTCTGGTTCTGATTATGAAACTGTTCACTGAAACTTCATACAAACATAAACAAGAAACAACATTTCCATCACTTGAGATAATGATATAGTTCTCAATTAACTCTCCAAAGTGATTACAAATGACAGAGTATCTGAAGAAAACATGTTTGTGACCTCATCTCACATCTACTCCTCCTTGAGAGAGGGAGACTATTTGTTTCTATTACAAGTAAGAAGAAAATACAACTAGGAAAAGAATATTTGGGAGAAAGTAAAGAACATGCTTGTGATAAAATAATAATGGATATATTTTTGCAGTCAGAAACTTACGAAAGCATATAAAACTCTCAGAGGAATTCCAAAATAGACTCCATAAAATGATCATCCACATATCCATCTTTCTTGAAAAATGAGTATACTCTGCAATAGATCTATTGCTGTCTTGTTTTAAAGAGCTCAGTTATTACTATTAACATTGTATGGCAATACATTTCAGTGTAGTTTTAATTAATCACTTTTTCCCTTTAAGATTTTATTTATTTACTAAATTTTTACACTGCCCATCTCATGTACAAAGTGAAAGTATATGAAAAGAAAAGAATGGGGTTCTATCAAGCCAAAGAAAATTAGTATAATTGACTTTTAAATGGCATTAGTAAGATTTTTCCCACATTCCTTCCTTACCTCTATGTAGCAAATTATTTAACTAGAATTATCTGGATTGTTTAGATTATATTGTTAATAAGACTTGGGAAACATTACATGGTCATATTAGAAAAGGTAGATACCAATAATGGAGAATATTTGTAGCTCAGGGTTGAAATGAGAGATTCTTGGTGCTCTCTGAGCTTGGTTGTTTTCTTGCAGACATTTCATTACCCAGACTAGCTAATATCATTAATGCTATCAGAAGAGAAGGAATTTGTATATTCTGTCATAAAAAAGGTTTCTGATATTGTAATGCTAGGATCTGCTCAGAAAGTGGTTACAGAGAAATTAAACCCCTTAGTGGCTTTTCAGAAAGCTTTAAATTATAATTCATTTGGAGAGAAAAAAAGTAGCTAAATTAAGCTCAGATACATCCAAGTAGCATGGAAAGTTCAAGAGGAAATGTTGTATTTTAATCTACTGTCTTTGCAATGGTAAAACCAAGCTGTTTCACTCTATCTTTCAAAACTTCTTTGACTGCTTTATTTCTAAAGCTATAGATAATTGGATTGAGCAAGGGTGTTACTACTGTGTTGAGCATTGTGGCTAACTTGTTGAAATCCATAGATGAGCTTCCAGATGGCCTGACATAGATAAATATGGAGCTACCATAGTAGATTGAGGCCACAGTGATATGTGAACTGCAAGTGCTAAATGCTTTATTCCTACCTTGGGCAGAAGGCATCCTTATAACTGTGACAATAATGCAGACATAAGAGATGGTAGTGATGGCAACAGAGGAAAGCAATGTAAAACAAGATGAGGCAAATTCTAAAGCTTGAACGAGGTGGGTATCTGCACAGATCAACATTGTCAAGGGTCCTGTGTCACAGAAGAAATGATCGATAATATTGGGTCCACAGTAAGGTAGATTTGACTTGAAAACTATCCCAACTACAATGCAAACAAAACTAATGAACCAGCAGAAAACCACCATTAGTGAACACACTTGGTTACTCATAATGGCTGTGTAGCGTAATGGGTTACAAATAGCTAGGTAGCGGTCCACCGACATTGCTCCCAGTAGGAGGACTTCTGTGGTTCCTGCAAGAAAGTATAATGTGACTTGAAAGGCACATGCAAAGAAGGAAATGGACTTCTCTGAAATGAGAATGCTGAGCATCTTTGGTGTGACAGTGGTGGTGATGATAATTTCCAACCAGGAAAGATGGCTGAGGAAGTAGTACATAGGGGTGTGGAGGCGGGAGTCTAGACGGATCATGAGGACAACCAGAGCATTACCCATTAATGCTAACACATACATGATCAGGACAATGCAGAACAGAGGTAGCTGCATTTTCTGGAGATGAGAAAAGCCAAGTAAAAGAAATTCTGTGACAGCATTCCCCGAGATATTTTCTCTGCTCTTCAGGATCATTGGGTCAGACAACTGTAAAACAAACAAGCAAAAATACACAAAATAATATTGCTTCTATGAATTCTGAGCATAACACAAAAGAATAAAAACAAATTAGGAGAAATTATGAAATAATATATCCCAAACCAATGAAGAATTTGTTGATTGGATCTATTTTCCAAACCATCTGAGAGGATATTTTATAGACTACATCTAATCTATCTATATATTATATTTCAAATACATACCCAATTTTCACACACACTCCTACCAGAGTCTAATTTTTATTTGTTTTTCTTCTAAATCAACCAACAGATTTTTTTTTCTGGTTTGCAAAAGAAAATATACAAGTTTAATCTCTTAACATCTACCCGGTTAAACAAAAAATAATAAGATGCTGGTCCGAAGGTTGAATGTATTAGATAGATCCATGTACCAGTTCTTGTTAGCTTGCTGTATTTATTTATTTGTTGTTCAAGAAAAAAATTAGCACACTACTGGCAAATTATGGTGTGAATAGAAGAAAGGAAAATAGAATATTTTCCAGCTTCTACTTTGTTATCTCCTCTATGAGAAGAAGAGACTAGTGTAAGTAGATAAAAGATAGACAAGGGAACAATCTCTTTCTGGTGGAGATCTTTCTTCAGTAGAGAGGATTTTGGTACAGATGGAGCCTGGAGGACTGGAGGAATTTGGTGTACTGGAGGGCTGGAAGAGTTAAGCACTTGAGTTTTGAACAAATCACCCACTGAAACTTCTGAAAAAAACCTCATGAATATGTAGGCATTTAGTAGGCATTGTCATGAGTATAAGGCATATCTAAGAAATGATTGTCTGAATGAAATACATTTCATACAACTTCACCCCCAAAAGTATCATCCAAATAGAATGCTGTTGATCATTAATATCACTACTTACCTTCAGACTCTGGAATTTCCTTGAAATTTTGAATTTTTCATTCAGCATCTACAAAATTCTTTATAAGTGGTTGAATGGGAAACATGCAATAAAAATGATTTGGAATTGTATAATAACATGCATACAAGAGATAGTTGCATATCACTTAGTTGTACTATTTAGCATCTCTATCCATATCTCTTTCTGAATAGAGCAAGCTTAATCAGACTATTAAAATAAGAAAAAATAAATAAAAAGCTTTTCTGCAATTCATTTTTCTTGCATGACTTCCTTTTTCAAATCATATTCTGAATTTTTTATAAAATCAATTTCCTGAATGTATTAAGAATGCTGAATGCATTAACAATGTATACATAACATACAGAAAACATACAGAAAAAAAGAAAATACTAGCTGTTTGGCATGTAATTATTAACTATTACAAAAGATCTGCAGAAGAGCATCACTGACAACTTAAATAATTCTCAACTATATTTCATTTAAACTAAACTAATCACTTGGGGATTTAAGTAGAAATTTTGGAGATCCAGGCATTTGTACTGTACTGGAAAATTTGTTTCTCAAGGCTAAATAAAATTGGCTTCCCACAGTACTGTAATACATTTAACATCAATACCTCTGTTAAATCTGAGAAGTGATTAATTGCTATTGATATTGAGGGAAAAAATGAAATTTGTTCTGAGTGAAGACCTTCAGGGACAACTAAGCTCATGAGTTCCATTTTGTTTATCAATATAATAATGAACTCTATAGTTAAAAAATAAATTACTTTGGGGATACACCTGAAGGATTTAGAGACATGCCTGTCAATTTCAAATTATCCAGATAGGATGTTGGGTTAATTTTAATCTTTGAAGGGATGATTTTTTTTTTATATATTTCAAATGTAAAAACTAAAAATGTCCATCACATTCACAGAGCAACTCTGGGAGGCTTCCAAATTAGGTATAAAAACCATAAAAACTGCATATACATACAGTATTATACTGTATTATGAGGCAATTAAAATAAAAATTAAATTAAAAGTTTAAAAAGAGATGGAAGGAAGGCCTTCAAGGTGCTAACCCCAAGTGAGTTTACAAAGACAAGTCTTCAGGCATTTCTGCAAGGCCAGGAAAGTGAGTACCAGCTTTACCTTTTTCAAAGGGTGAAGCAACAGCAAAAAATGCTCTCTTCCTGACCCCACCAGTGAAAATTCTGAGAGTCAACAAATATACCCTCCCTGCTTCACTAGGAGGGACATGTTGGGTGATCTAATGAAATTGATGGTTCTGCAAGTATCCTGACCCTATGCTATGTAGGGCTTTAAAGGTCAAAACCAACACTTTCAACTGGATCCATATGCAAACTAGCATCCAATGCAGCTTCTGTGGCTGAGATGGACCATTTTTGGAGCAAACAAGATTGCTTGTGTGACCTTATACCAGCTCGAGATTCTGGATACTTCTAGATATTTTTCAAGAATAGCCTCATGTAGAGTCCATTACAATAGTTCAGAAGGAGATCACCGGAGTATGAATGATTGAAGAAAAGTATAAGTGTTACACAATATAAAGTTACACAAAGGCCCTCCTAGCCAAAATTGTCACTTACACTTTGAGTAGAAGCCATGAGTTTAGGAGGAGTCCTGGATTACACATTAGGTCTATTTGGGGTAGTGCAACCCATCCAGGAACAAAGATAATAAACTCCAAGATATAGAGGGGGCTGCCATTCACAACCAACAGATGTATCTCTTGTTCCCCATCCAGGCCCTCCACAATCTCTATGCACTGCAAAAGAAAGTTCACAGCATCATTCAATCCAGAATGGAGATATATAGATGAGTATCATCAGCATACTGGGAATATCTCAATCCATGGTTATGGATTATCTCACCCAGCAGTTTCATGTACCTGAAGATGGAAGAGGATAGCACCAAGCCTTGCAACATCCCACAAAGCAGAGGCTGTGAACTGGACTCTTCATTTCTTTCCAATACCAATTGAGACTGACTTTGGACATAGGAGGTGAACCAGCACAAAATTACAGCACCAAACCACAACTCCCTAAATCAGCCCAAAAGGATATTCTGGTTAATAGTATTGAAAGCTGCTGAAAGGTCAAGGAGAGCAAGAAGAATATACTTCCTCTATTCCACTTCTGCCATTCATCTAAAAGTGAAACCAACGCTGTTTCTTATATCTGGGCCTGAGATCTGACTAAAAAAGAGCCAGATAATCCATGTCATCTATCTGGAATTGAATTGATACCACCCTTAACACCAAACCTTTAAAAAAGGTGAAAGACTAGATAAAAATTGTCTAGAATGGTGATGGCTCCTTGAGGGGAAACACTAGTGCCTCTTTAAAAGGTATCAGAAAACTCCCTCCATCAAGTATCTATCCACATGATACTTCCTGGGTGACCTTGAGCAGTTGGGAAGGACACAGTTTGTTACAATTATCTTCTGGAGGACTCTGTCCACATCCACAGATCCAACAGAATCAACTGTTTTCAGATGTTCCCAACCACCTCCACAAAACTTGCACCATGCTTGGCATCCAACTAGAAACAGATCCAGACAATTATGTCTTCTGCATGCATAGAAAATCCCTTTGTGTGGTCCTAAAAATGTAGCTCCATTAACCCTGAACAGGCCTGTTGAATGTCATTCTGTGGATATTAGAAATATTGATGCTTTACGGCATCTACCACCAGGAGGTGGGCCTTAATAGCAGTTCTAGCCCATGGTTGATCAGATTAATTCCTTTTTTATCTCTAGCAATGCTCTAGGTGTATCTTAATCCCTTAGCTCCTCTATGAACCACTTGGATTAATAGGAGCAGTGGGCCAAAACAGGCCTCATGGGTACCATCTTGTCCAAAGCTCTGGCTCCTTCCTTAGCCAGGACTTCCACAGATCTGTGCAGCAAATCATCAGGTATTTCTTCCAATTCCCTTTGAAACCTGTCAACATTCCGACTGACAAACCTAACCAAAAGCAAGCATGGCTGAGATGATCCAATCTCTTAATGCAAAACTTTAATGAGTACATCATAGATACAGAACAATCTACTACATAAATGTTTTATTTTGAAGGTAAAATGAATGGGAACTACCAGTAATACTGATCATTTCTGAAAAGTGTAAAAAGCATTTTTCAATCAAAATGCATATGAAAATAATTCACTTGTTTAAATTAAATGGCACAAAGGAGGCATTTCATATGTTTATGTGTTTTTATTTTCTCCTATGGAGAATATTCAAGAAATGCAAAACATAGTTACTGAATTATGGCTTTACTTATTTTCCAAGGAATGGGAATAACAAATGTTATACTTTATTATATTTGCTATTATTTGCAACTATGACTTGCATTTGGCCAAGAATTTTACTTATTGAATTTAGCTATTGTTGAGCTGGATTCTATATCACTTTTCCCAAAGCCATAATCTATTCCTTCATTCACTCAAAGAAATGTGCACTTCCTGATTTGGTTGTATTTGTAATTTATTTCCTATTGAGAATTTGCCAGATTGGGTATCCCACCTATTGTCTCCCACATGTAATTAAGGAGTGAATTCATTTTCCTCTTTATACATTAGTACTTTTACTTAAATCATAAGGACCATGTTTACTAGATACTTCATTTTATTTTTTAAAAAAACAACATTTTATCAGAATGCTCTGATATTTACTGGCAAATCTTAAGGACAAGGAAACATTTTATTATTGGCTGAATTTTATCTTAAATTCCATAATGTATTTCTAAAGGCTAATACTGACCATGTGTAGGAAGAAGCTATTAATAATACTATAAATAGTAGATACAATGTTTATATACCAGTGTAGAATTAGAGCATTAATCATGTCCTGAATCCCTTTAGATGAACACTATTAGATAATATTTTTTCTTTGAAAATAGCTCTTTGACAATGTTTTCATAATAAAAAAGTTGGACCTGTTTTGTTTTTCACTTAAATATGTAAAATTATCCTAAACTGAGTTAAATTAAAGTCTAATCCAGTTTAGTATTGTTTTGAATAATTAACAATAACTGACAATAATATCACTGGGATATTCCCCATGGACAGGAGTTGCTAAGGACTGAAATTGGGATGTATTTTATTTTCCTATCAGAAGGCTATGAATTCTACTTCTTTACTAAATTGATTAAATATTTACTTTATATTATATCATGTCTCATGATCATAATGACATTCAATACATATCTGAGTGTGTCCTTTTCAAACATTAACAAAACATATAATTGGTTATTTTCATCAGGGAGGTTGACTTAGGTTCTTTCAAATTTCCTTGCTGGTTTGAAATATTGTGTGTATTTTCTGACAATTGCTTGACCAAGCAATGTATTCTTTCACTGCAGTCCGTAGAGAATTTTCAAACCAGGAATAAAAACTCAATAAAGTAATACATTTTAATGAACAAACTTTTCAGCTAAAATAGTAATGAAGTTGGGTTATATAAATTAATTCCTGATGGAGTAAGAGAAATAACTGTCTATTGGGAATGACTGAACAAAATATTTGAAGTTACAAAAATAATGTGAAGAGAAATAAAAATACACAAAAATCTACCTTTGAACAGAATTGACATAGATTAATAAAACTTGAATATTTAACATATCTTGCAATATGATTGATTGATGTATGGATTTGGAATTAAAATCCTTTTGAAAATTTATATATGCTGAATCATTATTGTAATCTCAATAATGTTAGAATTTAAATCATTTTACTATCGTGGGTAAGCCACCCAAGGTTATATGCATAGGATGGGCATCTAAATCGATCACTTTTGAGGCAAGCTCACTCTTCTTTACAGTGAGACCACGTGTGAAGCAGAAATTATCACCTGTAATTTGCTTAGTTAGATATGTTTCTTATTTGAAAGTAGACAACAGATTGAAAGTATTGTGTTGTTACTTTAACTTATTTCTTAATTTTTATTAGCTATAAATCAGTATTGAGATTAATTGCTTTCATTCTACACTGTTAGCAGCAACCTAAGATATAAATTTAAATATAAGATTTTCACTGCTAGTATGGAGTATTGCCCAGACTTGGTCATAAGGTTTCTTTGAAACAGTTTTTTCCTACCAATTTCAATAACTGAAGTAAATTACCTTTTCCGTGATAAATCTTCAAATGTTTTGCCCCCAATTTCCCCAGAATCTTTTTCATTATCCATTCAAGTTTGCTGGCTGCATTAACATTCTAGAATTTACTTTCCCAAACAAAAATTCAAAATGTGGAGCCAATTTGATGTGATTAAGAGTCTAAAAAGACATGAGCTCTAGTCCAGCCTTAGGCATGAAAAATATTTTGTGTATTTTGGGTTCAGTAGTGATAAGCTATCTAGCTTTAAATCTTGGTTCTCTTCCTCAGCTTCTTTGGCATGGTTGGACAAGAAGCCACAGGAAAGAAAACAGCCAGAGAGAATACTTCCTATACTAATACTGAAAAGACACTGTGTGATTCTTATGTAATGCTGATGTGAAATTGGGAGTTACCAAGCTTCCAAATGTTGACCATATGGTCATAGAATGCTGCAACAGCTATAAGTGTGAAAACAGTCATAAGCCACTTTTTTCAGTGGCATAACTTCAAAACAGTCATTAAACAAATGGTTGTAAGTCAAGGACTACCTGTAAATTACTTTTTAACAATATGTATTATAGTAATGGCATGATTTATTTCAATTTTACATTGCTGTGTAGGAAGTTAGTTCTTCCATATTACTTTCTTTAATATATTCCAATGGAAAGTACATAACCATGGCATAAATAGTTATTGGAAACTAGAATGTGAAAATTGTCACTATAGGACTGGATATTCGGATTTTTTAATTATGTCTTCTGATTGGTTACATTAAATCCCTGGAAATAAGAACCTAAAGGAATAAATGACTCCCAATTTCACATCAGCATTACATAAGAATCACACAGTGTCTTTTCAGTATTAGTATAAACCCCCAATATTTTGGCAAGTGTGCTAAGAAGTCTGAATTTTACTGTATGGCAGTATGCTCTGATCATGACTGAAATATAATTTGAAATTTAATGAAATATATGACCCAAAACACCTAGAGGGAAAAAATAATCTTTCAATGAAGGTTAAAACATTCTGAAAAGATTTGGACACATTTCTCTCCAGTGATTCTGTTGTCAACATTTGCTTTGTCACATTCTGTTTTTATATACTGTTGAAAAAAGAACATTCTCAGCTTTTTATCCAGGAAAGACTTCAGACTGACATAATAACTTCTCTACTATGAATGAATAACTTCATATGACTGAATCAGGTAAAGCTTTCTCTCTCTCTCTCTTTTTCCATCCATCTTTAGGGAGACATAGAAACAAAACACCTCTAGAATTGTTACACAGCTAATATGCTGTGTATTGTGTTTAATATAAAATTAATATAGTCTAAAATTAAGCAGTTAGATTTCTAAGTTTCAAAAGAAAATGTTTGATGTAGCACTCAAAGCAGTAAAACATATAAGTATTCTCCGTTGTCAGATTTTTTAAAAATTATTGCACAAGCTTAAGCAAGCTTGTACAAGACTAAAGACAAAAAATGATAAAGATTAAAAGCAAAATAAAAAGGAAAGCCTAATAAAAACATTGTGAACTTTTGATAACACATTCTCCATTTTCCATCCCTATGATTTCTCCCCAATCACTAACTGCTGTTGAAATTGAATAATTAAGATTATTTCTGGTATCTGATTAAATCACATTACCTGTGAAATTAGTCTTGTGCTTTAATCATGTTTTAAATATAAAAAATTATCTTATTTTGTAAAGTGTCATATATAAGTGAGCCATCTGTTTATCAAGTGTGGAATGGATGTGGATGAAAAAATATTAATATACCAGTAGTTTTGAAATAATAACACCTTCACTGTCATTGTTGAATATCTATTTTTATGAAGATGAAAAAGTCAAGAAATTTGCTAGTGGGGAATATCTAATTCCAAGATTCCAAGATTTTATTTTTAACAGTATAAAGGTAGAAACTCTTTATGTTGCTAAAGCACTGACTTAATTGGTTCCAAAATCTTGAAATAAATAATGCAGTGATATATGAATTATACAGGCAAGAGAGATTAACTGATTTTTAAATCATGTAATTGAATTGAATTCTTTATTGTCATGGTACATATATACATAGTATACATACAACGAAATTCACATAACACCCAGAGACCAGACCCAACACACATACACGCATGACAATCCCCATACACCATGTTAAAACAAAGAAACGTCATCAACAACAAATAAATATTGCAGAAATGACATTAACCAAACAGTAAAAACTAAAAAAAAAGAGTTTCAATCATCCTTGCTAAAGGCTTGGGCATTATAATTGATGGAATTGTATACTATATATAGAACATTTTATATCAATTTTTCTTTGGGTTATATCTTGGTACAACTTTTATAGTCCATAATTCTTTCCATTGTTGTATTGTAACTATTCCTTTAAAAATTTATATCCATTTTATCATAAAGGCTTTTTGTGTGTTCTATCTCTGTGGCATATGGAAATCAAAGTTTGTATATATACCATAATAGATGTATGATTTAATTATACATATAATTTATAGTATTGATTTAATTATGTTTGCCATCAACAGTCTTTTTTAAAGTGATTTGAACTGAGTTAATCAAGCACATCAAGGGACACATGAGTTTTGATTAGAAAATAGATTGGAAAATCTTATATTATAAAAACTTTTATTTGAATATGTAATCATGAAATGGGAGAAAAAATGTTTTATTGTCAGATAGATCATAACCAAAACAGGACCTACACAATTTCATTATAAATGCAATAACACATGCGTGTAAAGTTTTTGTGGTATTAAAAATGCTGAAGGAAAAAAATGTAATTCATATTTTTTTATCAAATTGTGGTTGAAAAAGAATTCATTGTATGATTTAGCAAAGAACTATATTGATAGTATATTGATGGATTGAATTAAAATGAACTGTTTCCATTTAACTGCAAAACTAGTCTGAAGTTATTATGTTTCTTTCTTTTTTTGTCCTGCAGATCATAGTAAAGAGGGATGAACAATCTCACTTTTACTTCCTTCCTGCTTTTTGAATTCTCAGATATCAGGGATCTTCAGATTCTGTACTTCTTTATTTTTCTAGCTTTATATATGATAACTCTTCTTGGGAATCTCCTCATCATTGCTGCTGTAGCTATTGATTATCATCTTCATACCCCAATGTACTTCTTCCTCATGAACTTGGCCATGACAGACCTTGGCATTGTTTCTGTTACTATTCCAAAATTAATGACTAATTACCTCATGAGTAGCAGGTCAATATCTTATTCTGGGTGTGTGGCTCGGGTATTTTTCTACCTTTTTTTGCAACCTGTGATTTTACCCTTCTAATAGTAATGGCTCATGATCTCCATGTTGCCATCTGCAATCCCCTTCAGTATGAAAAAATAATGCACAAGGGAGCTTGTATTTGCTTGGCAGCTGCAACATGGGCCAGTAGTTTGCTTAATGCCACAATACAAACTGGCACCACCTTTGCAACTATCTTTTGTTCCAATTATATCAAGCAGTTTTTTTGTGAAATCCCACAGCTATTAAAACTTTCTTGTTGTAATTCTTATCTCCCCGAATTTTGGATTCTTGTCATTGTGGGCATTATTATAATTGTATCATTTAAGTATATCATTCTAACTTATGTGAAGATTTTTGCTGTGGTCTTCAGAATCCCTTCAGTCAATGGTCAGAAGAAAGCTCTCTCTACTTGCCTACCACACCTTGTTGTTATATCTGTACTTATGTTTAGTGGATTATTTACCTATGGAAGGACTTATATTGAGGATTCGTGCAGCTCAAATGTATTTTTTTCAGTGTTGTATACTATAATTCCTCCTATGTTGAATCCATTTATCTACAGTGTAAGAAACAAAGAGATCAAGGCTGCTTTGTATAAATGGTTACATCTTGATTTTTTAATCTAGATTTCTCTAATCTAGATTTCCTACATTCTACTAAACTGAATGTAAATGATTTTTCTACAATTAGTGACATTGCATAACAAATATTGCAGAATTCAAAGCATTCATTTGTGTTCAATTTTCATTCAGATCTTCCCTCTCCCATCTTGATCTCTGCTGATTTTGAATTCATAAGCAGTCTTTATAATCATTTTTTTGAAGTGCATACCTCTCTTACGGTTTTATTTATGGGGTAAGATTTATACTTTATTTATGGATATTTCCTTCACCTTTATTATATTATTGTGCAAATTATTTATCCAATTTTCTGGCTTTCCATTATTTTAATACAAAGAAGCTACAAATTAAGGCATGTGTTTGTTTCCCTCAAGAGGATTATACAACAAATTAAAATTGATTTCTGTGTGCTTATTAGAATATGGTAATTAATAAATCAAAATAAAACTGACGTGAGTACATATTAACATAATTAGTCTTTAACCTATAGCTACCTCCAAGTGCTCCAGTATCAGTTATCATGTTGGATAATAGTATCTCAGATTGTTAACAGAATTTGAGTTGCAGTCATATAAGCACTATGTATCTGTGCTTGCCATGCATGGCACATGGACAAATAAACCTCCTGTAGGTGACTACTATTTGATGCCTCCATAAATTAAAACAGAAGAGTATTAATTAGGCAATATGTATATTTATGTAGAAAGATATAAAATAATATATGGTTCTGTGTAAAAAAATATGAAAATAAAACATCAGAACTAGAAGAAATTATACTACTTGCTCTAATTGGCTCCAGATTATTGATTCCAAGAAGAGAAAGTTAAAAAAGAATCAGAAATAATAATTTTCCATCACCTTTTTTCAAATAACTCATCGTAGCTTCCAAAACCTGGGTAAATTGCACAAAATCAGGTAAAAGTATTTTTAACCCCTTATCCATTATCCAATCACAACATGGACATTTAAATTTATTTAAAGTGGGTTTTTTTAATGACCTTTCTTGATAAGAGGCTTTTTTTTTCTTAATGAAGGAAAAGGTTTAGGCAGCACTGCTTGCAGAGGAATGAAAACATCTTTCCATTGACTGTGGGGAGGGGAAATGGTTTCACATGCTACCTAGATCCCACACATGCGTAGGTGAAGTTTTGCTTGCTTGTATGGTTCAGTTCCTAATATTTTTGTATCTTTCTTCACTAGTCTGTTGTCCATTCAAAATGACCTTGAGAATATTTTACTTAACTTAGACAGACATAACATTTTTATTAATTGCTTCTATCAATATAGCTTGATGAGATAATTTGAAACGAAGAACAGTTAACATGAAAATGTGAGTGAAATCATTCTTCAAAATCTTTACTCATTCAAGCATCTATATAAAGCTGAAGCCTGTGGGTAAAATAAAATTCACATTAAAAGTTCAAAACAAATTATTAGCATATAATTTAATCATTTGTAAAATAATGAGCGCAATTATGAAAAAATGCATTGCTTATACAAAGGAAACATTTAAAAAATGGCATATGCTTATTTGATTATTCATTCTTTTACTTTTTTTGTCCATCACAAATCTAAGTTGGGTTATTTAAAAAACAAAAAGAGAGCAATCACATTAAACTAGAAGTGGCATTACATTTAATAATACAATTATGGAAATGGGCAAATAAATTGGCTTTGATCTGTTCCAGAAAGAAAACAGTGGTAACATCATGCCCATTTTCAAGTGGAGGCAAATTAACAATCAAGAAATCATAAAAGAGATGGCCTTTTCTTATATACAATAAAGTATTGTTGGCATTTAATAATCTTACAGAACAGGGGGGATAATATGTGATGTATTTGTATCCAAAAGTCATTTAGCATTTCAAGAATAACTGTGATTTTGCTATCATGTTGACTTGGGCTTGAAAGTGAAAAGATACCCAGGATGTTTCCTTTAGTGTGAGTGTGGCCTCAACTTCCTGTATAGCTTATGTTTTTGCATGCTCCATTTTGCACTAGCTTAGAATTTCCATGTTGTCTTTTAAGTGAATCTCATATTGAACAAATTATAGGATTTGTGGGGTCCATGGTGCTCTTCTATAGGATTTTTAATAGGAAGTTGAAGATTACACAATAATTATACATGAAAATAAACTGGAACAGATGTTGATTTTAAAAAAAATTCTAATGCGGTCAATCAATTTTACTATGAAATTCCACAATTGCTGAATCTATCCTGCTGTAGATCTCATTGTTTCTAATTCCAGCTACATTTGAAGATATACATATATAATATGTGGCATTGGCATCATAGTTCTGCTGTAAATGTGATTACATTTGCACCCATTTATGGACCCTGCTGCCTTTGTTTCTACCTGCTTAGCTAAGCATATGTATCTTCTACTTCAGAGTACGTGCCCTGCCTTTCCAATAATACGTTAATATTTTCTTCATTTTCGGTTATGTTTTTATTCCCTTCTAACCAGCCAAAACTGTGCAATAGTCAGGTAAAGAGAGAGGGTTGATCACCTTACCAATCTGCCTCTAGGGATATTCTTATTCTTGTATCTTCTGTGTATTTTTTTTTAAAAAACACTTCACTTTGTTATTATTGTAAATGTTCTTTACTTGAATAAAAGATGTTGAATTATGAAAAATATTGAAATCTGTTTTGCCAGATGGGCTATGGGTGGATTCTTCTGGGGAAATGGTACAGGCTATGTGGAGGCAGGGGACAAAAATGGAAAACCTATTATGTTATTCCAGGAAAGAATTTATTGGACAAAAACAATGATTATATTTCAGAAAAATTGAAGATACATACATTTATTTTTAAAACATATATTTATATGATTTATTTCTAAATCTTACTCACTATGCCTTATGTCTCTGTAGGCTTCCATTGTATCTTGTTCTATGAGCCTTATTTTGGGTATGTAACTGCTCATCCTCCTTAGATAGCCAAATGCAGTTTACAAAGGAACGTGGTTTGAAATACAACAAAGCAAAACTTATCCTGCTTATTTGGACTCCCACCCAAAATTCAACTGGTTTTATTCTGCACCTTATTTATTGGCATTCCACTAGGAATTATTTATTATTTTACAGAAATGCTTTAATTTTTCACCCCTGTGAATAATCTGTGTTAACTAACTGTGTTAACTAACCCAATTCTCCCAGCTATGGTGGGCCAAATAGAGGGCGGGATTTTTTTTAAAAAAACTAGAGGTGAAAGAGAATCCCAAGCAATGAAAATTTCAGGCAAGTCTTATTATGTGATGTTTGTTTCACTTTTCACAGTTTGAACTGCTGGAATAACTGCATGATTTTAGAGTTGTTAATGGATAATTATGTTTGGATTGCTTATATAACTGCAACCCAAATTCTGTTAACAATCTGAGATATTATTATACAATATGATAACTGATACTGGAGAATTTGGAGGTATCTATAGAGTTATTAAAAACTAATTATGTTAATAAGCACACAGAAGTCAGTTTAATTTTGGTGTACAAGACTCTTGAGGAAAACAAAGCAGATATTAAATAAACATTCTGAATAGGAAACCTTCACTGCAGATTGCTGTTTCACTACATGAAATTTAGAAGAAAAGCATTATATAGTGGGTAGCTATTTCATGCTCTTAAAAGCATATAACTTTGGCAAATTAGCTTTATAAATGTTCTGCTTGGAAGACAATTTAATTGAATGATTACGTGTTCTGATATAATAGAATAAAAAGAGAGGGCAACAAAATTTAAGATTATTAAGATGAATATTAACCTCAGACAATAGAAACAAATGCGCTATGTCCAATTTGAAGAGATTTTTATCAAGATAGTAAACAATGAATTAATTTCAGATTTAATATCTTGGTACTTTTTTCCACAGGATGACTATAATGAAAAAAAGACAATTATAATCTGCAGAAATTGAGTCCAAACCTTCATGCATATAAAATACTGATCACTAATAGGTAAATTAACATCAGTAAAGACATTTCACAAAGTCTCTGGAATAAAAGAAATTAATGGTAAGATTTCTAAATGTCTTTTTATTTCTTTGTTTTTAAACATTTAAGTATTACCAGGAGCCATGGTGGCATCGTGGTTAAAATGGAGTATTGCAGGCTAACTTTTCCTATTGCCAGGAGTTTGAGCCTGATCAGCTCAAGGTTGACTCAGCCTTCCATTCTTCCAAGGTTGATAAAATGAGGATCGAGATTGTTGGGGCAATATGCTGACATTGTGAACTGCTCAGAGACTGCTGGAAAGCATTGTGGAGCATTGTATATAAGTCTAAGTGTTATTGTTATTTTTGAAAATGTGGGTAAGTGGTGTTCCACTTTGTTCAAAGAAATGCTGAGAACTCAGAATTCATAGATATGATATGCTGTGTCTTATTTTATGGTCAAATTCTCCTGGATGGAATAAAGTTTGCTTCCTCAATTTAAGCTATCACTTTCCTTCCTTCTGATTGTTGGAAAAAGGGATTTATTAATTGATTCTTACAATGTCTGATTTCTATTTGTTAAAAATATTGTACAATAGGGTAACAATGTATAATACTAATAATAGTATTAAAACTGACTAATGTTAAAAATGCTAATGAATACTTAAATTAAAGATAACCTGTAAATGAAGTTTTATTTTTCTTCTTTTAATAATATACCATTAAAGACATGTCCAGGAAAACATTATTTATTTATTGGTTTATTGATATGCTTTATATGCTGTTTTTTAGCCTAAAAGCTTGGACAAAGAAGAAAAAAATCAAACACACTTTATAAGCAGTAATTTCTGCAATCAAGATTCCAAGGAAAAGACACAACAATTTTAATTTAGTCGCTAGATTTCTACTGCTTTTTGTCTAGAAGCACACAGTAAAGCACAATCCACCAATTTTCCAATACCATCACAATCCTACATGGGTAGCAATAAGTTATTTCCAGTAATCTTCCATTATAAAAATGGACTCAAAATGTTCGTTGTTTTGTTTTTTGTAAATTTTGGACAGTATACAAAGCAATAGAATTGCAAAGAGGAAAGAAGGAAAAATGTGTGGTTTGTGCTTTTTGCTTCTTCAGTATAGGTGAGAGGTTTCAAATTTGTGTTGTCACAGCGGAGTCACATGACATGCTGGGATTTTTTTTTCCCTTTCACTAAACCAGTTTGGGTGGGGCCAGCACATGACGCATCCAGCCCTCAGGTTTCAGTCATTATCCCCATATCCATGATAAATTATCTCATGGACACCAGACACACCTCTTACTTTGGTTGTGTTGCTCAATTCTCCATTGTGGTGGAGATAGCATTCAGGATTGGCTAATCAGTCACCTCTTGCTGATTGGACTGAGTCTGTCAAGTCTTTGAAGACACTCCTTCTGTTGCTAGGGTCCTCCCAGAAATTGATTCAGTCAGCTAGTTGGATGATGTGTTAATTCTGCTCCTACAAATATTCAAATTTAAAAGCAAAGAACTTCCAAAATTAGAGAAAAATACAATCCTGAATTCTATCTTCAACTAAGAACCAATCTACCCATTCACCAGATGTCAAAGACATCTCAGTCAGGGCTTCAGCCTAGCCCGTCATTCGAAGGATTGGCTGAGGGCCGATGTGCAATGTAAAGGTATTTTAGGGGAGATGTATAGAAATATCATCCACAATGTTACCCTGCGTTTGGCTTGGGAGGACTTTTGGTGCCTTAAACGGTTGCCTCAGAAGCCTTTATTATCATGGCTATGAGTAAAGAGGGTAGAAGAACAGCCACAACAGTAAAAGGCCAGCACTGCAGTAAAAAAACCAAGGCTGTAACATCCGAGAAAGCCAAAATTAGCATCGGGGGACAAGATGGTGGATTCCCAACAGACCATTAGCCATGCAAATCAGAGAGTGGAGGAGATGGCTCTCAGGCCATCACACTCTCTCAGCCCTACAGACTCAGATCAATCACTCTGAAAGCCCAAGCCAAGGGATAGAGCTGCAGGAGCTTGAAATAGCTCCAAGGCAGCTGAGTATGATGAAAGGTGCAGAGACAAGGCTCTAGACAAATTGTGGGCTAGGGGACAGGAAGAGGTCCAAAAGAAAGTAAAAATGGCACCCACTGGCTCAGATTCCCACCAAAATGAGGAGCGACCATTAGGCATTTGCACAATGACAGGAGTGTAGTAACCAAAATGGCAACAGGGGGAACTGAAGAGCAGGATTTCATGCAGGAATCCCTGGAAGGATCGGAAATAAAAAACTTCTTCTCAGTCTGCCCAGCAACACGACAATTTCCTATGACAGCCCAGAGATCCAGTCTGGCCAGTTTGGCCACATTTACTCTCATGTCAGCTGGATTTAGACCAGTTGTGGTACAAGAGTCTAATTTCCAATTTAATATGCAGGCTCTTTTAACTGAGGCAGTTAAGCAAGGGGTGTCAGCAGCCCTGAAGCAGTCCAGGCATTCCTCCTCTGAGGCTCCAACGTCTTCATCCTCTAAACATAGCAGGAGACATAGGTCTCATTATGAGGATGATCTTTCCATGCACCCAGGGTCGGCCTCATATGCTTCTGCAGAAAGTTCACAATCCAACCCACCTGACATGGGACAACTGATGGACAGAAATTATTCAGATGATGAAGGCCTGACAGATTGTGACCAAATTTCAATACCAGACCTATTCCAACTGGCCATATTCAAGACACTCCTCTTTAAGGCAAAGAATGCTACAGGGCAAGGCATGGCACCTGAACCGCATGAGCCAGCAGATCCTTCGGAAGACCCCAACGACCCATTGTTTTCGGAGAAAATGATAATAGCAGATGTCATCCTTGCACCAAAGATGTTCACCAAAGCTATCCAAAAGCAGTAGTCAACTCTTGGATTGAGTCCTAGTCCCTCCTCTCTGGACAGAAAGCTGTACAAGGTGGGATCTGATCTCTCCAAAACCCTGGAAGTGCCCACTGTTGATGCCCCAGTTGCAGCCCTTGAAGCCAACACTGATATTCCTGGGGAGCCTGAGGACTTGCTGAAGGCACAGGACAAAAGGGCTGAACAAATGTTGCAGAGAATGCACATGTCAGCAGCAGGAGCAGTGAGGGCCTCCACAGCCGCATCTTTTTTCAACAGGGCCTCTCTCATCTGGCTTCAAGAGCTGTTAGAGATAATTGCACTGGATGATGTCAGGTCTCACCAGCACACCAACAAACTCCTAGCAGCGGTGGAGTTGTCCCTAATGTCCCACTCAGTGCAGCCAGATTTGCCTCTAAGCCAATAGGTGGGACTCTAGCCTCTCACCGCCTGTTCTGCTCAGGCAATGGCAGGCTGATGTGAGACACAAGTGGAAATTGGCCACTACCCCCTTTAAGGGGGACAAATTATTTGGAGAGGCTCTGGACAAGGTGCTGGTGGACTCCAAGTACAAGGAGATGGTCTTACCATCCAGATCCAGAAGGGGTGAATTCCGATCAACACCCTAAGTCAGACATCCCTTCTACAGGGCTCCCAAAAATGGAGAGGGAGGTTTCCTAGACCCCAGAAGTCTTTCAACCCCAGGCAAGGTCAACCCCAAGACAGGACAGGTAGAACTTGCCAGTTTAATAACAAGCGGCTTTTTTGAGGGGCTGGGGGGGTCATCCCTTCTAACGCCCCAGATAAATTGGATATTAACCCTCCCATTGGGGGACGTCTGGCCTTGTTTGCCAGGCATTGGGAAGAAGTAACAACAGACTCCTGGGTCCTGGAGATGGTCCACTTGGGCCTTTCTATAGAGTTCCTCTCTATACCCCTGAAGTTTATTTGCTGTCCTGTCTCTAAGAACAGAGAGAGAAAGGTCCTTATGGAAACAGCTATTCAGCACCTGCTGGAAATCCAGGCTATTCAGCTGGTGCCTGGGAACCAACAGGGCATGGGATTTTATTCTATCTTGTTTGTAATCCCTAAAGCCTCGGGGGGATGGAGGGCAATTCTGGACTTGAAGCATCTTAACCACCAGGTGAAATACAGGCAATTTAAAAGGCATTCTCTCCAGTCAATTCTGGAGGGAATTAGGAAGGGGGATTTCCTGACCTCCATTGATTTAACTGAGGCCTATCTTCATGTCCCCATTCTCCTGGCCCACAGACAATTCCTCAGGTTCTGCTATAATGGGAGACATTATTAAGGAATTCCTTGCCCTTTGGGCTTTCAAAACTGTTTGTAGCCCTGGCAACCCATTTTAGGGCCATTCAAGTAAGAGTTCAGTGTTACCTGGATGATATATTGGTCCAGTCATCCTCCCCACCTTGAGCAACAGAGGATTTGGAAATCACCATTCAGGTGCTCCAAGAGCATGGCTTCTCTATCAACAAGGCCAAAAACCATTTCATTCCCACCAATTCTCTACTCCATCTGGGAGCTGTAATAGATACCATTTCCTGCAAGGTGTCCTTACCCCAGGAACGTCAGGAAAGTATCAGGGAGTTAATCGGGCAAGTAAAATTTAAACATAACTTTTCCCTGGCTAAGCTTTCCAAGTTCCTGGGGAAAATGATATCATGCCTTAATATTATACCCTGGGCTAGGTTGCATGCTAGAGCACTCCAATGGTTTCTTCTCCCTTATCAGAAGACAGGTAAGAGTTGTTCCCTTCTACAGGTCAGATTAACTCTGCAGGTGTTTAGATTCTTACAATGGTGGTCATCTGAGGCCCTTTCCCTGGGTTTCTTATTCAAGGAACCTGGCAGGTTAGTACTGACCACAGGTTTGCAGTTCCAGGGGCAGAGGAAATGAATGCTTTACATGGCCCTTGGCCAAGGGAGCTCATTTATGCCTTTCCACCTCTTCCCCTGATCCTGAGGATGATCCAGAAACTGTTGGCAGAAAGAGCAGAACTTATCCTTGTAGCCCCTCATTGGCCCAGAAGGCCATGGTTTGTGCATGTAGTAAAACTTTCCATCTCCAGACCTTGGAGGATACCAAAGGACAGAGTGTTGCTCAGCCAGAGGTCAGTATTGCATCTAGAGCCCCAGTAGCTTCAGTTGGCCACCTGAAGATTGATCCAGGACAATTATTCCTACAGAGTAACAAGAACCATCCAGGCCTCCAGGAGACCCTCCACCAACTGCATCCATGATGAACCTGGAAGGCTTTCAGAAAATGGTGTTCTAAGTCTGACACTGACCCTTCTGAGGCCTTGATTGCCCTGGTACTGGAATTCCTCCAAAAGGATCTAGACAAGGGAATTTCAACTAACACATTGCGGAGGCAGGTTGCATCCTTGTCCTGTGTTCTATCCTTGGTGGGAGTGGAATCTTTGTCTAGACATCCCATGGTGTGCAGGTTTCTGAAGGGTGCTACAAACCTGAGGCCTCCAGTGGTTCATCAATATCTGACATGGGACCTCTCTAAAGTACTGCAGTCACTGACTGAGGCCCCATTTGAATCCACTTTCTTGCAATATTTGTCTTGCAAGGTGGCCTTCCTGGTAGGAATTACCTCTGCCAGAAGGATTCCAGCTTTGGCAGCTTCATCTGTCAGGAACGAACTTTGTGTGTTTCATACCGAGTTGTGTTAAGACTAGACTCTTCATTTGTGCCAAAGGTGAACTTGTGGTTTCACAGAGCCCAGGAACTAATCTTACTTGATTTTTGCCTACCTCCTGTGCATGCATTAGAAAGAAGCTGGCACACTCTGGGATTTCTGGTTTGAGCTTCTTTGGTGACAGACCGAAACCTCATTTCTGTGAAGCTTCGATCTGTACTTGCTGCTGGAGTGCCCTGAGCCAGCTGGTTTCGGGGCTAAGCCACCCTGTAGAGGTGGTGAAGAGGGGGGAGACTACCTGCAGGGTAGAGGAGAGCCGCATCTCTCCTCCACAGCTGGCCATTACTCCCTTTCCCAAAGGCGGTTGTAGCAGTGGTCAGAAATGGCCACCACAAAGAAGAACTTGACCGGAAAAGAATGTGCAGGAGTAAGATAAGAAGAGAAAGTTTTGGTTGACCAGGTCAAACAGCAAAAGCAACAAATAAGGTACCCTGGAATTGATACTATTAAAAAAAAAGAACAATAACATTGTCCCCTAAGAAGATTTTTAAGCTGTGAAGGAGAGAGAAAAGGGAAAATATTTGTTTTTTTTTCTCCTTTTCCTATACTGATAGCTAAGAGACTTAAGCAAGAAATTGGAAAAAATTCACTTTGACATTAACAGGCATTTAATGCTGAAAATAAAAAGTCAAAGGGATAATAAAGATTTCTGGATAATCAAAAGCTTTTGAAAACAGGAAAGGAGAGAAAAAAAATAAAAGGGCAGGATCTGGAAGGGAGGAGACTGCATGGAATTAAAAAGAACTTACAGCAAAATCTCAACAAGACTTCCAAAAGATACATTTTAACTGAAATATCGCAACAAAAACCCCAGGAAGAGAAAGTCGAAAAAGAAATAAGAAGAAATAATTTGAGACTATTTGGATTACTTGATGATTTCTGGAATTTTGGTTATTATATTTGAATGACTAAAATCAATTGGGTGGTTGTTTAAAACTGTTTAAATTAGCTCCACTTTTAGAAGAACTGAAAATGGAACTTAAAAATTACAAAGAAAATGCACAAGAAGGGAGAGGTTCTTTTGACTTCGTATTTCAGTTTTTAGAAATGGAGATTTGGAATTATGAGAAACAACAAGAAATGCCTGCAGAACAAGAAGATTGCAACAAAGAAGAAGCCATCTTTAATGAACAAGTAATCTTAGGTGGGAGAAAAAAGGAAAGCGGGGAAAGAGAATGGAAAGTTTAAGACTGGGAAAAACAACTCCCCCCAAAAAGAGTGAAAATAAGTATAAAATCAGAAAGCAACAGAAGAGGGAAATGCAGAAGAGAGAATTAGAAGTAGAGAGACAAGGGGGTAAAAGGGAGGAGAAGATGAGAGGGAAGAAAGAAAGGAAAAGAAGTTATAAAGGACAGAAACAAAATATAGAGAAACAGGGCCTATTTAGAGATAATGGGTGAAAATTTAATGGAAAAAAGGATTCTGCAAAGATACATAAGATAGTGTTGTTATTTAGAAACAGAAATAATTTTAGAAAATAGTAAACAATGTATGATTAAAATGTTTGATAAAATAGCTATCATAATTCAGTGGAATGCTTGTCAATAAATAAATGTAACAAAATGAATATTTAATGATTTACAAAACATATGTGAAGAGAAATAAGGGAAAAATTAATTATGGAGATTATATGTGTCTTTAAGGAAGTATGATATTTAATTGAAAAGAAATGTTATAGATGTTAAGATTTTAATAATTATTAATGATAGAACTGAATTGGAATGGAATGAGGGTTTATAATTACATATATTTATAATTTTTTTTAAGAATATAGTGTGTATTATAAGAATGTACCAGCAGAATTCGATTGGAAGTTATGTATTATGTATTATATTGAAGGTCATAAATTTAAGGTATATATTGAAGTTTAAATAAGAGTTGAATGGTTGTAATTAAAAGATATAAAAGTGTCATTCTCCAATCAGTAACTACAGAAGAAAATTTGCTTAATGAGAAAAGATAATATGAAATTGAAACAGAACAGACAAAAGTATAAATATAATGATTTGAATTGAGATGCGATAATCAAAATAACATTGAGAAAATTAAAAGAGGGGAAAAACTACATAGAAAATGTAGAATAGTAGATATGGACTAGAATACAAAAAGGAGCATGAAATTGGGTTTTGTGTCTGTATAAAAAAGTTCAACCCGGGACCATGCTATTTTCAAAAAAGATGTTTTATTTGTATTTTGTATGTGTGAAAACCCAAATAAAACTTTATTTAAAAAAAAGAAAGAAAGAAAGAAGCTGGCACACTCTGGATGTTCACAGAGCCTTGCAGATTTATGTTAAGTGGACATCATCCTTCAGAAGGTCTGAATCCCACTTTGTTTCCTTTCAACCTTCTACTATGGGCTGCAAGGTTACTCCAACAACTTTGGGGAGATGGATAAGACTGTGCATATCCAAGGTCTACCAAACTCAAGGACTTGCGGTTTCTCTAAGGATAACAGCACTCTCAATGAGAAGTGTGGCTGCGTCGGTGGTGTGGGCCACTCAGGCCTCTCTGGAGGAGGTTTGCAGGGCGGCAACCTGGGCCTCACCTTCTCTGTTCATCAGACGCTATAAGCTGGACTCTTTTGCTTCTGCTGAGGCAGTTTCTGGACAGACAGTTCTTCAAAAGGTCCACCCTGCTTAGGGGATTTGGACCGCACTAGGCCCAGCCATAGGACAGCCAGTTTTGGTACATCCCAATCCTGAATGCTATCTCCACCACAATGGAGAAGGGTTGTTGATTCTCACCTGAAACGTCCTTTCTCTTTGAGTGGAGATAGCATTCAGACCGACCCTGTTTTAGAATATTCTGAATCTAATGGAGCATGTTATTGTTACAGAAGACACATCAGTCTGTCAATATTCCTTTACCAATTTCTGGGAGGTCCCTAGCAACAGAGGGAGTGTCTTCAAAAACTTGACAGACTCAGTCCAATCAGCAAGAGGTGACTGATTACCCAATCTGAATGCTGTCTCCACCCAGAGAAAGGTCGTATCAGGTGAGAACCAACGACCCTTCTTTCTCTTTCTCTCCTTTGAAACCTCCGATTTCTTCCTTTTGACTGCCATGGCATATGATCGGTATGTTGCCATTGTGATCCACTGCACTGTAAGATGGTGATGAATTGGAAAGCCTGCACTGAAATGATGAATGTGATTTGGACTGCCAGTCTTCTCTATGCAATTTCACATACCACTGGAACCTTTTTTTTTTAAACAAATTTTATTAGTTTTTAAAGACAAACAAAACATAAAACATAAGAACATAAAACCTCTTTTCTGAAAGCTACTTGTAAATTTTAACAAGGCAAATAAAACATCATTTTATGCAGCATTAACACATTTCCATATAAACACATACATATCTTTTTCAAATTTCTCATTATTTCTCCCTTTACTTTTATTCAATTATATTTCTTTTCTATATTTGTCTATTTTATATGCTTTTATTCATTATACTCACATTTTCATTTGTCTTGTTTACAAATATTCTCTTCTAAACATTCCTCCAAGGTTTTATTAATTTTTAATCAAACATAAACACATGAAAACACAAAACATAGAAACATAAAACTTCTTTTTGGAAAGTGGCTTAACCCCGGGTTACATCTTTTTGTACAGACCTAAATCAAATTCATGCACATCTTATATACCATTACTTATCTTATTTACCATTCTATGTTTTCTATATAACTTCTCCCCTCTTTTCACTCTCTTAATTCTATTTTATTTATTTCATCTTAATTTAAATCATTATTCTTGAATCTTTTGCCCATTCTTTTCCAATTATCTATTTATCTCTTCTCTTTAACACAAAATTTCTCCTGTAATCACTAACTGAAGTATGCCTTTCTATCTTTCCCCAAAATTTACACTTAAAATAATACATAATTTCCATTCTGATTCTGCTTAGAACACTCTGCATACTACATTTTAAAATAAGAAAACAACAAACCTATAATACAGTTAAATATATAATTTCCATTTTGATTCTGCTTAATACGTTTTAGATACTACCTTGTAAAATAAGAAAAAAAAATGACAAGTTTATAATGACATTAAAACAATAGCAAATTAAACTCTATCATTAAATCTTAGACATTTTACACATTCCCTTAAATATTATTAAATATTAAAATCTATCATTAAATCTTAAGCATTTTGATATTTTAACATTTTATTAGATCTTATAATATTCCAATGTTCTATTTTAAATACAAATACCACAATACAATCTTGTGTACTTTTGCAGAATCTCTTTTTAATTGTACTTTACCCTTTGTCTCTAAAAAAAAAATCTGCTTTTTTTCATCTTTTTTCAAGCCTTTATGACTTCTTTTCCCTTTTTCCCTTCCTTTCTTATCCAATCTGGCCTTTTTACACCCCCCCTCTTAACCTCCGCCTTTTTAACCTCCCCTCTCTGTTGTATTCCTCTTTTCTGTTGCTTTCTGACATTGTATCAATTTTTCACCTTATTTTTCTCTTTCTTGATTGTTTTTTGGAGTCTTAAATTCTCCATTTTCCTTCCCCTCTTCCTCCCTTCTTTCTTGGCTAAAGTTATTTGTCCATTAAAGATGGCTTCTTCTTCTTCTTCTTCTTCTTCTTCTTCTTCTTCTTCTTCTTCTTCTTCTTCTTCTTCTTCTTCTTCTTCTTCTTCTTCTTCTTCTTCTTCTTCTTCTTCTTCTTCTTCTTCTTCTTCTTCTTCTTCTTCTATTTGCCAGTAGCTAGAAATTGCCATTTCTAAGAAATGAAAAACAGATCCAAAAGAGCCCTTGCCTTCTTGTTCCTCTTCTTTTAATTTTTCAAATTCCATTTTTAATTCTTCTACAGATAATGCCATTGTAAGGTTTTTCTTCTTCTTCTCTCTCTCTCTCTTTTTTTTAAAACAACCGAAATGTTTTTAATCTTAGAGTAGTTTCCAAAAGTTCCAAAGTCATCAAGCAATCCAAACAAACACAAAATGTCTCATTTAGTACCTTCTTCTCTTTACACTTTCTCCTCCTGGGGCAATATCAATTACAAAGTTCCAAAATATATTTTTGAAGTCTTATTGCAGTTAATTTCTAATCTTATAAATTCCAAGCCATGTCCTCCAGCAAGATCTTAAGTTTTTTTTTTTTACCTCTCCCTTCCCACTTATAGCAAAAAACTTTGGATTTTTACTTTCTGTGTCAAAGCAGGTTTTTCAATATCCATTTGCTATCTCCGTAAGGAAGGAGAGTGAACTTTCCCTTTTAACATTCATTCGCCGCTTTCACAGTCTCCTTTGGAAACAATATATCATTCAAAAAAAAATTTTAATTCCAGGGTATTTAGATATATCTTAGAGTCCCGGTTCAGCCAAAGAACTTTCACTCTCTGACACTTCCTCCTGCATGATCTTGTCCAGCTGAAGGTTTCTTTGTGGAGGCCATTGCTGACAGCTGCTCCACCGCCTTAGGAAAAAGAAGTCTAGCTGGCTGGGGAAAGGGGTTGCAATATCCCCAGACCCCTGCCTGGATCTCCTCTGTCTTCCGTTACATCTACAGCCTCCAAACCCGACTGGATCGGAGGCACTTCAGCAGCGAGCGCAGCAGGAACCGCGTACGATCACGGATTTTTGCCACCGCCAAAGCCTGCAACCAGAAGTTTTCCTGGAACCTTTTCTGTCCCTTTTGTTCTAATGCTGTCAACCAATTTTTCTGTGACATTCCACAGTTGCTAAAACTATCCTGCTCTGCCTTCAATGTACTTGAGGTTGGAGTTCGTGTGGTCCGTGTCATTGCAGGAATTGGTTGTTTTATTTTTATTATTGTATCTTATGTCATGATATTCAAAGCAATTTTGAGAATCCCTGCTGAATAAGGGGAGGGGGGGCAAAAGCCTTATCAACCTATATTCCACACCTTGTTGTAGTGTCTACATTAGTTTTAAGTGTATTCTTTGCCTATCTGAGACCTCCCTCTAATACCTCAACTTACTTAGATTTTGGGTTGACCGTTCTTCCACCCCTGTTCAATCCCATTATCTATAGCATGAGAAACAGGACTATCAAGTCTGTCCTTTGTAAGATCCTAAAATTATGACTTTTTAAAATGTACTTAATGTTGTTTCTGTTCTTATAAATTACAGTTTTGCATTTTTCTTTCTATCCTTTTGTTTCTATGAAGTTATATGTTTTAAAGGGAATGTAGTTGGGATGAAGACAAATCCAATCTCTCAAATCAAAACTATGGTAGAAATATATATATTTCTATAAAGCCTTTCATTCAGTAGTACACAACAAACTACTCCTAAAACTAAAATCTTATGGTATCTCTGGACAACTGCATAACTGGATAGAAGCATTCCTGTCAAACAGACAACAAATCAAAATTGGAAGCATCCTATCAAATTCTGTACCTGTCAACAGTGGTGTCCCCCAAGGCAGTGTTCTAGGACCAACTCTCTTCATAGTCTACATAAATGACCTCTGCGATCATATTAAGAGCAACTGCATCCTCTTTGCTCATTATGTAAAGCTATTCAACACCACAGACAATACTGCTACCCTTCAAAAAGACCTTGACTATGTATCAGAATGGTCAAACAAATGGCAACTTCAAATCTCAACAAATAAATGCTCTGTCCTACATATTGGCAAAAAAATAAGAAAATAAAATACAGGCTGAATAGTCAAGACCTTGTTGAAGATCCAAACTCTGTCAAGGACCTTGCAGTCCTCATGTCTAATGATCTAAGTGCTAGAGCCCACTGTAATTACACAGCCAAAAAGGCATTAAGAGTTGTTAACCTAATCCTACATAGCTTTTTCTCTGGTAAAATCACACTACTAACTTGAGCACACAAAACATTTGCTAGACCAATACTTGAATACAGCTCATCAGTCAGGAACCCACATTACGTATCTGATATTAGCACAGTTGAGAAAGTCCAGAAATATTTCACAAGAAGAGTTCTTCTCTCCTCTACTCATTGTAGAATACCTTATGCCACCAGACTTGAAATTCTAGACCTAGAAAACCTTGAACTATGCCATCTTCGGTCTGATCTAAGTATGATATATAAAATCATACATTGCAATGACTTACCTGTCAATGAATATTCCACTTCAACCATAACAACACAAGAGCACACAATAGATACAAACTCAAGGTTAACTGCACCAAACTTGATTGCAGGAAATACGACTTCAGCAACAGAGTGGTCAATGTCTGGAATACTCTACCTGACTCTGTGGTTTCTTCCCCAAACCCCCCAAAATTTAACTTTAGACTGTCTACTATTGACCTTACTCCTTTGCTAAGAGATCTGTAGGGGGCATGCATAAGCGCACCAACGTGCCTACTGTCCCTGTCCTATTGTTTCTTTTATTTTTCTTATATGTACCCATTTCATGTATTCGTAACTATATATATACTTATACCTATTATCTTGTAAGCAATTGACAAATCAAAAGAAATAAAATAAAAATAAATAAATAAACTCAAGAAGTTATACTCAGAAAATATCTTGAATTCATAATTATTGTTAATGCACTTTTCAGTCATATAAAATTTAGGCAGCTCTGGCATTCCACATGATGACAGCTCCTGATTTTGGGTGAAGTGAAGTTCAGGGCATAATATTTATTATGGAAAATAATTTAATAGTGAATAGGTTTAAACAATATGGCATACATTTCTTTGTGCTTTTCTGTATAATATGAGTTCTCCTCTAATGCTTGCATATAATATGGCTATTTAAAGTTTTAGCTTTTCCAAATGTATGTAGGCCTCTATAATTTTAAGCATTCATTAGCTCACACACTTTCTTACTGTATGTCTTTATATCAGTCTTAACTGCTGGCAATTGCTAGGACAAGTCTCTGCAGTTTTCTTGGGAAGCTTTTTGGGAAGTAGTTTGCCACTTAGCAACATAAATTTTGGGCTCAATTGGAGTCGTAAGTTAAGGACTACCTATGTACACAGGACTTTATTTTCTTTTCTCCTGAAATGGTCATTAGCTCACATACAGTGATATTTTACATCTTTGAATCAGCCTTCACTCCTGGTAACTGCCTGGATCAGTCCCTGCAGTTTCATTGGCAAGGTTTTTTGGAAGGTGTTTGCTGTTTCTTTCTTTCTACTGTTGAGAGAGAGAATGACTTATCCAAAGTCATCCAGTAGTTTCAATCCTAAAATGGGACTACAATATCCAATCTTCTGGTTTCTATCCTAACATTTTAACTTCTACACCAACTTTTTTTTCATATGCTCAAGACTATTATTTCTTTCCCTTAGAAATGGTGCAGCAAGATAAGGTATTTGAAAGGAGGGCCAGGATGGGTGAGCTGATGTTACAGTATGTACCATAACCTTTTGATAACTAAAAGAAATGATAAAGGGAATATATGTAATTAAAATAAGATATCTGATTATAACATTATATAAACTGATAACATGATAGAAACAGGAAGATATAAAGTTTCACCTTGTATTTTGGGGCTAAGTTCAATATAAATGTTCTTGGGAAGTTTTCCATATATTTATGAAAAATATATATAGGCACAATCAGTATCTTTGTTTGATAATGGTGAGGGAATATGAAATTTTCCCCTGTATTTATAGACTTCTGTAGAATGTCGTTTTTTATTTTCCTGCCTTATCTGTGGATAATTGTTGTCTATATTTACTTTGCAGTCAAAGCTATTATTTTGCTCTGCTTTTCACAATAAAGTCTATTAACTTTAACCTAACTTGCCTGGGTATTGCTTTCTGATCCCTAAACCCCCTATTTACCCTTTTTTGTGGCAAAAATGAACAAGCCCATATACCTTCAAGACTTCCAGTTTCATCTATGAGCTTTTGGCTTTTGCTGAAAGGAGCATCTTTCTATCAAGAATAAGTATAAAATAGAAATGAAATTTATGAAAATCTGTGTATGACCATTTTCTCCCATGCCTTCACAGGATTCTTAACATCTTTGAAGATGAAATGGAAGAAATTGCTTGTATATTGTACTCCTAAAGATTGTTTCATCTATTATATTAAATGACAATTAGGGGTGTATTATTAATTAAACTACAATTTGCTGTAATGTCAGAAAAAAACTACATCATTAATTCAATTTTTGTGAGATCATTCTTGTAAGATAAAATAATTAAAAATAAATCATGAATATAAAAACAAGTTCCCAATAACATGCTAAATATAAAATTGTGAAACTTTTATTATTGAGCAAATTGTGAAATAAGAACTTACAAAGGAGCCCAAGATATCATTATTTTATTTATATTAATATATTTACTTATATATATTTAGAGGAAAAAAACCAGAAAAGTATCTGGTAATATTATTTCTTCTGTACTGAGATTTTCACATATTCACATTGAGCCAGGAGGGCAATTCCCCCCCGCCCCCCAAAATAGAAGATTCCTTTATCTGGAGATTAATAATTTGGATATGAGATTATGCACTTCTAATAATGCCCTGGAAATGTGACTTTGAAATTATTCTTTGAATAACTACTTTTCCATTTAAAACTGAGAAGACAATTTAAACAAGCTAATTGTAGGCTGAGCCTGAGGAGCGGGTCAAAGACATTATGAATCTCAAGTCCCTTCACATGCACAAGAGATCTGAGTCCAGCCCACCTTGAATTCCATTGATTCCTAACTACTGTCTATTTATTTTGTCCTTTAGTAGTTCCAATTCTTGTAGAGATCATAAGCTTACAATAAAACTGTATATTCATTTGAACTGCCTGAAGTCCTGATTTTCCCATGCTTAACACCAATTCTTCATACTGGTTTTCTGCATACTCTTTCTTTGCCAAGCACGACAATGAACCAATAGATCTTCTTTGATCTTAATGAGTTAGTTGTTAAACAGTTGTAAGATTTGAAGATTAACATACATATTAAGAATACCACCTATTTCATAAAAGAAACAGTGGTGGTATGGGCTAAAAACATTGGCCACAATACAGATTTGGAACATTGGGAAAAAATGTGGGGACTAAATTACAAATTGACTATGTCCACAGCATACAGGGAAAATTTATATAAAATGTTTTATAGGTGGCATCTTCCTCCTGCTAGACTAGAAAAAATGTTCAGCGTAAGCCCAAGCTGTTAGAAATGAAAGAAAGAAAAAGGTGCCTTTTTCATATTTGGTGGACATGTCCAGAACTCAAGAAATATTGGAATATAATTTGATTGTGGTTAGAAGAAATAATAAAACAGAAAATTTAATCTAAACCAGAACTATTCATATTAGGCATAATAATGGAAAAACATAATAAAAAAGATAAATACATCATGCTACATATTTTAACAGCTGCTAGGATTTCCTATGCACAATTTTGGAAGCAAGAAATTGTACCACCAGAGGGTGTTGTTATAAAAAAAAAATTAGACTGTGCAGAGATGCACAGACTAACAATGAAATTAAGAGATAAAGAAGAGTCGATATATTATAATGTCTGGGATGCCTGGTATGAATGGTTTAAGAATAAAAAGAAATAAAAATGGCAATTGGGTATAGAATAAGAAACTATGTAAATACTATATTCATATCTTTCTATATTTATTTATATATTAAGTTGAAATTGTATAATGAAAGGAATGTGTATATAGAAAGATGATAAGGAATGTAAAAGATTTCTTGACGTTGATATAATGATGTATAAAGTTTTATTTTATGTTTTTAAATTTTGAAAACTAAATAAAATTTACTAAATTAAAAAAAAGAATACCACCTATTCCAAAGGTAAAATAGATTTTCACCTACATTTTGTCCAACTTATCTTGATTAGACAATAATCAAGGTTAGTAGGCAGTAATCTTGAAAGACAGATAATTATTTTTCATGCACATTCAGAAATAATTTTCCCTTTCGATGAAGATATTAATTTCTACTATTAATTCTGACTGAATTTAACCTAACCAAATCTCCTAGATGCTGATAGTTGAAAATACTTTAAATTCAAGGAAATCCTTTGTATTACATCTGTTCTGCAAGACTGAAGAAATAAAAAAAATAACCTAGCATTTCAATCAGCACAATCAAAGGCAGATCTTCTAGGAGGTGAAATCAGATTCTAGTTTCAGGAGAGATTTTTCTGTGCTTTGAAGCAGTGACATATATCTCAGAAAAAATTGATTTTGTCATGGCTTTGTTGAATCCAAACTTGGAGGAGGAAGAGGAGTAACCAGGACCATCTGATGGGGATGGCATGTCTCCCTTGGAATGCTTGGAGAGGCCAAAGGCTGAGACCAATGCTGTCCTAGGTGCCTCAGGCATTGGGGGAGGTGATAAAATGGATGGGGGAGGTGATAGACTGTTTTTACCTGTCCTGAAGGATCAGCTGCAGACAGATCCCTCTGATGAGAAAATGATGAGTAACAGCTATATCTCCTACTCACTCCGAGGGCATGGATAGCCCTTAGATTGAGACAAATTCAAAGGAAGGTTGCTTTGCTGCTCAGAAGAAGGTTGTCCTGCCCCTCCTCACAAGGAATTTTTGGTGTAGGTTTTATTTTTATTTTTGTATAAGTAAAAAACATAGTTATGAAAACATGGATACATATAAAAAAATAAAAGAAATAAAAGAAAAGAAACAATAGGACAGGGACGGTAGGCATGTTGGTGCACTTATGCACACACCCCTACAGACCTCTTAGGAAAGGGGTGAGGTCAATAGTAGATAGTCTAAGGTTAACATTTTTGGGGTTTGGGGAAAAAAAACACAGGGACAGGTAGAGTATTCCAGACATTGACCACTCCATTGCTGAAGTCGTATTTCCTGCAATCAAGTTTGGTGTGGTTAACCTTGAGTTTGTATCTATTGTGTGCTCTTGTGTTGTTATAGTTAAAGCTGAAGTATTCATTGACAGGTAGGATATTGCAATGTATAATTTTATATACTATACTTAGATCGGACCGAAGGTGGCATGGTTCAAGGTTTTCTAGGTCTAGAATTTCAAGTCTGGTGGCAATAAGATATTCTGCAACAAGTAGAGGAGTGGAGAACTCTTCTTGTGAAATATTTCTGGACTTTCTCAACTGTACTAATATCAGATACATAATGTGGGTTACAGACTGATGAGCTGTATACTCTAGTTATTAGTGTAATATTACCAGAGAAAAAGCTACGTAAGATTAGGTTAACAACTCTTAATACCTTTTTGGTTATGTAGTTACAGTGGGCTCGAGCACTTAGATCATTAGAGATGAGTACTCCAAGGTCCTTGACAGAGTTTGGATCATCAGCAAGGTCTTGACTATTCAGCCTATATTTTATTTTCTGATATTTTTTGCCAATATGCAGGACAGAGCATTTATTTGTTGAGATTTGAAGTTGCTATTTGTTTGACCATTCTGATACATAGTCAAGGTCTTTTTGAAGGGTAGCAGTATTGTCTGTGGTGTTGAATAGCTTTACATCATCAGCGAAGATAACGCAGTTGCTCTTAATATGATCACAGAGGTCATTTATGTAGAGTATGAAAAGAATTGGTCCTAGAATACTGCCTTGGGGGGCACCACCATTGACAGGTTCAGAATTTGACAGGACACTCCCAATTTTGACCTTTTGTTGTCTGTTTGACAGAAATGCTTCTATCCAGTTATGCAGGTGTCCTTTTGCCTCAAGGACTTGCTTTATCCCATGGATCTGCTTTACCCTTTGGGCCTTAACTTTGTACCTGGCCCTATGAGCTTGTACCTTCTCTTTGGACTTCCTCTCTTGTGAATTGGTTTTATTGTTTCTGGCTTTTGTTTGTGGGACCAAGGGTGGCCACCTTCATGGAAATGTGAAATGGAGCCTTACTGGCCATTGTAGAGCTGTTTATTATGACATTTAACAGAGCAGTAAAGGACTCTGTTGATGCTTGCCCCTGCTTAGGCAACCTGGGTCATGAGCTATTTTTCCATTGTACACTTCAGTAGCATTAATTATTGCAGGTGGCTAATAAATAAATTTTGTTCTGACAAATTTTACTGCTACTTTGATATGAATAGAACAGAAACTATTGGTGTAGTCACTTGACCATATCAAAAGTATAAGGCTAAAAGGACTTCTGGTTTGGGTCTCTTCAGTGACAGACCGAAATCCGTGATCATGCGCGGTTTCGATCTGTGCTCGCTGCTGGTTTGCCCCGATCCTTTGTTTTCGGGGCTGAAGCCATCCCATAGAGGTAGTGAAGAGAGGGGAGATTGCTAGCCGAGTGGGGGGGTGCTGCATCGCTCCTCCTTGGCTGGTCTAAACTTCCTTCCCCGAAGGCAAATACAGCGGTGGTCAGAAATGGCCACCTCAAAGAAGAACCTGACTGGATAAGATTGTGCAGGAGGAAGACAAAGAGGAAAGCAGGACAGACTGCGCTAAACAACAGAGAACATCTAAGCAAGGTACCCTGAATCTAAAAGTACCTAGAGGGATACTTTTGAAAGAAAATCTTTAAGCGGTGAAGGAGAGAGAAAAGGAGGTTAAAACTCCTTTTTAAAAAACCTTTATATTGACAATTACAAATAGTATGGAAAGAAATTTATATTAATCTATTTTGACATTAATAGGCAACCTTAAGCTGAAATCTAAGTGTCAAAAGGAGAATAAAGATTTTTTCTTTAGTCATTTTAAAGCCCTAAAAAGGAGAAGAGTGGAGGCAAAAGGGTGGGACTTGGAATAAAAATGGAGTGCCACCTGGAAAAATAAAGAGGATTAACAGTGAAACTTTGAAAAGACTTCTGAGGATACATTGTAACTGAAATATTATTAAAAGGTACGGTAACCCACAGAAAGGAAAAGTAAAGGAAAGAAACAAGAAGGAACAGTCTGGGATCATTTGGTGATTAAAAAAAAAAGGTTTTGGCATTGGTTTTTTCTTTCTTTTTCTGTTTTTACTTAGTCAATTGGGTGGTTGGTCAAAAATGTTTAAAATGCCATCACTCCTGGAGGAATTGAAGATGAGTCTTAAAAAATATAAAGAAGATGCAGAAAGGGGAGGAGGATCCTTTGGCTTCGTATTTGAATTTTTTGAAATGGAGATCCTGAACTATGAAAAGCAAACAGAAAAGCTTCAAGAGCAAGAAGAAGAGCAGGACAAAGAAGAAGCTATTTTCAATGATCAAATAATGCAAAGTGTGGTAATAAGGGGAAAAAGGGGGAAAGGAGTTAAAAGTTTGAGATCAAAGGGAACCGCCAAAAAGAAAAAGAAGTATAACAGCAAGGAGAAGCAGAAAAGAAAACTAAAGAAGGGAAAATTAGAGAAGGGTATAAAAAAAGGGATGAGAAAAAGGGGGAAAGATAGAAAGGGAAAGAACTTATGTGGGACAAAAACAGGAAACAAAGAAAAAGGGGAAATGTACTAAGATTAAAGGTATTTGCTCAGCTAGAAAACAAATGGCTAAATTAAGTTAAAAGTGAGGATTCTGCAAAGGTACAAAAGATAGTGTTGTGACAGTAGAATACTGTAATGAGTTAGAAATGAAATAAGTAAATAATCTATGAGATAAAACTGCATTGTTATGTAATTGGTATGTTTATTTATAATTAATGCAATAATAAAGAAGAGAGGGAAATGTAATTGTTTCTAAAGATTGATAAAATATTGAAAAGAAATGTGAAAGATTTATAAGGAAATTCATACCAGTTACTAGAATGAATTTGAATAATTATTTTGCTTATTAATAGTAAATAATTTGTAAGATAAAACTGTATGACTATCCAATGGTATGCTTATTAACAGTTAAGCAATAATGGAGGGAAAAATTTCAATTGTTCTCAAAGATTGATAGATATTGAAAAGAAACGTGAAAGATTTACAAGGTTCATACCAGTACTACAATGATTTTGAATAACTATTTTGTTTACTAATGTTTGTGTGTGTGTGTGTATGTATGTATGTATGTATGTATGTATGTGTATGTATATGTATATGTATATGTATATGTATGTATATATATATATATGTTTTCTGAGGTTCTCGCGGGTATTTATATGTAGATCTTTGGTTGTTCGGGTTTTCTCCCGCGTAAGATTCAAAGTATCTAGGCAACGTTTCGATGAAGTCTCATTCATCATCTTCAGGCTTCTGTCTCCGGCTCTGTGCTTCTCAGAGTAATGGAGATTGCAGCTGCTTCCTCCTTTTAACTGCCAGTGGGGGTGGGACTTGATTGGGTGGGGGCTTGGCTGTGTTCTGATTGGGTGGGGGTGTTCTCATTGGTAGGGGGTTTGGCTGTGTTCTGATTGGTTGGGGGTTAGCCGTGTTCTGATTGGTTGGAGGCGTGTTCTGTTCAGGAGGGAGCTTGGTTGTGCTCAGGTTAGTTTTAGTTGCTGGGGGATTTGAGCTGGAGAGTTGTGATCTTGCTGTTTGGCTTCTGTTCGTGGTCCTGCTGCATCTTCATAGTGGGTGTTGGTTTGCTTCATGTATGGCTCAGAGGGGTTATATATATATATATATATATATATGTGGATCTTTGGTTGTTCGGGTTTTCTCCCGCGTAAGATTCAAGTATCTAGGCAACGTTTCGATGAAGTCTCATTCATCATCTTCAGGCTTCTGTCTCCGGCTCTGTGCTTTTCAGAGTAATGTGAGATTGCAGCTGCTTCCTCCTTTTAACTGCCAGTGGGGGTGGGACTTGATTGGGTGGGGGCTTGGCTGTGTTCTGATTGGGTGGGGGTGTGTTCTCATTGGTAGGGGTTTGGTTGTGTTCTGATTGGTTGGGGGTTAGCCGTGTTCTGATTGGTTGGAGGCGTGTTCTGTTCAGGTGGGGGCTTGGCTATGCTCCGGTTAGTCTTAGTTGCTGGGGGATTTGAGCTGGGGAGTTGTGATCTTGCTGTTTGGCTTCTAGTTCGTGGTCCTGTTGCATCTTCATAGTGGGTGTCGGTTTGCTTCATGTATGGCTCGGAGGGGTTTGAAGTGGGTAGTGATGCAGCTGTAGTGCAGCTTCTGGTCCATGGTCGTGTCTCATCTTCTGAGTGGGTGAGAGTCTGTTTTCTACATGGAAGTGTGGTGGTGGCATCTTGTGTGGCTCTCATGGGTGTGGGTCTGGTGTCCTTCTTCATGTTAGGTACTGTCTGTTCATGAGGGCGGGTTTCCAAATGGCTGGAAGGCGGGAGGTGTCATCTCGTTTGTTCATGCTGTGTGGGCGTTTTCTATCTCTATGGCTTCTCTGATTATTCTGCTGTTGAAGTGTTCGGTTTTGGCGATAGTTCTGGTATTTTTAAAATCAATTTCATGTCCTGTGGCTTTGAGGTGTTGGACCAGGAAGAGGTCGTTTCTTCTTTTTGATTGAGTTCTTATGTTCTTCAATGCGTGCATTTATTCTTCTGTTAGTTTGTCCAATGTATGTGGTAGGGCAGGCAGTGCAGGGGATTTCAGTATACTCCTTGGTTTTCTAATTCGATTTTGTCTTTGGGGTTTCTTAGGATGGTGGATATTTTTCTGTTTGTGCAGAATGCTGTTTTGATGTTGTGTTTTTGGAGGATCTTGCTGATTTTGTCTGTAGTGCCTTTTATATATGGAAGGAGGGCTTTGCCGTTTTCTTGTTCTCTGTCTTGGATTTTGGTTGGGGTTTCTTTTTGGATTAGGTGGGTAATCTTCTTTCTTTGGAATCCATTGGCTGTAAGTACGTTGGTGAGAGTGTGTAGTTCGGTTTTTGGTGTTGTTCATCGGCTAAGCATTTTGTTCTGGAGATGAGTGTCTTGGCTACGGAATTGATCTGTGCTGGGTGGTGGTGTGAGAGTGCATGTAGATAGCGGTTAGTGTGTGTTTTCTTCTGGTAGATGGTGTGTCCTAGGGAGCCATTGGATCTTTTGTATACCAAGACATCTAGGAAGGGAAGTTGGTTGTTGGCTTCTGTTTCCATGGTGAATTGTATTTTGGGGTGTAGGCTGTTGAGGTGTGTGAGGAAGTTGTTCAGTTTTTCTTTCCCATGTGGCCAGATTATGAAGGTGTCATCTACGTATCTGAGCCAGAGTTTGGGTTTGTGGTCGTATTTTTCTAGAGCTTGTGTTTCAAAGTGTTCCATGTAGAGGTTAGCGATGACAGGTGAGAGGGTGATCCCATGGGTGCTCCTTCTATTTGTTTGTATTTTTGTCCATTGTAGGTGAAGTATGTATTGGATAGGCAGTGGTTGGTTAGATCTAGGATGTGCTTGGGGGTTGTATTTTTTTGGATGGCTGTCAAGGCTTCTTTTATTGGCACTTGGGTGAAGAGGGATATGACATCGAAGCTTACTAGTAGGTCGCTAGGTTGTAAGTTTTGTTTCTTTATGATCTCGATGAACTGGAATGAGTTTCTTACGTGTGAGTTGATGGATTCTGCATAAGGTTGTAGTTGTTTGGCGAGAAATTTGGCTAGGTTTTGTAGAGGTGAGCCTATGGAGCTGACTATTGGTCTGAGTGGGGTTCCTTCTTTGTGTATTTTGGGGAGACCATAAAGCTTGGGGCATCTGGATGATTTTTCTCTGGGTATGATTCGTTGCTGGATTTCTTCACTGATGGGGAGGCTTTTATTTTGGATTTGGTAGTTTTTTCTAGGTAGGTGGTGGGGTCTGTCTTTAGGGGTTTGTATGTGGGGTCTTGGAGTAGGTTGGTTAGCTTGGTTTGGTAGTCAGATGTGTTCATAACCACTGTCGCATTGCCCTTGTCTGCTGGTAGGATTATTATGCTGGTGTCTTCTTTCAGGTTAAGTAGTGCAGTTTGTTCTTCTTTGGATAAGTTGCTTTTGGGTGGTTTGCTAGTGCAGAGGATGTTGGTGATTTCGAGTCTGATTTTGTTAGCATCATCAGGGTTGGTTTTGGTCAGGCTGGTTTCAACTCCACATATGATGGTTTCTGTGGGTTTCTGACTACCAAACCAAGCTAACCAACCTACTCCAAGACCCCACATACAAACCCCTAAAGACAGACCCCACCACCTACCTAGAAAAAACTACCAAATCCAAAATAAAAGCCTCCCCCATCAGTGAAGAAATCCAGCAACGAATCATACCCAGAGAAAAATCATCCAGATGCCCCAAGCTTTATGGTCTCCCCAAAATACACAAAGAAGGAACCCCACTCAGACCAATAGTCAGCTCCATAGGCTCACCTCTACAAAACCTAGCCAAATTTCTCGCCAAACAACTACAACCTTATGCAGAATCCATCAACTCACACGTAAGAAACTCATTCCAGTTCATCGAGATCATAAAGAAACAAAACTTACAACCTAGCGACCTACTAGTAAGCTTCATGTCATATCCCTCTTCACCCAAGTGCCAATAAAAGAAGCCTTGACAGCCATCCAAAAAAATACAACCCCCCAAGCACATCCTAGATCTAACCAACCACTGCCTATCCAATACATACTTCACCTACAATGGACAAAAATACAAACAAATAGAAGGAGCACCCATGGGATCACCCCTCTCACCTGTCATCGCTAACCTCTACATGGAACACTTTGAAACACAAGCTCTAGAAAAATACGACCACAAACCCAAACTCTGGCTCAGATACGTAGATGACACCTTCATAATCTGGCCACATGGGAAAGAAAAACTGAACAACTTCCTCACACACCTCAACAGCCTACACCCCAAAATACAATTCACCATGGAAACAGAAGCCAACAACCAACTTCCCTTCCTAGATGTCTTGGTATACAAAAGATCCAATGGCTCCCTAGGACACACCATCTACCAGAAGAAAACACACACTAACCGCTATCTACATGCACTCTCACACCACCACCCAGCACAGATCAATTCGTAGCCAAGACACTCATCTCCAGAACAAAATGCTTAGCCGATGAACAACACCAAAAACCGAACTACACACTCTCACCAACGTACTTACAGCCAATGGATTCCAAAGAAAGAAGATTACCCACCTAATCCAAAAAGAAACCCCAACCAAAATCTCCAAGACAGAGAACAAGAAAACGGCAAAGCCCTCCTTCCATATATAAAAGGCACTACAGACAAAATCAGCAAGATCCTCCAAAAACACAACATCAAAACAGCATTCTGCACAAACAGAAAAATATCCACCATCCTAAGAAACCCCAAAGACAAAATCGAATTAGAAAACCAAGGAGTATACGAAACCCTGCACTGCCTGCCCTACCACATACATTGGACAAACTAACAGAAGAATAAATGCACGCATTGAAGAACATAAGAACTCAATCAAAAAGAAGAAACGACCTCTTCCCTGGTCCAACACCTCAAAGCCACAGGACATGAAATTGATTTTAAAAATACCAGAACTATCGCCAAAACCGAACACTTCAACAGCAGAATAATCAGAGAAGCCATAGAGATAGAAAAACGCCCACACAGCATGAACAAACGAGATGACACCTCCCGCCTTCCAGCCATTTGGAAACCCGCCTCATGAACAGACGAGTACCTAACATGAAGAAGGACACCAGACCCACACCCATGAGAGCCACACAAGATGCCACCACCACACTTCCATGTAGAAAACAGACTCTCACCCACTCAGAAGATGAGACACGACCATGGACCAGAAGCTGCACTACAGCTGCATCACTACCCACTTCAAACCCTCCGAGCCATACATGAAGCAAACCGACACCCACTATGAAGATGCAACAGGACCACGAACTAGAAGCCAAACAGCAAGATCACAACTCCCAGCTCAAATCCCCAGCAACTAAGACTAACCGGAGCATAGCCAAGCCCCCACCTGAACAGAACACGCCTCCAACCAATCAGAACACGGCTAACCCCCAACCAATCAGAACACAACCAAACCCCTACCAATGAGAACACACCCCACCCAATCAGAACACAGCCAAGCCCCCACCCAATCAAGTCCCACCCCACTGGCAGTTAAAAGGAGGAAGCAGCTGCAATCTCACATTACTCTGAAAAGCACAGAGCCGGAGACAGAAGCCTGAAGATGATGAATGAGACTTCATCGAAACGTTGCTCAGATACTTCAATCTTACGCGGGAGAAAACCCGAACAACCAAAGATCCACATATAAATACCACGAGAACCTCAGAAAACATATATATATATATATATATATATATATATATATATATATATATATATATATATATATATATATATATATATATATTCTTAAGTTTTCATGGTACTTACATGTATGGCATTCAGCTTTGTTTGGGTATTTTCCCACGTCATCCCTGATGATGGCAGATGAGATTCTGCCAAACGTTGCTACAACTTTAAAAGCACAACTACAATGACATGGGAAAATACCCAAACAAAGCTGAATGCCATATATATATATATATATATATATATATATATATATATATATATATATATATATATATATATATATATATATATATATATATATATATATATACACACACACACACACACACACACACACACATACATATATATAGTTTTTGCTATGTTTTTAGAATTTTTCTTTTTACATTTTCAAGGGGAAGTACCAAGCAGAGTCTGAACGTTGAGATCTACATGATATAAAATAGATATTAGAAAATTGAATGTTATAATTTTAGAATGCACAAATTCAATGTTTAATGAGATTTCATATGATAATAACAATAAGATTTAAAGGTGTTGTACTTCGATTGGCAATCATAGGGGGAATTTTGCTTTTTAAGAATGTTGGAACATATGAAATTGTAAACAAGACAGATGAAAGTATATGTACAATGAATAAAAAAAATATAAAAATTTAGGGAAAAGAAATACAATTGAATAAAAAGAAAATGAGATAACCATAAAAGAAAATTAAGAGAAGTAAAGGGAGAAATAGTGAGAAGTTGGAAAAAGAGTACTAAGATATGAAGTTGAATACATAAGATGAATATGCATATGAAATTGGGGTCTGTGTGGAAATGTGATAACTTGGAACAATGCTGTACTCAAATAAGATGTTTTATTTGTTTTGTTAAAACTGAATAAAACTTTATTAAAAAAAAGTATAAGGCTAATAGAAATGTACAATTAAGTACAAAGTAAACAATAGGACATGTACATAGTAAATCATTACCCATACAATTAACCCTTATAATAACCCTTATATAATCTAAATATTCCATCCTCTTTAAAATGGCCCTTGAAATAAAGATGGTAGCCTTACTAGCAATAGGCAGAGTCATTCCCTGCAAACAGTAAGACAGGTTCTCCCGGGTACCTCAGTATTTTTTAGTTTTTAAATAGGAATCTAAATAAGGAGTAAAGTACATTTTCCAGTCAAAAAGAATATGTCCAATGTTTTCGCCAGTTAATGCTCCACAAATACACATTCCTTCTTCAAATGCAACTCCATTAAACCTCCCATGCCTTACTGTGGAGTCTAGTTGTTTGAAACAAGTGCTAGAAAAATTTCTTTGGGGACATTGAGGCATATACGTTGCTAAAAAAAATTCTGCCTGAGTTGATTTCTGTTGAGTTAGTCATGTCGAAGACACAATTAACACAATTAAGTGGTGCAATATCAACTTCAGTAGCCACATCAATGATTCTTTGTTTAGCATTTTCTTCAGCTTTAGATATGATTAAACTGTGAATTGGATGGAGAATCCATACTGTGACATACGATTTCAAAGTTGGTCAGTGCAAATATGAAGTAGCATGTTGTACAACTGGTCTTTGAAACACAGCTTGGTAGTCTATTTGGTCCACAGATGGGATTTTCAGTCAATAAGTGAATACTTGAATTGCTAGATGGCTTTGTATAGGGGTATACCTAATTCTGCTTTTAGTGCTGGAGCTGATGTAGACTTATCATATATGTACCAATATACATATCAGAAAAGTTGACTATATGTGTCAGTTAGGAGGTATTTATATAACTTCATGGTTCTATGCCAATGTGATCGTTGGGACTATTTTGCTTTTACATACATTGGTTGGAATTAGACAACATAAGTAGGTATGATTGGTGAGCTTTCATTTGGTTACAAGCTGTAATCCTTAAAGAAATTCTTTTAATATGTGGAAACTAGGATCCATCTATTCCTATAGATTTATCGTATTACTTATTCTATTATAAATATTCTTACAATTCTAACATATTTTATTCAATTAATCTTGTGTTAGGTATATATATCTGCAGTCTCCTCAGTCAGCCAACAAAAAATGTGGCTTGAAATACAACAATCTAACAATCATTTTGCTTGTTTTGATTCCCACCATAAATGTACTTGCTTTTGTGGTTTTATTATGTACATTGTTATATTGGCAATGGTTTCTATGTTTTCCCTAATACTTCTTTTCTGCCTTTCCTCTTTTTTATTTGACAGAAAAGTTTTAATTTTCTACCCTGTGTTATTGAACTGGGTGTAACTACTCCATTTCTTGGCTTTCCCCCCCACCCACAGCAGGCAGAATAGGGGATGATATTTCTTAAAAGCTAAAGGTGAAACAGTATCTAAGTGATGAAATTGTGTAGAACTTGCTTCAGGCAGGTCCTCTTGCTTAATTAATGCTTCACTTTTCACAGTTTAGATTGCTGTTATAATTGCAATCTGAATTCTGTTATCATTCTGAGATACTTTTGTGCAATGTGATAACTTAGTACTGGAGCATTTGTAGATAGCTATAGAATTGTTAATGGCCAATTATGTTAATAAGCACACAGAAGTCAGTTATACTTTGATTAACTAATTGTGTTAAAAAGCCCTCAGAAGTAAATTTTATTGTGGTTTTCTAATTATGTTAATAAACACACAGCTTTATTTTAACGTACAAGACTCTTGAGGGAAACAAGACAGATATTAATAAACATTCAGAATAAAAACTTTTTCAACAGCAGCTGTTTCACTGCATGAGGAGAGAGATTGAACACTACTCAGACAGCAGATTTAAAGTAGATTTAACATGAATCAGAATCCAATTTGGAGAGATATTTATATAAATAGTAAACAATGATATTTTTAAGTATATGTTTTTTATTCATTAACATTTTGAATACAGTGTATTGTCAGGGCATATCATTTATAGAAAAATAAAGAAAAACAAACATAAATATTAATACGTATGCTAATAACAGCAGTAGTACAACAGAATAGTTTTAACTGTTTTTCTCTTTATATTAGCTTATTTATAATTCTGTTAAATATATTGGCATATTCATAATTATAAACCATTTTTATATTTAGTTCATACATAGCATTAATCTTTCTTTATCTAATTTCTACCTCTTATCTTTAACCATTCATAAAATCTATCCCATGTTAGATAATATTCTATATCTTTTCTATCTTTTATTTTTAATGTCAATCTGTTTACCTCTGCACAGTCCAATATTTTCCAAATTACATTCTCATCAAATGGAGTGTTCTCATTTTTCCAATATTGTGCAAATACAATCCTTGCTGCTGTCAATACATGCAAAACTAAATATATAAACCCTTTATCATATCCTTTTGACATTATACCCAACAAAAATATTTATGGTTTCAGATCTATATGTTGCTTAATCATCTTCTCCAACCTTATATGTATTTTTGTCCAGTATTTTCTTGCTTTTACACAAGTCCATCACATATGATAATAAGTGCCTAGCCTGATAACATTTCCATGTTTGGTGGACATATTGCTAAACATTTTTGCCAATCTTGCTGTTGACATGTCCACCTATAAAACATTTTAGAGAGATTTTTTTATATGCAGTAGCAATTGTCAATTTATAATTCCTGTCCCTAAGTTTTTGCCATTTATCTAATTCTGTAGTATAACCAATTTTTGCCCATACATTCATTATTTCTTTGACTTGTTCTTTTTCCATTTCATAACTTAATAGATAGTTGTATATTTTCTTAATCAGTTTTTCATCTGTCCCTAATAGTATCTTATCAAGTGTTGTTGGTTCCTTGTAAAAACCCAATGTTTTTACTTCTTTCTTGTATTTTGATTGTATTTGCATTGGACTTAGCCACCAAGCTAAGTCCATCCTTTGTTTTGTAGTTTTTGTCTGGTTTTAAGTTCACCGTTCTCATTTAAAATGTTTTTATAAAATACATTTTTCCCAAATTAATAAGATTAGGATGTATCAATACTTTCATTGTGGAGAGCCAAACTGGTATTTCCATATACTTTTGTAATTTATTTTTTCCCATATCTGAAGCAAAACATTCCTCACATAGTGCCTTTGAAAATATCTATGTATCGTACTCCTTCCATACCATAAAAAGGTGTGCCATCCTAGTTGGAAATCCTGTCCCTCAAATAGTAGTAATCTTCTATGTTTCAAGTTTATCCATTCTTTTACCTACGCAGGTACAGATACCTGGTAATATAGCTCCCAATCTGGTAGTCCAAAACCCCCATTGCTTTTAGATTCCTGTAACATTTTCAGTTTTATTCTTGCTTTTTTCCCTTGCCAAAAATACTTCAATATTATTCTATTTAGTTCTTCAAAATATTTTCTCTACTTTTATTGATACTATTTGAAATTAAAAAAAAGTAGTTTCAGTAGTATATTCATTTTTATAGTGGCTATTCTCCCTATCAAGGGTAGATAGCACCACCACTAGATGGACTCACAACTGGCTGACAAACCATACTCAACAAGTAGTCCTTATGGATCTAAGTCTACATGGAGGGAAATAAGCAGTGGGGTGCCACAAGGTTCTGTCTTAGGTGTAGTACTCTTCAATATCTACATTAAGAACTTAGATGAGGGAATAGAAGGGGAACTTACCAAATTTGCAGATGATACTAAGCTGGCAGGAATAGATAACACCCAAGAAGATGGTCCTTGACAGACTAGAACACTGGGCTGTATCTAACAAAATGAAATTCAGTGTAGAGAAAAGTAAAGTCCTACACAAGAAAAAACAGATGTACACATATAGACTGGGTGAAACTAGGCTCAATAGCAATAATTGTGAGAGGGATCTTGGAGTCTTAGTGGACAACCAGCTAAATATGAGCCAGCACTATGCAACAGCAGCCAAAAAAGCTAATGCAATCCTAAATTGCATTAACAGAGGGATACAATCAAGATCAAGTGAGGTACTAATACAACTCTATAAAGCCTTAGTAAGACCACACCTAGAGTACTGCATCCAGTTTTGATCACCACATTATAAAAAAGATGTTGAGACTCTAGAAAAAGTACAGAGAAGAGCAACCAAGATGATTAGGGGACTGGAGAGTAAAACATATGAAGAATGGTTACAGGAACTGGGCTTGGCTAGTCTAGTGAAGAAAAGGACCAGCGGAGACATGGTAGCAGTCTTCCAATATTTGAGGGGCTGCCACAGAGAGGAAGGGGTCAAGCTATTTTCTAAAGTGCCTGTAGGCCAGACAAGGAATAATGGATTCAAGGAGAGATTCAACCTGGAAATAAGGAGAAACTTTCTGACAGTGAGAACAATCAACCAATGGAACAGCTTGCCCTTAGAAGTTGTGGGAGCGCCATCACTTAAGACCTTCAAGAAGAGAGTGGACTGCCATTTGTCAGAAATGGTATAGGGTCTCCCACTTGGGTGGGAGGTTGGAATAGATGAGCTATAAGGTCCCTTCCAACTTTGATTATCTGTTATCTGTTGTAGATTCTTCCATTTCTCCAGGTCCAGCTTAATATGTTGCATTAGTTTTATATAGTTATCATCTTTAATTGTTGCATACTTTGCTGTTAAGTAGATGCCTAAATATTTAACTTTCTGTACTATCTGAAGATTTATTTTCTCTGTCAATTCTTTTTTCTGTTTATCTGTGAAGTTTTTGACTACTATTTTGATTTTCTCTTTATTTTCAATCCTGCCACTTCTCCATATTCCTCAATTTTTCTTATCAATTTAGGACCAGTTTCTAATGGTTATTTTAGTATAAAAACTAAGTCATCTGCAAATGCTTGTAATTTATATTTTTCTTTTTTGATCTCCATTCCTTTTATTTCTGGGTCTTGTCTAATATTTCTGGTTAAAACTTCTAGTGTCAATATGAGTAATAATGGGGATAATGGACAGCCTTGTAGTAAACAATGATTAATTGCAAATTCAAAATTTCCAAGTAAAAGATACTGTTATATTTATTTGCCAGATTTACACTGCCTTTTTTCTAGAAGTAGGAATCACTATACATAGGACATTCTCCAATTTTTCAACTTTTTCACAATCCTGTGGGTGGTTGTGAGACATTGCAGTAATATTCCAGGGATGAAAATGTGTCTGAGTTTTTTTCTACTCCTAGGCCATCATTTTGTTGAGTACATGAAGTAATAGAACTGGAAAGAGGTAACAAGGGTAAATGTGATGTTGTTTGCTTGTTCTTTAGTATAAAAAATGTGTGATTTAATACTATATATGCCCATCCTGTAAGGGATGCGGTGCCTAACTCTTGTTTGCCTTCTTGTGCTTTGGAAAATATATTGCCCCCCCCTCTAGCAGCCCTTAAAAGCCTGTTGCTATCACACTCTTGGGCAAAGCATGTGAGCCATTTTCTCCTTTTAGTGGTCCATGAAAGTACATCTATAGTATGTAAATAATAAAGCCAAAAAAGGTGAACAACATTTTTACAGAACTATGGATACATGGTGGCTGGGTGTGACAAGGAATGGCTGGGAGGGAAGGGTCAGGTGAGGCACCCCTTGATGTGAGTGATTTTGAGTTGGCCACACCCAGTCACATGACCTCCAAGCCACGGCCACAAATTAGGCCACGCCCACAGAACTGGTTGTTAAGAAATTTGAATCCCACTCCTGCCCTAATTACAGTAATTAGTGATTTATTGTAGAATGAATGACCATTTGCTGGAGTCTCAGAACAAACTAAATCATAAGTCATGTTTATAAAAACTAACCTTAACCTCAAAACTGAAGAAAAAACATAATTTAGCAAGTTGTATATATAAGGTATATGTAAAGGTGATGGTAAATATTTCCCCTGTCCAGTTGTGTCTGACTCTAGAAGGCAGTGTTCATCTCTGTTGCTTAGCTGAGGGAGCCCACATTGTTTGAAGAGACTTCTGTGGTCATGTGGCTAGCATCAGCATATGCCAAAGCACATGGAATACTGTTACCTTCCCACTAAAGTAGTATTTATTTATCTACTTGCATTTGCATGTTTCTGAACTGCTAAATGGGCAAGAGCTAGAGTAAGTAATGGGAGTTCACCTGTCATGTGGCACTTTTCAGTTGGCAAGCTCAGCATCTTTAACAGCAACAGGATACAATAATTTTAAATGTAGCTCAATGTTTTATTTATATATACCCTTTAGAATCTTCAGCAGTAGAGTACCTGTCAGTGATACTTTCTCTGTACTAAATTTTTCATGCATTCATACTGACTCAGGAGGGCAAATTGTTTTTCAACATTTTTTAAAATACTTCAACATTCTAACTTGGGCTGAGTACTATTCAACATCTTCATCAATTATCTAGACCAGTAGTCGCCAACTGGTAGACCATGAGCCATTGGTGGTCCAAGAGAAAATTTTGGTGGTCCACAGAAAAATGTCACTCCCAAAGCAACCCCCCCAGATCAATTAATCCAGGCTGTGCAGGAACACAAGGCTACACTGCCCACATGGCCCATGGGAACACAATGCTTGCATCACTTACATTGTGAACAACACGAGATAGTGAGGGGAGGGGGGAAAGGGCAGAGGTGTGGAACTTGCCCCATGCACCCCATGCACCTGGCCTGGCCACCGGACTGCTTCTTTCTGCTTCTTTCTTCTGCTTTTGGCTGCACACAAGGAAAGCAGCAAAAGTCTTTCTTTTTCTCCCCCAAACTCCACTAGAAATGAGTCTTTGGGACCCTGCAAGGCATCCTGCTCCAAGAGGTTGCACCATTCTGGCAGTGTTTGTGGGAGAGAAAGAAAGACTTCTGCTGCTTCTGCTGCTTTCCTTGCATGAAGCCAAAAGTCTCTCTCTCCCCTCCACCCAAGAATGGAACTGGAGACAGTATCCTGCAATCCCAGATAAAGAAATGATCAACCAGTAGGAAAACAGGGTGGGGAATTTTCCTGCAGACTTTTTGGGGAATTTTCCCAGGGTCTCTGCAGAAAAAGAAGAAGAAGCAGAGACCCTGGGAAAATCCCCAAAAAAATCTGCAGGAAAATTTCCCACCCCATTTTCCTACAGATCAATCATTTTTTATTTGGGATCGTAGGATACTGTCTCCAGCTCCATTCTCAAGGGGAGAGAGAGACACTTTTGGCTTCATGTAAAGAAAGCAGCAGAAGTAGCAGAAGCCTTTCTTTCTCTCTATCAAATTCCACCAGAATGGCACAGCCTCTTGGAGCAGGATGCCTTGCAGGGTCCCTGGGAAAATCCCCCAAAAGTCTGCAGGAAAATCCCCCACCCCATTTTCTTACTGATCGATTGTTCTTTATTTGGAATCACAGGATACCATCTCTCTCTTTCTCTCTCTCTTTCCCCCTGAGAATGGAGCTGAAAAGGAGGTTAGTGAAGGAATGTGGCTGCCTTGGAGGGTGTGTGTGTGTGTGTGTGTGTGTGTGTGTGTGTGTGTGAGAGAGAGAGAGAGAGAGAGAGAGAGAGAGAGAGAGACAACAGGAGGGAGGGAGGGATGGAGAGAATATCACCGCCAGCCTTCCAAAGTTAGATCCTCTCTCTCTCTCTCTCTCTCTCTTTCTTTTCCCCACAGCGGCAGTGGTGGAGCTTCAGTGCTTGGCCAGTGGAAAGCCAGGTGAGGCACTTTGCTCACTCTTTTTGGCCGTGAAAGAAGCAGCCTGGGAGCCAGGCATCTTGGAAGAAAAGTAGGGCACCCCTCAAAAAGATGGCCTGGCTGTTTTTTCAGGAGTCAAAAGAAAATAAGGCCCTGCCTTATTTTCTAAGAAACACAGTACAAGGTAAGACCAATGATGGGGGATGGAAATTCACCCCAGGGTGGCTTGCTGACATTGGTGGGAAAGTCGGTCCATATTCCAGACCTGCAATAGTCACAGGACTAGCAGGGTCAATCCTGTGACTACTGCAGCTCTGGAATATGGGATCGACTTTCTCACCAACATCAGTAAGCCACCGTCAGTCAAAATTCATATTAGTAGTCCGTGGGATTTAAAATTATGAGTCTGGTGATCCCTGAAATCCAAAAAGTTGGCCATCCCTAATCTAGACAAGGGAATAGAAGGGGAATTCATAAAATTTGCAGATGTCCCTAAGCTGGAGGGATTGATAAATAGTTTGGAAGATAGACTAAAAATTCAGAAAGACCTTGACAAACATGACCCATATGTTATTTCTTCTGCACTAAGTTTTTCAGGCATTCATATTGACCCAGGAGGGCAAATTGTTTTGCAACATTTTCCAAAATACCTCAAGGTCTTTGGTCTAGTATTCTTCAAATCTTCATAAATGATCTAGGTCATGGAATAGAAGAAGAACTCATCAATTTTGCATATGTCCCTAAGCTGGGAGAAATTGGTAACACTTTAGAAGATATACTTCAGATTCAGAAGGACCTTGACAGAACTTGAGCACTGGGCCCTATCTACCAAGATGTAGTTCACTGGTGAGAAAAGTAAAGTCATGCAATTAGGCAGGAAAAACCAAATGCATAAGTGTAAAATAGGTGGTACATCGATCAATGTTAGTAATTATGAGAAGGATTTAGATATCTTAGTGGACCCCCACTTAAGTATGAACCACCTGAAAGTTTCAGCTGCCATAAAGGTCAATGCATTCCTGGGCTGCATCAATGAAGAGATAATATTAAGATCACAAACGTGATAGTGTCACTTTATACCACGCCAGTGAAGCCATACTTGGTATATTGTGTTCTATTCTGACCACCAAAATACAGGAATGATGCTGGAATCCTAGAACATGTGTAGAAAAGAGCAACAAAGATGATAAAGATATAGATGTTGAATTATATGTTGAATGGTTGAGCAAGCTTGATATATCCAGCATATTGAAGGGATGGGTTGGAGGAAATGATAAATACCCTCCAATATTTGAGGGTCTGTCATAGAGGGGATTGACTTATTCTCTGAAGCCCCTGAGGGCAGGACTAGAAATGATGGATAAAAGCTTGTTAAAAGAGACATCCAACCTTGAAGTAAGGAGAAATTTTGTGAAAGTGGGTACAATCAATCAATGGAATAGTTTGCCTCCCAGTTGGATGTAAGGTCTCCTTCCCTTAGTGGGAGTTTAGATTAGAAGACCTCTGAGATACCTTCCAGCCCCATAATTCTATATTCTAATAAGAAAGATAGATTATTCCTTTATTTGGACAATATTAATTGGTATATTGGATTATGCACTAAGAAATAAATCTCCTAATGCCTTCACATTTTTTTGTGTTTATCCTATGATTGACCACTTTTTAGCTTGTACATATGCCAGAAGAGTGTCTTCTGAGATCTAGAAAAAAAATGCACATAGCAAAACAGGAGAAGCCTAATTTGTATCTAACTATGCCCTACCTCTCTTTTTACAGGTGTATGCATCTGCTAAAAATGAAACATGGATAATCATACTCCTTACTTTCTTCTCATTGGATTTTGAAAATCTTGACAACTCTAGCTTTTGCACTTCTTTCTGCTTGCTTTATACCCAGCAATTGCAAGAGCAAATCTTCTCATCATTTCTGCAGTAACTTTGGATGATTGATTGAACAACTCCATGCATGTTTTTCTTATGAATTTGGGTGTGCAGGACCTCATCCTGTTTCTGTCATAATCCCCAAAGCCATGACACATAATAATGTGACACATTTCTTACTTTGTTTGTGCTGCTCAAGTCTTTTCAGTTTAAATCTTTTATAGCTCCTGCCAAGATAGTGATGTGCCCAAGCAACTTTTTTTTATTCAGGGACAATAAGCATGCCATTAATAAAGAGATTTTAAGCTTTATCATTAATTCAAGAAACAACTTAAAGCCATAACATTTTAAATATACACATACACACACACACACATACATAAGGAGTTCTGTAAGCTTACATTATATCATTTTCTATAAATCCTATTTTACATATGTATCTGCAATCTCCTCAGGCAATAAAATAGAAAGCTTGGGATGTGGCTTGGAATAAAACAATGAACTACCGTCTGACTCATTTGCATTCCCACCACAAATGTCACTGGTTTTGAGGGTTTTATTGTATATCTTATTCAATTGGCATTTCACTAGGTTTATCTTTCTTAAATCTTTTCTTTTACAGAAAGGTTTAAATCTTCTATCCCTGTGTTAATGATTTGGGGTTAATTAGTCCATTTTGAGATCTTTCACCAATTCTGGAAGGTAAAATAGAGGATGAGATTTCTTAAAAGCTAGTTTTTAAAAGTGAATCTCAAGTGATGAAATACAGTTCAGGGAGATCTTCTCACTTGATTTATGCTTCACCTCTTACAATTTCCTCAGCTGGCATGATTGCAGTCCCAATGTTCGTAAGAACATTGTGAGATATTATTTTTCTATCTGATAACTGGTAGTGGAGATTTTGAGGTAGCTTTACAGTTATTAATGGCCAATTATGTTAATAAGCACGCAGGTCAGTTTTATGTTGGTTTCCTAACTATGTCAATAAGCCCACAAAAATAAGATTTGGTTTGGTTTGCTAATTAAGTTAATGAGCCCACAGTAAGCAATTTTATTTTTAGTGTAGACTATTGTTGAGGCAAAACAGATATTAGTCATATTCAGAACAGAAAGCTCTTTAACTGCAGACACTAGTTCCACTTCATGAGAATTAGTGGGACAGCATTTACTTTGCAAGATATTTAACACTCTTAAAAGCATATAATAGAACAAAATCCATGGAGAAAAATAGTCAGTTATAAATTGAAAATACAAAAAAAAAAAAGGTATTTCCCTCTTTTCTGTAGCAAATTTGGTGTTTCTTTAAATACATCTCATGTGTTATATCCTAGAGTTAACTTTACAACTTTTTTGCTGGAAGAGAATTTTGGCAAATAATTGCATAATACAATCTTCTGATCTAATGAAACAAGTTAGGCTATTTGGGGGAATAGAACAAATGGGAGGTAGATTTAAAAGTATTTTGAAACAATATATTTTGGAGAGATATCAGTGTAAATGCTAAACAATGAATTAGCTACATATTTAACACAATGATAACTTTTCAACATAATAATAACAAAGAATAAAAGACAGAAATTGCAGAAATTTGGACCAAACTTTCATGCATGAACTGATATCTCTGCATACAAATAAAAGAAATGGATGGCAAGGATTTCTAAATCTCTTTTTATTACTCAGTTTTAAATGTTTAACTAGTATACCTGGAAATGAGCTTACATGGTATTCCACACTATTGGAAAAAAATGTTGAGAAGAGTTCATAGTTGCAATAGATTGTGCCTCATTTTCTGTTCAAACCTTACTATGGGTAATATTGGCTTGTACTGGATAGGAGACTGCTTTTTCAAATTAAGGTATCATTTTCCTTTTCATTATTCAACAATGGAATTTATTAATTTATTCTGCTAAATTTTTATTTTTTTTATTAAATATATTTTACAGTGACATAATAGTGAATAATACTACTGTGAATATCAAAATACCAGTTATGTTATAAAGTTCTATCTTTCTTCAGATAATAATACTTCATTAAATATATGTTTAAGAATCTAGTATTTATACTAACAATGTTTTTTTTACTATTTTTTCTAGTCTAACAGCTGCTGAGGAAATTGAGAAAAACATCTCTCTCTCTCTCTCTCTCTCTCTCTCTCTCTCTCTCTCTCACACACACACACACACACACACACAGGGAGAGGGGGGGCAAATTATACAAGAAGGAAATTATTACAATATTTGTGTATTTACTGGCTAGATTTACATTGCCTATCTTCTAGAAGCTCAAAGCATCATTAAATATTCTCTAATTTTCCAACACTATCCTGTTTGAGTGGTTAAACCTTACGGTGGGTCAAATTATTCCCAATAATTTTCTATTGATGAAAATGAATCTGAACAGAGCTTATCTTCTAGGAATGCTTTTGATCACTACATGAAGTAATAGACCTAGAAGGAAGGAAGAAGGAAAAAATTGAACTTGGTGGTTGGTCCTTTGGTTCAAACAGATAGAAATTGACAAGAGTGTGCTCTAATATCTCCATTCTTATCTATGTTTACCATGCTGTGAGCATTCTTTCCATGTTTTATGTTTCTTTATGTTTTTTTATTATAATTACATATCAAAATAATACTTCCAAAATTTTATTTAATTTTATCTCTCTCCTCTGTTTTTTTGCAGTTAAGCCAGTTTTGTCATAAATGAAACATGGACAATAGAACTACAGAGTCTTATTTTCTGCTCCTGGAATTATCAAAAAATCGGCATCTGCAGCTTTTGCATTTCTTCTTCTTCTGTGTGTTATATCTGGCAACTCTAACAACAAATCTTCTCATCATCACTGCAGTCACTTTTGACCATCGGCTACACAGTCCCATGTATTTCTTTCTAATGAATTTGGCTCTGCAGGACCTGGGCATTGTTTCCGTCATTGTCCCTAAATCTATGATAAATTCTCTCATAGACACACGACACATCTCTTATTTTGGTTGTGTTGCTCAAGTCTTTCTCTTTCTCTCCTTTGAAGCCTCTGATGTATCTCTTCTGACAGTCATGGCATATGATCGGTATGTTGCAATTTGCAATCCACTGCACTATGAGATGGTGATGAATTGGAAAACATGCATTGAAATAATCATTGTAGTGTGGGTTTCAGGTCTTCTCTGTGGTATCTTACATACAATTGGCACTTTTTCAGTACATTTTTGTTCTAATGTTGTCAACCAATTCTTTTGCGAAATTCCACAATTGATAAAACTATCTTGTTCCAGCTTCAATGTAGTTGAGATTGGAATTGTTGTGACTAACATTATTGCTGCACTAGGTTGTTTTAGTTTTATTTTCATATCTTATGCAATGATTTTCAAGGCAGTATTGAGAATCCCTTCTGAACATGGAAGGCAGAAAGCCTTGTCCACTTGTATTCCCCACTTTATAGTAGTGTCTGTGTTAGTATTAAGCGTATGCTTTGCCTATCTAAGACCTCCCTCTAACACTTCATCTGACTTAGATTTTGGATCAACTCTTCTCTATTCCCTTCTTCCACCTCTGTTCAATCCAATCATCTATAGTATGAGAAACAAAACTATCAAATGTGTCCTTTCTCAACTGTGGAGATTCTGAAAAAAAAAATCTTTTAATGTTTATATCCTGTTCACCACAGATTTGAATTTTCCTGGCCTTTCTTTTACTTCTGTGAATAAGGAATATGGTAGAAAGGGATAGTTGAAATAAGACAAATACAACCTCTCAAATCAGAAAAATAGTATACCTCCAGATGTTGCTCAGCAACCTTCCTGAGATTGTATAATTGTATACTTATATAATGTATAATTCTAATAGAACACCAAAAAAGCTTTCAGAAATGTTAGAACTTGATACAAATTAGAAGGGATAAGGCATGTTCCATGATCTAATATCTAGAGAAGGGAAGATAGATAGAGCTACACCAAGGATGATATCTTATTGAAATGTGCTGGAGAAATTATTTCATCCAAGCTACTTATAATGTATACTAAAAATCATCTTACTGTTTTATAATATATCTGCAACTACCCTCACAATACTTTAAAAATGTTTACAAAAGGAAGGTTCACCATGTAATTTGGCACTCAGTATAGAATAGAACAGAATAGAATAGAATAGAATTCTTTATTGGCCACATGTGATTGGACATACAAGGAATTTGTCTTGATGCAAATGGTCTCAGTATACATAAAAGAAAAGATACATTCACCAAGAGTCAAGAATCATAAGGTACAACACTTAATAATAGTCATAGGGTACAATAAGCAATCAAATCATACTAGGAAACAGTCAAAATAAAGCGTAAGGATACAAGCGACAAAGTTACAGTCATACAGTCACAAGTGGGAGGGAATGGGTGTTAAGGAATGATTAGAAGATTAATAGCAATAGTAGTGCAGGCTTTGTAAATAGTTGGATGGTGTTGAGGAAATTATTTGTTTAGCAGAGTGATGGCATTCAGGAAAAAACTGTCCTTGTGTCTAGTTATTCTGGTATGCAGTGCTCTATAGCGTTATTTTGAGGGAAGGAGCTGAAACAGTTTATGTCCAGGATGTGAGGGTTCTGTAAATATTTTCACAGCCCTCTTTTTGACTCGTGCAGTATACAGGTCCTTGATTGAAGGCAGGTTGGTAGTAATTGTTTTTTCTGTAGTCCTAATTATCCTCTGAAGTCTATGTCTGTCTTGTTGGATTGCAAAACCAAACCAGACAGTTATAGAGGTGCAGATGACAGACTCAATAATTCCTCTGTAGAACTGTATCAGAAGCTCCTTGGGCAGTTTGAGCTTTCTGAGTTGGCGCAGAAAGAACATTCTTTGTTGTGCTTTTTTGATTACATCTTTGATGTTAGGTGCCCATTTTAGATCATGTGATATAATAGAACCTAGAAATTTGAAGATCTCTGCTTCTGATACAGTGTTGTACATTGTAAGAGGTGATAGTATGGGACAACTTCTTCTAAAGTCTTCCACCATTTCAATGATTTTGAGTGTGTTCAGTTCCAGATTATTCCGGTTATGCCACAAAGTAAGTTGTACAACCTCCTGTCTGTATGCGGATTCATCGTTGCCTCAAAAGAGACCAATCACTGTTGTGTCATCTGCAAACTTCAATATTTTAACAGATTGATCATTCGAGATGCAATCATTGGTATATAGGGAGAAGAGGAGAAAGCACACAGCCTGGGGGGGGCTATGCTAATTGTACAGGTATCAGATGTGATTCTGCCTAGCTTCACCTGCTGCTTTCTGTTTGTTAGGAAGCTTATGATCCACTTACAAGTGTGTTCAGGTACCACTAGCTGGTTTAGTTTAGTTAGAAGAATGTCTGGAATGATGGTATTGAAAGCTGAACTGAAGTCTACAAAGAGGACCCTTGCGTAGATATTTGGAGATTTAAGGTGTTGTAGGATGTGGTGCAGAGCTATATAAACAGCATCATCTGTCAATCTATTTGCTCAGTATGCAAACTTCATGGGATCTGACAGCAGATCCAGGATGGTTTTCAGGTGGGACAGCACTAGCCTTTCAAAGACTTTCATAACTACAGATGTTAGAGCAACTGGTCTGTAGTCATTCAGTTCCCTGATGGAGGACTTCTTTTGCACTGGGATGATGGTAGAATGTTTGAAGCAGGAAGGAACATAGCACATCTCTAGTGATCTATTGAAGATTTGGGTGAAGATGGGGGCCAATTTGTCAGCACAGACTTTTAAGCAAGAAGGACTTATCTTGTCTGGCCCTGATGCTTTTCCTGGCTTTTGTCTGTGTAATAGATCTTGCACTTCTTTTTCTGTGATCATCAGAGGTTGTGAGCCCAATGGATTGGGGCCAGTTGTAGGAGGTTTGGCTGTTGGTGTGTTTGAGATATGAGTTGTGGAGATAAGTGGTTGTAGTTTCTTTTCAAACCTGCAGTAAAACACATTCAGGTCATCTGCTAGTTGTTGATTTCCTTCTGCCTGGGAAGGAGGTTTGCTGTAGCTAGTGATGTTTTTAAGAGTTTTTCACATGTTTGCTGGTTCATTTGTTCAGAACTAATTCCTTAACTTTTCAGAGTAGCTTATTTTTGCTGCTCTGATCTCTCTTGTTAATATGTTTCTGGCCGGTTTGTATAGCATTCTATCACCTTTTCTGTAGGCTTCCTCTTTGGAATGACATGCTGCTTAAGTTTAACTGTGAACCAAGGTTTATTGTTACTATATATTTGCAGGTTCCTTGTTGGTACACATAAGTCTTCACAGAAGCTGGCATATGATGATAGAGTATCTGTGAGCTCATCTAGGTCTGTAGAAATATCTTCAAAAACATTCCAATTAGTGCAATCAAGGCAAGGCTGGAGCTTTAGCTTTGCCTCATCAGACCAAGTCCTCACTGATTTAATTTTTGGTTTCATGGTTTTAAGCCTTTGTCTGTTGGCAGGTGCAAGGTGAATCATGCAGTGATCAGAGTGTTCCACAGCTGCTCATGGTAAAGACTTATAAGCATCTTTTACTGTTGTGTAGTATATGATCTGTATGTTGCCATTTGCAATCTACTGCAATATGAGATAGTGATGAACTGGAAAGCCTGCATTGAAATGATAACTCTGGTTTTCAGGTCTTCTATATGGAATATTGAACACCACTGGGACTTTTTCAATCTTTTGTTGTTCTAATGTTGTCAACCAGTTTTTCTGTGAAATTCCACAGTTGCTAAAACTATCCTGCACTGGCTTCAATCTAATTGAAATTGGAGTTCTCATAACTAGTGATGTTGCAGCATTAGGCTGTGGTACTTTTATTATTATATTTTATGTCATGATTTTCAAGGCAGTGCTAAAAATTCCTTCTGAACAAGGAAGGCAAAAAGCCTTGTCCACACGTGTCCCCACCTTACTGTAGTGTTTATGTACTTTTTAACTGGCACCAATCTGAGACCTCCCTCTGACACCCCATTTTACTTAATTTTTTCATTGACTCTTATGGATTCTGTTCTTCCACCTCTGTTCAATCCAATCATGTATAGCATGAGAAACAAGAATATCAGATTTGTTCTTTCTAAGCTGTGGAGATTCTGAAAAAATATTTTATTTTTTAAATATTTTATTCACTACAGTTTTATATTATCTTGTCTTTACTTTTTTTTATCTGTAGAAGGGAATATGTTAGAAAGGGAGACATAGCTGAAATGGGGGTAAATCCAAAATCACAAACCAGAAGAACAGTGGAATTTCAGAAGTTCCTCAGCAAAATTTTGCTAATACACTACACACGTGCTAAATGTGGCACTTGAACAGCTGTGGCTTTCCAGAAGCTGAGAACACCTGATCTTTAATGATGTGAAGATCAGAATATAAAATGGTTTCCCCTTTAATTATGGCCAAAATATGACTAGTTAAATCTTTATTTTTCCCCCAACAATATGCAAGCTTCTATAACCCCTTTTTCTTAAATGGTCCTTTGCTTACAGATTTTGATATTTTGAATCATTTAAACAGTCTTAATCAGAAAAGTCCTGCATTTTTGTTGGTTAGGTTTTTCAGAAGTGATCTGCCATTTTCTCTTTCCCACGTGGAGAGGGAGAGAGAGAGAGACAGCCTCATAGTCATCCAGTTTGACCTCATTAATTAAGATGGACTAGAGTTTCCAATTTCCTCATTTCTAGACTTGATGCCTTAACCACTGCTAAAAACTGCTTTACACATGCTTTCACTCCTGGGTATTATTTAGAAGGGTATTATTATCCTTTAGAAGTGTTTTGGTCAGACCAGATACCTGGAATCATGGGCAAAATGGATTAACTGGTACTATCTCACAAAATCTTTTAATAATTAAAGAAATGAAAAAGACAAGAAATGTAAATGGAATGATGCATTATTATAACAGAATGTCATATAAGCTTTTAGGAACCTTATAACTTGATACAAATTTGAAGAGATAATGTATACTCTTAGCCTAGTCCAATATCTACCCATATGGGGTAGATGAATGTACTGTACACCAGAATAAGATCTTAGAATCATAGAGTCATAGGGTTGGAAGAAACCCTGGAGTTCTACTCCAAGCCCATGCCCAAAATTTCTCCTTAGTTGGATTTTTCTTTAATGGATTTTTCTTTAATAAGCTTTCATCTGTTAATTTTTGTCCTGCCCTCAGATGATTTGGCAAATAAATCAACCCACTCTTCTCTGTGAAAGTCCCTTAGGTACTGAAAGACAGCTATGATAACCCCTTTCTTTATTAGATTAGACATACCTAATTCCCTTAACTGTTCATCATAGAGTTTAGCCCACAGACCTCTTATTATCTTATTTTTAAACTAGAGCCCAAAAAAACCCTGTTGGTGCTGGAACTCTCTTTAGATTATCAAAAGTTCTAGGAAATCATATTGATGAGTCAAAGGAAAGGACTTGCAGTGCTTTGAAAGGCTTTCTTCTACCCTTTTCATATATAAATTAGATATTTTAATGTGTATATAACAGGAGTGGCAATTATGCCACAATACTGTTGTTCAGGCTTTTTCAATGTGATCATGCTTTGTTTCCGTCTGCATAGTGGACTGTATGTATCCCTTACTTTCCAGTACATGCCCTCCCCTCCCAAATATGATGTTCAATTTTTTCCCAAATTCCAGTGATTTTTCCCTTTATTCCAATCAAAACTGCAGAATTGCCAGATACTGAGGGTTGCTCATCCTAGAATCTTTCTCTGGGGATCTTCTTATTCTAATACCTTAGTGCAGGGGTGTCAAACTCAAATCCCGGGGGTCAGATCTGGCCCACAAGGTACTTAGATCTTGCCCATGGGTTCACCCTGGAAATTGCGAAGGACCGGCCTGCAGTGCCTCTGCCAGCAAAAACAGCAGTGCATGGACCTCTTGAGCTCCATTTTCACTGGCAGAGGTTTGCAGGAACCCATCCCAGCTGAAAAAAACAGCTTAGGAGCCCATTTTCACAGCAGAAGTTTGGGCTGCCACAGGAGCCCTGGATACAAGTGATGTCATATTGGTCATGGCCACCCAGGCCATGCTCACTCTGGCCCTCCAAGGTCAAACACAACCCTGATACAACCCTCAATGAAATCGAGTTTGACACCCTTGCCTTAGTGTGTGTGTGATTCTTAGAAGTTTTAGGTTACTTTATATTGCATTTTTTTTTGAGTAAAAGATGCTGAAATATAAAAAGTGTCAAAATCTGTTTCTTAGTATTTTGCCATATGATCTGTGACAGGTTCTTCTAGAAAAGTGATAGAGGCCATGTGGGGGTGGGAATCTATCATCACCTTATTGCAGGGAACAATTTATTGCAAAAAAACAAAAAAATAATAACCAACAAAATTGAGGATACATACATTTATTTTTCAAAACATATATCCATATAACTCTCTTTCTAAATCTTATTTACTGTACTTTTAATGAGTTTTTGTATTGATTTCTATGGATTTATTTTAGTAATTATTCTATAATAGATATTTTATGTCTCTACAAGCTTATATTATATCTCATTATGAGCCATGTTTTAGATTTGTATTTGCAGTTTACTCAGGCAATGAACTAGCAACTTGGCTATTTGCACTCTCACCACAAATGCCACCGGTTTCTATGGTCCTATTATGTGCCATATTCTATTGGAAATCCACCAGGCTTATTTGGTTTTCTTGAACTTCTTTTCTTTGTATTCTCTTTTTATTTTACTGAAAAGTTTTACTTTTCCACTTTATGTTAATTATCTGGGTTTATTTAATCCAGTTTCCAGCTGTTCCTTTAGGTGGGCAGAATAGAGAGTGGGATTTCTTAAAAGGTGGAGATGAAAGAGAATCCCGTGATGAAAAATGGTTTGGAGAGGTCTTCTCACCTGATTCTTGTTTCTATCTATATCAATCTATATCATCTACCTATATCTATATCATCTATAAATCTATATCTGTGGTGGGATTCAGATTTTTTTTACTACCGGTTCTGTGAGCGTGGCTCGGTGGGCGTGGCATGGCTTGGTGGGCATGGCTTGGTGGGCATAGCAGGGGAAGGATACTGTAATATCTCCATTCCCACCTCACTCCACGGGAAGGATCCCGTAAAATCCCCATTCTCTCCCCACCCTGCTAACCTGCTTTCCAGCTCCATTTTCCTGTGCAGGGGAACAAAAGAAGTACTACTAATCATCTGGAACTTGGGAGGCAGAGAATAGATGGGGGCAGGGCCAGTCAGAGGTGGTATTCTGAACTAGTCAAAATTTCTGCTACTAGTTCTCCAGAACTGGTCAGAACCTGCTGAATACTACCTCTAATCTATATCTATATCTATTCATCTACATCTATATCTAATCTATCTATATCATCTGTATCTATATATCTATCTATATATCTATATCTATCTATATCTAACCTATCTATCATCTTTCTATCTCTAGCTTGCTATCCATCTAGCTAGATAATTATCTATTTATTTGTTTTTCTGTCTATCTCTAGCTCGCTATCTGTCTAGCTAGATAACTATCTTATCTATCACAGTTTGGAATCCTGGTATGACTGCATCCCCAATACTGCTAATATCATTTTGAGATAATATTCTGTGTGATACTGGTACTGGATTACTTTGAGGTATCTATGGATTTGTTAATGGCCAATTATATTAATAAGCACACTAAAGTCAGTTTTATTTTGACATACACAACTCTTGGGAGATACATAAGAGATATTAGTAAACATTCAGAATAGAAATTTTTAAGCTTTCCATTGCCATAGCAGAACCACTAAACATAATCTATAAAAAATATTTCAGGACCAGCTCCTTGCCCAACCTATAGTCACTAACCACAGTCATCCCTATTTTCAAAAAGGGAGACCCCACCTAGTTAAAGATTACAGATTAATCTTTTTATGTTGGTCACCTGCAAAGTCAATCCATTATCAAAAAATCCATTATCCTTCACTTATTTTCTAACAACCTATTTTCTAACAAACAATTTGGTTTCAGGAAAAAATTATTCTGTAATCTTCAACTCCTACACTGTAAAAACATATTGACTGTACAATTCAATCAGGGCAAAGCAATAGATACAATTTAAATAGACTTCTGTAAAGCCTTTGATTTGGTGGTACATGACAAGCTATTTATAAAACTAAAATCTTATGGCATTTCTGGACCCCTGCATAATTGGATAGCTGTGTTCCTGTCAAACAGGCAACGTGGTCAAAATAGGGATGTCCTATCAAATCCTGTACCTGTAAACAGATGAGTCCCCCAAGGCAGTGTTTTGGGACCAACACTCTTTATACTTTACATAAATGACCTTGCAATCAGATTAAAAGCAACAACATTCTCTTCACTGTTGACGTAAAACTATTCAACACTACCAACCCTTCAAAAAGATATTGACTACATGTCAGAATTGTCAAACAAGTGGCAACTTCAAATCTCAACCAACAAATGCTCTGTCTTACACATTGGAAAAAATCAGGACATAAAATACAAGCTGGATGGACACAACCTTGTAGATGACCCACATTCTGTCAAGCACCTCTCTAATGATCTAAGTGCCAGAGTCCACTGTTACAACATTGCCAAAAAGGCATTAAGAGTTGTTAACTTAATCTTGCATAGCTTCTTCTCTAGTAATATTCCATTGCTAACTAGAGCATACATAATGGTCTAGAGCATTTGCTAGACCAATTCTTAAATACAGCTCATCTGGAACCCACACCAGGGGTGGGTTTCTACTGTTTCTGACCAGTTCTATAGAACCCCTTGTTAACTTTCGAAGCAGTTCAAAGAACCGGTAGATAGAAGCAATTTCTGTTTGTTTTTTTTCCACCCTTATTACATTCTTGCCAGTACACTTAGACTTCCTGTCTCTGGAGCTTCTGGGGCTTGACTTTCTTAAAGGGGAAGGGTTGTTTTAAGATTTTTACACTGCTGTTGGGAGGAAATACTTCCCTGGACAATCAGCACTTTGAAGAAATAATTGAATAATGAAGCAGAGTTGTCAGAAAGAAGCTTTTAATGACAGGGAACCAAGATGAGTGACCTTCAGAAAGGCTTCTTGGCTAGCTAGAAAAATTAACATTCAAACACGAGTTTACATACTCTTTCTGAGTTTTGGTCTAAAACTGGTTTTTGGTGAAGGTTAATTCTGTGCTTGGGGAAGTTTAATCCTATGTTTATTGATGGGATAATTTTCCCTATTCAGCTTCAACATGCAACAATTACTGTTGTGATTTAATTATTTGTATTGTGTTTGAATTTTTTCCTGCCTCATGGTTTCTTTTTCTATCTGGGGAGGGTCTTCCTTCACTGCTTTAGTGGTATCTGGGGTGCACTTCCAAGAGGCAGGATGCAAGCTTGGCATTGATTTTTTTACTGCCTTTCTTGGGGGTATGTGATCTTTCCTTAAATCTGGATGATTTCCATAGGATATCTTGTAAACTGAGTGAGACCAGCTGGGGTATTTTTAAGTGGTGCAAATGGATTTAAGGATTGCTTCTCCTGGTTGTGCTCTTTCTGGAGAGCTTAAATGACCTCTCTGCTAAAGGGTTTCACTTTATGAGCAAGAGTTGGCTGCTGATAGTTATCACTGCATTTTAACTATTTTAATTCCTTAAGGTGCTATGGCACCCTGTGTCAGTCTGTGCTCCATTCAAAATCCAAGAAAGAAATACTCAGACTCCAATGATTAGAGCAAAGTTTTTTCTTTTATTGAAATTCAAAGTGGAAGCAACAGGTAAAATTCTGAATCTAAAGAATTTGACGCGCAGCTCACATATTCAAAGGGGTAGAATTGTTCCCACCCCCAAAGTCCAAAAGACTCTTCCAATTAAAAGTTCTGAATATGATCATGTGGGCATCTTCAGATGGTGATGAGGCCTCTGTCCGTTAACCTTGACATGTTTTGATAAAACTTCACAGCTGCGCAAAGGAAAGAAAAAGCTAAGCAAGGAAATAGAAACTTAAGAACAGGAATTTATACTCCCACTCCTCCTTTACAGCGCGGGAATGTAACACCTCCAGTTTTCTTCCCCTCCAATTTCCCCTCCCCCCATTACTAATGACAGCCAAAAGATGGAGAGCAGTGAGAAAGATGCATAGCCATAGAAAAGATGTAGAAGATATCTTGAAGTCTGACACGCTGCCTGATTTGTAACTCTGGCTTGCAAGTATTTTAATCTAATGATTGGTATTTAGGGCAGCTTTTTGCAAGCAAAAAACTTTTTTGTATTTTTGTACAGCTAATCCTTGACTTACAACAGTTCATTTAGTGACCATTCAAAGTTACAATGGCACTGAAAAAGGTGACTTATGACCATTTGTCACACTAATGACCGTTGCACCATTCCCACTGCCATGAGAGGCCAGGCGAGGAGAAGTTCCTCTTGACATGAGTGAGGTCAAGTTGGCCATGCCCAGCCAGTCACATGCCCAGCAAGCCACACCCACTAACTAAGCCATGCCCACAGAACCAGTTGTTAAAATAATTGAATCCCACCCCTGATCCACACTGCATATTGGACATTAATACAATTGAGAGAGTCCAGAGATATTTCATGAGAAGAAATATCCACTCTCCTCCACTCTTCTGCTCGCAACATAATACCTTATACCACCAGACTTGAAATTTTGGGCTTAGACAACTTAAAACTATACCACCTTCGGTCTGGCCTAAGCATAGTACATAAAATTATCTGCTACAATGTCCTACCTGTCAATGACTACTTCAGCTTCAACCACAACAATACACAAGCACGCAATAGATACAAACTTAAGGTAAACTGCTCCAAACTTAATTGCAGGAAATACAATTTCAGCAACAGAGTTGTCAATGCCTGGAATGCACTAGCTGACTCTGTGGTCTCTTCTCCAAACCCCCAAAGCTTTAACCTTAGACTGTCTACTGTTGACCTCCTCCCATTCCTAAGAAGTCGCTAAGGGGCATTCATAAGAGCTCCAACGTACCTACCATCCCTGTCCCAATGTCCCTTTTTATTTGTACCTATTTCAGTCATAATTATGTTCCTAATTATATTTGTTATCTAAGACATGCTTGACAAAATAAATAAATGAATAAAAATAAATAAAAACTGCAGATAGTTGTTTCACTACATGAAAATTAGATCAGTAATAGGAAAATGAGCAGCAGCAAAATCATTTCAAATCTCTGAATAGAAGAAATAAATATTAACATTTCTAAATGTCTTTTTAAAGTATAAAAACATATAAGTATTATTGTTGGAGGTGTGGGTTTGCATTTTTGGAAGAAATACTGAGTTGTCATAGATCTAATACGTTGTCTGCTTAATCAGATACTGCTTCTTGATACTGAGCTATTACTTTCCTTCTGGTTGCTGCAAGGGAAGATTTATTAATTCATTCTGCTAATGTCCGAGTTTTTTATTAAAAATATTTTACACTGTGATTATTATGTACAATATCAGATAGTGAATATTAAGACAAGACTTATGTTGTAAGTTAACTTCTATCTTTCTTCTATTTAATTGTATACCATTAAATATATGTTTAGGAATATAGTATTTATGTAATAGTTTTAATGCTTGTGTTATTTTTCCTCCTGGGGCAAATGAGAAACATCACACACACACACACACACACACACACACACACACACACAGAGGCCCCTTTATATATTTATATATTATAAAGGGGGCAATTTCTGCCATGCAATTTGTTGTTTTGTTTATTTGCTACATTCCTTTTCCTCTAGGATTGTAAAGTATACAAAACATATCCAACAATTTTCAAACACTTCCACAACCTAGTATGCCTGGCAAGAGATTGTGCCTGGTATAATATTCCCAGTAGTTTTCCATGGTTGAAAATTGACTTGAAAAGGTTTTTCTAACTCTAGGAAATCCTTTTGATCCACACATGAATTAACAGAACTGGAAGAAGGAAAGAAGAAAAAAGAAATGTAAGGATGGTAGTTGGTTCTTGACTACAGGTAAATAGAAATTGGTAAGAATGAACTTTAATATTCCCATCCTACATCTAGGTATTCCCTGCTCTGATCCTCTGTTTATTCTTTTCATGCTTTATATATTTATCTGATCGTATCTCCCTCTTCTATTTACTTGCAGTTATGTTGGCTTTGTCATAAATGAAACACAGGGAATCAAACCACAATGCCTCACTTCCTGCTCCTGAAATTCTCAAAAAAATCAGTATCTGCAGCTTTTGTATTTCTTCTTCTGTGAGTTATATATGGCAACTGTAACAACAAATCTTCTCATCATTTTTGCAGTAGCTTTCAACTACCATATACTTCTTCCTCATGAATTTAGGTCTACAGGATCTGGGCATTGTTTCAGTCACTGTCCCCAAATTCATGATAAATTCTCTCATGGACAAAGATGCACCTCTTACTTTGGTTGTGTTGCTCAAATCTTCCTCTTTGTTTCTTTTATACCTTCAGATTTCTTCTCACAGTCTTGGCATATGATCGTTATGTTGCCCTTTGCTATCCATTACATTATCACATAATGATGAACTGGAAAGTGTGCATTCAAATAATTATATTCATGTGTGGGTTTCAAGTTTTCTCGTGGAATCTTACATACACCTGACACTTTTTCAGTCCTGTTTTGTTCTAATGTGATCAACCAATCTTTCTGTGAAATTCCACAACTGCTAAAACTATCCTGCAATAGCTTCTATCAATTTGAAATTGGAGTTCTCGTGGCTAATAGCTTGGTTGGATTAGGTTGTTTGACTTTATTATTGTATCTTATACTATGATTTTCAAGGAAGTTATAATAATCCCTTCTGAACAAGGAAGGCAAAAAGCCTTATCCACTTGTATTGCACATTCATATCTTATAGTAGTGTCTATGTTGTTATTAAGTGCATGGTTTGTAAAATAAGAACTTAATAAAGATTCAATCTAAAATGGTGACAAGAAATGAGTTTAACCAGAGTTAATAAGACCTGCTGGACTAAAACTCTCTTATAGTCAACATCAACCATTCTAGGCAACTAAATCCATCTGTCCAATGAAAAGAGACTTGCAGTACCTCAAAGTGCTGTTTTTGTTTTCTATCACTTTCATACCTAAATGTAAGACTTTAGTTCATATATAAAACAACTGAGTAGTAATATCAATACCTTTCATCAAAATGAGGAGCTTTAAACTAAAGGGATATAAAATTTTCTTCTATATTTATACTCCTGAATTGATGATCGATTTCTTGTTTACTTGCCTTATTTGTGTAATTTCTTGTTTATAGTATATACTCCATGGTGGTAGTTATTACTTTACTCAGTAAAGTCTTTCAACTTTTACCCAATTTGTGTGGGTATTATTTTCAAATCCATGTACCCCACATTCACATTTTTATGTGGCATAGAGGGATGAGCCCACACCTTCAAGAGTTTTTCTAATGCTAGTTCCATCTGGAAATGTCCAGGATTCTGGGATGGGAACCAAAAATCTGAAACTTTCACAGATATGAAGAGTTTTGGAGCTATTTGAAGAATCCCCACGCTCTTCATTCATCATGTAAAATGGAAAAACAAGCAGGTTATTTCCATATGGACTGTAAACTTTTCTTAAAATGGAGAAATTAAAATATATCACTAAAATTGAACAAATAGATATTTGCATTGCCACCATATTGTCTCACAATTATGGCCTATGATTATTTATGCTATAAGCCCAAATGTCATCCTGAATTTGTGGAGATGTTTGCTTTTGGAGATGTCAGCTAATAAATCAACTACTTAAGTTTAACTGGAATTATACTTTTATAGTATTGAAAACCTGATTGTGTTATCTTTTTCCTCTTTTTTATATAGAAGAAAGTTAGTTTGGAGACAGTTTTCTTGTTTCTACTTTGCTCATTTACTGGATTAAGGATTATTTTTGTCATTGTTGCTGCATAGTTTTTCAATTTATTTTGAGCATCATGTTGAGAAATGTTTTGTTTAAGCATGATTTGTAAAATATGAGCAAGATATTTTAAAAGCAACAAGGAAGAAAGAAAGTTGACCAATAAGATCAACAATGGAGCTGAAACAGTCTTGAGATAAGAAAGAAAAGGAAATTTGATGTCATTAAAGGCTATCTCCTACATCTTTCATACATAAATGTCAAAATTTAGTGCATATATAAAACAATTGAGTGTGCCATCAAAATACTTACATACTAACTTTGTCAATGTGACCACCCTTGCCCACACATAATCATAGTGTACCATTTCTTTCTAAAGGACCACAAGAATATTGGACTTTCTACTACCTGCTGTGCCTCCCAATGGCGTATTCATTCTTTTCTTCATTTTTCAGCTATAGTTTTTATTCTTTCAACTCAGCCAAAGCTACTGAATTGCCAGATACAGAGAGGGAGTCAGTTATTCTACCAATTTGCCTTAGCGATTCTTATTGTGTATATTTCTTGAATGCATAAAAAAAAATTCAATAAAAATTAAGGATATGGACACTAATTTGCTTGTTATGTATTTATATAATCAACTCCTTTCTAAATCTTCTCTGCTGTGTATCTTATTCTTTGAGGATCTTTTTAATGATTTTTTTTGCATTTACTATATTATTTATTGTATTCTATGTATTTTATAAGTCTCTGTGGGCTTACATTATGTCTCATTCTATGAACCTTGTTTTAGTGTGCATCTACAGTCTCATCAGACAGCCAAATGCACCCTACAAAGGGATATGACTTGTACTACAATATTTTTTTGGACTCCAACTATAAATGTCACTAGTTTCTGTAGCTTTATTGTGTAACTATTGGCATTCCATTCAGTTTCTATGGGTTTCTTGATACTTCTTTTTCTGCCTTTTCCCTTTATAATTTGAAGAAAGGCTTAAATTTGCCACCCCTGGCTTAAAGACCCTAGCCCAATTCAAGTTCTTTTCCCCAGACGTGGGCATGCAGATGAAAATTTTAAAATTTTAGAGATGAAACAGAATCCCATGCTTGAAGGAGGTTTTCTCATTTGATCCATGTTTCACCTCACAATTTACACTGTTGGAAAATTATGTTAACAATCTGAGATATTATAATTCTGTGTGGTACAATAACAGGCCCTGTAGAATTTAGAGGTAGCTATAGTGTTCTTAATGGCCAATTATGACAAAAAACAATGTTTTATTTTGGAGTACAAGTCTCTTGAGGAAAACAAAACAGATATTAATAAGCATATAGAAAATCTCTATGACTGCAGATACATGTTTCACTACATAAAAATTAGTGGCACACCATTTACTTAGTGGTAAGATATTTAATACTCTTTAAAGCATAAAAGATATAATCTATAGAGACAAGTCAGTTATAAATCCAAAGTTTAACAGAAAAAGCATTTCAAATTCTGGAGAAATTTAGTGTTTATTTGAATATGTCTTACGTTATATGTCAGGGTTGGCTTTATAATTTTTTTGCTGGAAGAAAATTTAAGCAAATAATTGCATAAAATAGTTTTAGGATAATTTGGATAAAGATAAAAGTTTTTTAAAGACTTTTTTTTCAGAAATTGGAATTCAGGCAATATATTTAAATATTTCTGCATATTTCTGTTTATTATGAAACAGAATCCAATTTGGAGACATTTCTGTGTAGATAGCAAATAATGAATGAAGTTATTTAATATGTTATCTTTCCCATATTACATTTACAAAGAATAAATGACCGTTATAATTTGCATAAATTTGGACCAAATTTTCATGCAAAAACTGATCACTATTAGCACCCACAAAGACATTTCATAATCTCTCAGGATATGAATAAAAAGAATGGATGGTAAGATTTCTAAACTCTCTTTTTTTTCTGTTAGTACACATTTAAGTATTATTGTTGAAAATCTGTTTACATGGAATTCCACTTGTTGAAAAACCGCTGAGATGTCAGAGTTCATAGCTGAAATAGATTATGTCTCATTTTTTGTCCAAACTCTACTACAGACAATATTGGCTTGTATTGAGACTGATTTTTGAAATAGAGCTTTGATTTTGTTGTGATTGTTGGATAAGGAAATTATTAATTATTATTCTTATTTTATTCTGTTAATATTTGATTCCTTTTGATTCAATGTATTTAATAATGGTATAATTGTGTATTATACTCCCAAGTGAATATGAAGCATATTGTAAGTAAACATCTAGCGTTTTTATTTAATAATATGCTATTAAATACCTTCTTAAAAATATTGTATTTATATATTATTTTCAAGGTTTTCTATGCTGTATACTTAGTCTAAAATCTGTTAGGGAATTGATAAAAAAACATCTCAATCACTTACCTAAATATAGGAAAGTGATTGAGATGTTACATAAATACATAAATATTAAAGATAGAGGTGTTGATACCACAACACAGAGAGAAAATATACAAGAAGGAAATTAGTGCTCTCAAGATTTCTAAATAAAAGATATGGGAAATTATTTTTACTTTATGTTATTTGCTATTTGCATTGCCTTTCTTCCAGAAGCAGAAAACACACACAAGACATTCTCCAATTTTTGAACACTGCCAACACTCCTGAATGCTGAATAATCCTCCATAGATGAAAATAGATCTCAACTGAGTTTTTCTACTGGAATGCTTTGATTTTTAAAAAATGAAAGAATGAAAAATGTGGTGGTGGGTTCTTTAGTACCTATGGTCTGAAAATGGCAACTGCATGATCTAATATTCCCTCCCATTCTACACCTCTGTTTTCTGTGATCTGATACTTTGTTCACTCTGTCCGTGCTTTATATTTTTTGATGTTATCTATCCTCATCACATATCAAAATGCTACTTTCCAAATTTTATCAAACTGCAACTCCCTTCTCTGTTTCCTTGCAGTCATGCCAGCTGTCATAAATGAAACATGGAGAATGAAACTGCAATACCTTACTTTCTGCTCCTGGAGTTCTCAAACAATTGGCACTTGCAGCATTTGCATTTCTTCTTCTTCCTAGTGTTGTATCTGGTGACTATAACAGCAAATCTTCTCATCATCTCTGCAGTAACTTTAGACCATCGACTGCACAGCCCTATGTACTTCTTTCTCATGAATTTGGCTCTACTGGACTTGAGCATTATCTCAGTCATTGTGCCCAAATCCATGATAAATTCTCTCATGAACACTAGATACATCTCCTATTTTGGTTGTGTGGCTCAAATCTTTTTCTTTCTTTCCTTTGGAACTTCTGATTTTTTCCTCCTGACAGTCATGGCATATGATCGGTATGTTGCCATTTGCCATCCATTGCACTATGAGATAGTAATGAATTGGAAAACCTGTTTTGAAATAATTATTCTAATTTGGGTTATGGGGTTTCTCTATGGAATGTTGCATGCCATTTGCACTTTTTCCATCCTTTTTTGTTCTAATGTGGTCAACCAATTTTTTTGTGAAATTCCACAATTGCTAAAACTATCCTGCTCTGGCTTAAATCTATGTGACATTGGAGTTCTTCTGGTTGGTATCATAGCTGGACTAGGTTGTTTTACTTTTATAATTGTATCTTATGCAGTGATATTTAAGACAGTGTTAAAACTCCCTTCTGAAAAAGGAAGACAAAAGGCCTTATCTACTTGTATCCCTCACCTAATAGTAGTGTCTATGTTATTATTAAGTGGATGCTTTGCTTATCTGAGACCTCCTTCTAACAGTCCATCTTACTTAGATTTTGGATTGACTGTTCTATACTCCATTCTTCCACCCTTATTCAATCCAATCATCTATAGCATGAGAAATAAGAATATCAAAACTGTCCTTTCTCAACTATGGAGATTCTGACAAATTATTTTAATGTTATTTCTATTCTGTTCATCACATTTATTCATCTTCCTGGCCCTTCTTTTACATTTCTGAATAAAGGAATAAAAATAGAAAAGGATGGTTGGGAGCGATGCAAATCCTATCTCTCAAACCAGGAGAACTCTAGCACTCTGTATGTTACTTAACAAAAATCCTGCATTCCTAATTACTGTCAATGCATTTTACAGATGCTAAATATGGTTATTTGGCAGCTCTGGAATTCCAGAGGGTGACATTTCCTGATTTATAGTGAAATGAGTATCAGGGTATAATGACCTGGTAAACACCTGAAATGTGGCTTCAGAGGAGGTCTAAATTATGTGCTCTATTTCCCCCTATTTTTTTCCTCTATAAAATGGCTTTCCACTAATGCTCTAAGGCTTAATACATAGGCCTCTATAACATTCCCTTCATGACATGGTCATTTGCTCACAAACTTTGACACTGTGGTCCTTTGATATGTTGAATGCAAATACAATATATCAAACCAAGATAACTCTAGCACTCTATATATTGCTTAACAAACATACTGCATCCCTAATTATTATCAACACATTTTATAGATGCTAAATAGTAAACATGGGTCTTTAGCAGTTCTGGAATTCCACAGGCTGACATTTCCTGATTTGTAGCGAAATGAGGATCAGGGTGTAATGCAATTGGGTAAACACCTGAATGAAAAGGAGGTTTAGTGATGTGGCCTTTCCCCTGTTCTTTCCTGCATAAAACGGCTTCCCTTTATAAAATGGCTTCTCTGGTCCATAATATGAATAGTTAAAAGTTCAGCATTTCCAGAAACACATATGTATAACACTTCTCTCTTGAAATAGTCAACTTTGTTATTTTGTACATTTCAGTTAGCCTCAACTTCTGGCAACTGCCTGGGCAAATTTCTATAGTTTTCTTGGCCATTTTTTTTAGAAAGGGTTTTTGCCATTGCCTCCTTCCAAAGGCTGAGAGAGCGGAACCAACAAAAAGTCACTTAACTGGCTAGATTTTCAAGTTGAAATCTCTAACTCCTGGTTTCTAATTGATGCCTTAACTTCTATATCAAATTGCTTTTCAGATTTTTTAACTCAGAATATTTCTTTCTTTTAAAATTGCTCTTTTCGAGACCAGATATGTTGAGGTGATATTATCTCACATAATTTTTGGATAACTACAAGAAATAAAAAAGCAAGAAATTAAATCAAAATAATGCATGATTCTACTAGAAGATCAAACAAACTTTTAGAAATCTTACGACTTGTTATAAAGTGGAAGAAATAAGTCATTTTCCCTGGTTCAATATCTGAAGAAGGGAGCATAGATAGATCTATAACAAGCATGATATTTTATTGAAATGTGCTTCAGAAATAATGTGTTACATCCAAGCTGATAAAGCATACAAGAGGCCATATCATTAAAAAATTCCAGAAATAATAGATAGATAGAGAAGGCAGGCAGGCAGACAGACAGACAGATAGCAAGCAATAGAATAGCAATATCACTTAAACTTATATACTGCTTTATAGTGCTTTACAGCCCTCTCTAAGCAGTTTTAGAGTCAGCATACTTCCCCCCAACAATCTGGGTCTTCATTTTATCCGTCTCAGAAGGATGGAAGGCTGAGTCAGCCTTGAGCCTGGTGGGATTTGAAGTGCCAAATTGCAGGCAACTGATAGTCAGCAGAAGTGGCCTGCAATACTGCAGTCTAACTACTGTGCCACCAACAAGGAAATATTTAATCTGGAAACAAGGAGAAACTTTCTGATAGTGAGAACAATCAACCAATGGAACAGCTTGCCCTCGGAAGTTGTGGGAGCACCATTAGTTGAGACTTTGAAGAAGAGATTGGACTGCCATTTGTCAGAAATGGTGTAGGGTCTCCTGCTTGGGCAGGGGGTTGGACTAGATGATCCACAAGGTCCCTTCCAACTCTGATTATCTGTAAATATGTAAATATGATAGATAGACAGATAGACAGGCAGGCAGGCAGGCAGAGATAATTTCTTCATTTGGAGAATACTAGTTGAGGTACTAGGTCATACATTTGGAAATGAGCTTGGTAACACCCTGTAAATCTCACTTTATGGTTGTTTAATGAGTGACCATATTTAGCTGTAGACATAGCTGAAAAGGGTCTAAGTAGTAGACAAATATTTTTTCAACTACATAAGAAATACTATAGCAACAAAGTAAGACTCATGCGAGGGTTGAAAAACATGGTTTGAGATTTGTACATTCTTCAATAGGCATACAAATACCAAACTGCAGGTATGCTTATCATGATGATGATGATGATATTTCTCTTTCTTCCCTCCCTCTCTCTTTCCCTTTTGCTTTCAGCTTTCATTCATGATCAAGATGTTCCTTCCAAAATTGTATTTAATTTTATATTGTACTTCTGATTCTTTCATCTTCGTTATGAATGACACATGGAAACATGAGCACGGTGCTTTATTTTTTTGCTCAGTGAATTCTCAAAAACTCAATGGCTGTCAGTTCTGCATTATATTTGGTATTGCAATAGCAAATCTTCTCATCACCTGTGCAGTAACTCTGGATGATTAGTTGTACAACACCATTAATTTCTTTCTGATGAATGTGGCTATGCGTGACCTAACCTTTGTTTCAAGCATTTCTCAAAGCTGTAGCAAATCTTTTTCTTATTTTGGTTTTGTTGCTCAACTTATTTTTAAGTTTATTTTTAAATTTCCATTACAGCTCCTTCCTACTCTTTTGCCAGATGTCAGGGCAATGAACCAGGCAATGATTTCTTTTTGGTTCCATAGACAATATGTGCACAGTGAATAAAGAAATGTTTAGCTCTATTATTAATCCAAGCAAACTTTATTTAAAATCATAAGATAAAAGGCATAAACATCAAGAAAATCAATAGTCAAATCACTTATAAGCTGTTAAGAGCTCTTTAATAAAAATACCAGAGATACCCCAAGGATGGCTAATTGGCATTATCCAAGAGTAGGTTCTATGAAGAGGCTCCCAGCTTAATGGCCAGTACTAGGGTTTTAATTGAAACCTGGCACCATGGCTACATGTTTCTCCTTCTGTGGTCATGAGACTACAAGACTACAAGACTTACTTTGACTAGATGGCACATGACTGCGATGAGAATTGATATATTCACAGATAGGGTTACAGCTATGGGCGAAAGAGGGAGAGAGAAAGGAGAGAGAGAAAAGAGAGAGAGAAAAGAAAGAGAGAGAAAAGGGAGAGAGAGTTGTCCTCTAGTTATGGGATAACTCCGACTGAGTTCTAAACTTTAGACTTTTTTAAAAAATATGAAGCAGAAATCAAAATATATACAACATAAGAATCAAAGCATCCAACAATATGTAATCCAACAAATTGGATTGAAAAAAGCATTGTATTCACTGTATTACAGTTCAGTCTTTGTACACTGTTTGCACATCAATCTATTGTCTGAGGCTTGCACAGAGTTTCTAGAGACTTTCATGAAAGAAAATTTCCATCTGGAAAATAACTCTAGTGGCTTTTATATATCACATCTTGCCAGGCTTTTAAAATAATGGTTTATAATGTAAGCTATCACTTGTGGGGAAAGGAAAATATACTGGGGAAAATTACATTGTGGGTATGATAATATCACCTTGGGATGAAATGCTACTGTTATTATGCTACTGTTACATCCAAGATGGCACCACTGAAGGCTCTTGAATAGACTAAGGAATAGGGGGAAAACCCTTCTCCCTTCAATCTTTTTGACTAATTTAGGCTCAGATGGATGAAATACACCATTTAAATAGATGCAATTCTGATTTTTACAACTCAGCAGCTCTCTGCTTCACTGAAACCTGGCTAAAGAGAAATTGATGACAATAGCATGAATACCCCAGGTTTTCAGATAATAAGGGCAGACAGGATTGCAGAATCATCAGGTAAAAAAGAAGGAAGGAGGCATATGTTTATAAAGCAACAACATCTGGTCTCAGGATATAATTATAATATATAAATTCTGTGATGAAAATTAGAGTCTTTACTTATTAACTGTAAACCATTTTATTCTCCACAAGAGTTCTCATTTCTTCTAATAGCTGTGTATGTTCCCCCATAAGCTTGTGTAAACAAGTTATTATGAACTCTAGATGACCAGATTATGGAGACTGAAGACAAATACCCAATTTCCCTTCCCATCATTTTAGGAGATTTTAATAAAACAAACTTAAGGAAAGAGCTTCCAAAATATTTTTAGCATGTCAATTGTCCCACCAAAGGAAAGAATAATTCTCACAATTGCTACATAACACTAAAAAAAATGCTTATTGGATTTACCATAAGCAGCTGTGGAACACTGATCACTGCATGATTCACCTTGTACCTGTTTACATACAAAAACTTAAAACCATGACCAAAAATTAAATCAGTGAGGACTTGGACTGTGGAGGCAAAGCTAATGCTTTAGGCTTGCCTTGATTGCACTGATTGGAATGTTTTCAAAGATACCTCTGCAGACCTAGATGAACTCACAAATACTGTAACATCATATGTCAGCTTCTGCGAAGACTTATGTGTACCAACAAGGAACCTGAAAATATATAGTAACAATAAACCTTGGTTCATAGCTAAACTTAAGAAGCTATGTCATCCCAAAGAGGAAGCTTACAGAAAAGATATAATACTGTACAATCAGGCCAGAAATGTATTAACAAGGGAGATCAGAGCAGCAAAAGAAGCTATTCTGAAAAGTTAAGGAATCAGTTCTCAAAAAATGAACCAGCAAACATGTGGAATGCTCTTAAAAATATCACTGGCTATGGCAAACCTCCTTCCCAGGCAGAAGGAAATCAACAACTGGCAGATGACCTGAATGTGTTTTATTGCAGGTTTGAAAGGAAACTACAGCCAGCTATCTCCACAACCCCCATCTCATACATACCAACAACAGCCAAAACTCCCACAATTGACCCCAACTCACAACCCCTGGTGATCACAGAAAAAGAAGTGCAAGATCAGTTTCAAAGACAAAAGCCAGGAAAAGCACCAAGATAACTCCTTCTTGCTTACAAGTCTGTGCTAACTAATTGGCCCCCATCTTCATCTGAATCTTCAATAAATCACTAGAGATGTGCTATGTTCCTTTTTGCTTCAAACACTCTATTATCATCTCAGTGCTAAAGAAGCCATGTATCAGGGAATTGAATGACTACAGAGCAGTTGCTCTAACATCTGTACTTATAAAACCTTTGAAATGCTAGTGCTATCCCACCTGAAAACCATCATGGATCTGCTGTTAGACCCCATGTAATTTGCATACTGAGCAAATACATTGACAGATAATGCTGTGAATATGGCTCTGCACTACATCCCACAACACTTGAATCTCCAAAGACCTACGCAAAGGTCCTCTTTGTAGGCTTCCGTTCAGCATTCAATACCATCATTCCAGACATTCTTCTAATTAAATTAAACAAGCTAGCAGTACCTGAACACAACTGTAACTGGATCATAAGCTTCCTAACAGACAGGAAGCAACAGGTGAAGTTAGGCAGAATCACATCAGATACTTGTACAATTAACACAGGTTCCCCCCGTGTTCTCTCCACTTCTCCCTATGCACCAATGACCAGGGGTCGGATTCTACCAGTTCTATAGAACCCCTTGTTAACTTTCTAAGTAGTTCAGAGAACCAGTAGTTAGAAGCAATTTCCATTTGTTTTTTACACCCTTATTACATTCTTGGCAGACAGCCTAGACTTCCTGTCTCTGGAGCTTCTTGAGGCTTTCTTAAAGGGGAAGGGTTGTTTTAAGGTTTTTACATGCTGCTGGGAGGAAATACTTCCCTAGACAATCAGCACTTTGAAGAAATAATTGAATAATGAAGCAAAGCTTTTAATGACAGGGAACCAAGATGAGTGACATTCAGCAATGCTTCTTGGCTAGCTAGAAAGATTAACATTCAAACATGAATTTACATATTCTTTCTCAGTTTTGGTCTAAAACTGTTTTTTGGTGAAGGTTAATTCTGTGCTTGGGGAAGTTTAATCCTATGTTTATTGATGGGATAATTTTCCCTATTCAGCTTCAACATGCAACAATTACTGTTGTGATTTAATTATTTGTATTTTGTTTCAATTTTTTTCTTGCCTCGTGGTTTCTTTTTCTATTTGAGGAAGGGGGTCTTCCTTCACTGCTTTAATACTCTCTGGCACTGTTCTTTTGGGGTTTACTTCTAAGAGGCAGGATGCAAGCTTGGCACTGATTTTTTTACTGCCTTTCTGGAGGGCATGTGACCTTTCCTTAAATCTGGGTGATTTCCTTAGGATATCTTGTGAGGTGAGTGAGACCAGCTGGTATTTTTAAGTGTTCAAATGGATCTAAGGATTGCTTCTCCAGGGTGCGCTCTTTCTGGAGAGCTTAAATGACCTCTCTGCTAAAGGGTTTCACTTTATGAGCAAGAGTTGGCTGCTTGATAGTTATCACTGCATTGTAAATATTTTCATTCCTCAAGGTGCTCTGGCATCCTCCCTGATTTGTAACTCTAGCTTGCAAGTATTTTTAATCTAATGATAGGTATTTAGGGCAGCTTTTTGCAAGCAAAGAAGCTTTTTGTATTTTTGTATAGGCAATCCTTGACTTACAACAGTTCATTTAGTGACTATTCAAAGTAACAATGGCACTGAAAAAAGTGACATGACCATTTTTCACACTTATGACCATTGCAGCATCCCCACTATCATGAGAGGTCAGGTGAGGAGAAGCATCCCTTGACATGAGTGATGTTGAGTTGGCCACACCCAGCCCTCTGCAGCCCTCCCCGTAGCTCCTCGTAGCTGCCCGGGCCTGATCCATCTATCAAACTAGTGAAGTTTGGAGATGATACAACAGTGATTGGTCTCATTTGAGACAACCATGAATCCACATACAGAAGCTGAACAACTAGCCTCATGGTGCAACCAGAACAATCTGGAACTGAACACACTCAACACCATAGAAATGGTGGTAGACTTTATGAGAAACTCTTCCATACTACCACCTCTTACAATACTAGACAACACTATATCAACAGCAGAGATCTTCAAATTTCTAGGTTTTATTATATCACATGACTTAAAATGGACACCTAACATCAAAAATGTCATTAAAAAGCACAACAAAAAAATGTTCTTTCTGCGCCAACTCAGAAAGTTCAAACTGCCCAAGGAGCTGTTGATACAATATTACAGAGAATTACTGAATCTGTCATCTGCACCTCTATAACTGTCTGGTTTGGTTCTGCAACCTAACAAGACAGACACAGACTTCAGAGGATAATTAGGATTGCAGAGAAAACAATTATGACCAACCTGCCTTCCATTGAGGACCTGTATACTGCACAAGTCAAAAAGAGGGCTATGAGAATATTTATAGATCCCCCCACATCCTGGACATAAACTGTTTAAACTTTTACCCTCAAAACGACACGATAGAGGACTTCACACCTAAACAACTAGACACAATGACATTTTTTTCCCAAATGACATCTCTCTGCTAAACAAATAATTCTCTCAAAACTGTCCAACTATTTATTAAGTCTGTATTACTATTACTATAAATGCTCTCATCGTTCCTGTCACCCATCCCCTCCCACTTGTATCCTTACAATTTATATTGACTTTATCTAGTATATTTGATTGTTTATTTGTACCCTATGACTATCATTAAGTGTTGTACCTATGATTTTTGATGAATGTATCTTTTCCTTTTATATATACTGAGAGCATATGCACCAAGACAAATTACTTGCGTGTCTAATCACACTTAGCCAATAAACAATTCATCCATTCCTTACAACCCAGGCTGTAACATAGAATTTTGTTCTGAATTTGAGGAGATGCCAGTTTTTCAAGATAGACCAATCAGGAAAACAACTCCACTCCAGTTTCCTTAACTGAAATTATATATTTAAAATCTTGAAAGCCATGCCATATTTAAGCATGTTTTATAAAATAAGAACAAGATATAGGTTTGATCCGAAATACCAACAAAGAAGAAATGTGATTGAACAGAGCCACTAAGAACTGGGGAGCTGAAATTCCCTTGAGATGATCAACAGTTCTAGGAAACCAAATCCACCTATTCAATGAAAGGAGACTTGCAGTGTCATGAAAGGCTATCTTCTAACCCTTTCACATATCAAATAGAGATTTTAGTATATATGTAATAGGAGTAGTACTTGCATCATAATACTGCTGTATTATGCTGTCAGTGTGTTTACTCTTCCCTATAGACTGCTGTTTTTATTTCTACCTGCTTACTTCTCAGGAACAATAACCAGATCCAAATATGAAGAGATCAATTAACTGTGTTATTAGTCAAGCTTATACAAAAAAACCTTCTCAGATTGTTGGTTGACAGCTGGGTGAGACTAGATAAGGTCCAACAACAGCTTGGGAGAAATGTTAAACTTTGTCCTCCTATGCCAACATAGGGATTCCAGACTAATTTTCCCCACTTGACTCCTCCTCTTGTTTCAGTCAATCTCTCTCCTACATTAGCAGAATGTATGTATCTTGTATTTCCCAATATATTCCATCCCCTTCCAATAGGATGTTAGTTTTTTTTTTCATTTTATAGTTATTTTTCCATTTACCTCAATCAAAGCTGTGGAATTATCAGAAACAAAAAGGGTTAGCCATTTTACAATGTGCCTCTAGGAATCTTCTTATGCTTGTATCTTACTCTGTATGTTCCTTAAAACTTTTAGGATTATTTTGTAATCCTTGCAAATTCTTACTTAAGTAAAAGATGCTGAAATATGAAAAATGCTGAAATTTGTTTCTTAATGTTTTGCCATAAGGGGTTCTTTTGGGGAAGAAGTATAGGTTTCAGGGAAAAATACTACTACTGTCTTGCAGGAACAGTTTATAGCAGGAAATAGATTGTTTCCCAATAACATTGAGAATATGTACACCTTTCCCAAAACATCTATCTATATAACTCTCTATATCATATTTATTGTGTTTCTTCTTCTGTGAGTTTTCTTACTGATTTTTATGGTCCTACTGTATTACTTACTCTATTACAGGTGTTTTATATATCTCTGTGAGCCTTGTTTACTCAATCAATAAAGTGCATCCTAGAAAGGGATGTGGTTTGGAATATAATAGTGAACTACAATCTTGCTTATTTGCCCTCCCACCAGAAATGTCACTACTTTCTATGCTTATTGGCATTACACTAGATTTCAATGGGTTCTTGAACTTCTTTTTGTCTTATTCTATTTTCAAGTTAGAGGAAGTGTTGAAGTTTTCAATCCTGGGTTAATGATCTGGGCTTTGTCCAGCCATAATGAGCAGAATAGAGAGTAGGATTTTTAAAAGCTAGAAGTTAAATAGAATCCCAAGTAATATCAGAATAACAGAGTTGGAAGAGACTTTGGATGTTTTCTAGCCAACCCCCTACTCAAGTAGGAGACCCTATACCATTTTTAACAAATGGTTGCCCAATTCCTTCTTAAAAGCCTGCAATGTTGGAGTATCCAGAAATTCTGGAGGTAAGTTGTCTACCTGATTGATTGTTCTTATTGTCAGGAGGTTTTTCTTTAGTTCTAGATTGCTTCTCTCATTGCTGAGTTTCCATCCATTGCTTCTTGACTTGCTTTCTGGTGCTTTGGAAAATAGGTTGACCCCCTCTTCTTTGTGACAGTCCCTTAAATACTGGAACACTACTATTGGGTCACCCCTAGTTCTTCCTTTCACTAGACTACACATACACAATTTATATAAACATTCTTCATATGTTAGCCTTCAGCCCCTAATCATCTTACTAAAATCTTATGGTATCTGGAGTGCCGGTTTGTCAGGCTTCAGAGGCGGCAGGAATTCATGTTTGTGCGTGATCCCTGCCAGGCTCGCTGCTGGAGTGCCTCCGATCCAATTGGATCTGGAGGCTATAGTTATCCTGTAGGGATAACTGAAGACAGGGGAGATCCGGACAGGGGTCTCGGGACATCGCAATCCCTTCCCTCAGCCGGCTAAACTCCCTTTTCCAAAGGCGGTGGAGCGGCGGTCAGCAATGGCCGCCACAAAGAACCTCTCAGCTGGACAAGTTTTGTGCAGGAGGAAGTGAAGAAAGTGAAAGCTTTTGGCTGAACCGGGATGACAATCAGCATCTGAATACCCTGGAACTTTGGCTTCTTAAGTGATACATTGTTGCCAAAAGGATTGCAAAGCTGCGGTTGAAAGTGAAAGGGAATTTTTTTTCTCTCCTCACTTTCCTTCCCTATGGAGATAGCAGATGGAAATCGGAAATACCCGCTTTGGCAGCAGAAAGTAACTAACTTTGAAAATTAAAGCCAAGGGGACATTAGATTTCTAAACACTGACATTTAAAAATTAAAATCTTTTTGCTATAAGTGGGAAGGAAGAGAGGTAAATGATTTATACCAAGATTTCTTGAAGGAGACTGCTTGGAGTTTATAAGATCAGAGATTAAACTGCAATAAAACTTCAAAAAATTAATTTGGAACTATGTAATTGAATTCTACCCCAGGAAGAGAAAGTATTAAAAGAAGAAAGTGCTAAATGAAACAGTTTGTGCTGATTTGGATTGCTTGATGACTTTGGAATTTTTGCAAACTATTTTTTGAAGGTTTAAAAACATTTGGATTGTTTAAAAAAATAAAACAATGGCATTATCTGTGGAAGAACTGAAAATTGAATTTAAAAAGCTAAAAGAAGAGGAACAAGAAGTCAAGGACTCTTTTGGATCTGTTTTCCACTTTTTAGAAATGGCAATTTCTACCTATCAGGAAATACAGCAATCAGAAACTTGGGAGGAAGAAGGAGAAGCCATCTTTAATGGACAAACTATTTTAGTTGATGAAGAAAAGGGAAAAGGCAGAAAGAAAATGGAGAATTCAAGATTTAAAAAAACAACCAAGAAAGGGAAAAATAAGGTGAAAAATCGATATAATGTCAGAAAGCAACAGAAAAGAGAAATACAATAGAGAGGGGAGACTAAAAGGGTGGTGGGGATGGGGGGTAAAAAGATTAGATTTGACAAGAAAGGAAGGGAAAAAGGAAAAAGAAGTTATAAAGGCTTAAAACAAGATGCTAAAAAGCAGGTATTTTCAGAGATAAAGGGTAAAATATGATTTAAAGAGATTCTGCAAAAGTACACAAGATTGTATTGTAGTATTTGTATTTGAAATAGAGTTAGAAAACTGGAATATTATATGTGTTAACAGAATATTGTAGGGAATGTGTAAAATATCTAAGATTTGATAATACCTAATATCGGTGTGTAAAATATCTAAGATCTAATAATAGAGTCCAACTAATTAATTTGTTGTGGAACATTGTTTTTTTTTACTATATTATAAACTTATTATGTTTTTTTCTTATTTTAAAATGTTATTTAGAATGTACTATGCAGAATCAGAATGGAAACTATGTAGTATTTTAAGTGTTAAATTGGGGGAAGATAGAAAGGCGTCATACTTCAGCCACTGATTACAGGAAAAAAATTGTATTAAAGAGAAAAGATAGACAATTGAAAAAGAATGGACAAAAGATACAAGTATAATGGTTTAAATTGAGATGAAGTAAATAATAATAAAATTAAGAGAGTGAAAAGAGGGGAGAAGACATATAGAAAGTATAGAATGTTAAATAAGATTGAAATTGTATATAAGGTGAGCATGAATTTGATTTATGTCTGTACAAAAAGATGTAACCCGGGGTTAAGCCGCTTTCTAAAAAGAAGTTTTATGTTTTCATGTTATGTGTTTTGTTTGTTTATGTTTGCTTATTGAGAATTAAGATTGTTGGATGAGAACATATGAAAGTGTAAATAAGATAGATGAAAGTATAAGTTTAATGAATAAAATTGAATAGAAGTAAAGGGAGAAATAGTGAGAAATTGGAAAAAGAGTAATAAGATATGAAGTTGAATATATAAGATACATATTAAATTGTGTTTGTATGGAAATGGGATAATTTGGAACTATGCTGTACTTAAATAAGATGTTTCATTTGCTTTCTTAAAAGATGTTCTATGTTCTTACATTTTATGTTTTGTTGGTTTGTGTATTGTTTTTGAAAATTAATAAAATTTGTTAAAAAAAAATATCTTACGGTATCTCTGGACACCTGCATAACTGGAAAGAAGCATTCCTGTCAAACAGACACAAAAAAGTCAAAATTGGGAGCGCCCTATCAAATTCTGTGCCTGTCAATAGTGGTGTCCCCCAAGGCAGCATTCTAGGACCAACTCTTTCCTTACTCTATATAAATGACCTTTGTGATCATATCAAGAGCAACTGCATTCTCTTCGCTAATGATGTAAAGCTATTCAACACCATAGACAAAAAGACCTTGACCATATCATTCAAAAAGACCTTGACTATGTATCAGAATGGTCAAACAAATAGCAACTTCAAATCTCAACAAATAAATGCTCTGTCCTGCATATTGGCAAAAAATATCAGAAAATAAAATATAGGCTGAATAGTCAAGACCTTGCTGATGATCCAAACTCTGTCAAGGACCTTGGAGTACTCATCTCTAATGATCTAAGTGCTCGAGCCCATTGTAATTACATAGCCAAAAAGGTATTAAGAGTTGTTAACCTAATCTTACGTATCTTTTTCTCTGGTAATATTACACTAATAACTAGAGTATACACCTCATCAGTCTGGAACCCACATTATGTATCTGATATTAGTACAGTTGAGAAAGTCCAGAAATATTTCACAAGAAGAGTTCTCCACTCCTCTACTTGTTGCAGAATATCTTATTGCCACCAGACTTGAAATTCTAGACCTAGAAAACCTTGAACTATGCCACCTTCGGTCCGATCTAAGTATAGTATATAAAATTATACATTGCAATGTCCTACCTGTTAATGAATACTTCAGCTTTAACTATAACAACACAAGAGCACACAATAGATACAAACTCAAGGTTAACCACACCAAACTTGATTGCAGGAAATACGACTTCAGCAATGGAGTGGTCAAATAAATCAGAAAATAAATAAATAAATAAAATAAATAAATCAGAAAATAAAATACAAGCTGAATAGTCAAGACCTTGTTGATGATCCAAACTCTTTCAAGGATCTTGGAATACTCATCTCTAATGATCTAAGTGCTAGAGCCAACTGTAACTACATTGCTAAAAAGGCCTTAAGAGTTGTTAACCTAATCTTACATAGCTTTTTCTCTGGCAATGTTACACTAATAACTAAAGCATACAAAACACTTGCTAGACAAATACTCAAATACAGCTCATCAGTTTGGAACCCACATTATGTATCTGATATTAGCACAGTTGAGAAAGTCCAGAAATATTTCACAAGAAGTGTTCTACACTCCTCTACTCATTGCAGAATACCTTATGCCACCAGACTCGAAATTCTACACCTAGAAAACCTAGAACTATGCGCCTTCGGTCCGATCTAAGTATAGTATATAAAATCATACATTGCGATGTCCTACCTGTCAATGAATACTTCAGCTTCAACCATAACAACACAGTTCTGGGTTAAGCCCTTCTCATCGATGGACCAGGGGCTGTGACTGTCGGCAGCTTCGGTTCATGCTCTCTTGTTGGAGAACCTCAATCACTGTGATTAGGGACTGAAGCTGCCTTGGAGGGGCAGTGGAGTAAGGGGAAGCTGCCAACCAGGTTGAGGGGAGCCACATTCCCCCTCCCTGGGCTAGGCAATTTTTCCCCCTGAAGATGCCCGAGTGGTGGTCTAAAATGGCCACCCTGAAGAGGAGGACTTAGCTGGACTAAGATTTCTGCAGGAGAGAAGAAAGAGGTGGACAACATAAGAACTAGGCAACTTGGCGCAAGAATTAATTAAAAGGTACCCCAGGACGGTATTTTAAGAATTTTTATGAAAGAATAAGAAAGCGGCAGATTTTTAAAGCGAAAGGGAAAAAAGTGAAAATATTTTTGACAGCTGAGCAGGGCTTCAAACCAGGACTGGAAGAAGCCGGAATAAGATATCCAAACAAACTGAATTAAAATACATTGCTAACAAACAGGCACAATTTAAAGCAAGAAGAGGGAAATATTTAAATTGAAAATTTTATTGGTTTGGAATACCGGGGTTTGGAAAGCCGCGAACAAATAAAACGGAGGGAAAAGGTGAGGACATTATATAACGGAGAGTGCCACCTGATGGACAAAACTTTAAGCTGAAAAACGGAAAGTTCCTATTTCTCTATGAATCGAATCTGATACAATGAAAAGGAAATATTGAAACAATATAACAAGTACTCTAAAAAGTGAAAATTGAATTAGAACAAAAGAAAAAATATGGATTGTTGGACTGATTGGTGATATGCTATAAACTCAGTTCGGGAATAGTTGTTAATCCAGAAAGTTTGAAGAAGAAAAAAGAAAAAGATTGATGATTGGTTGATTTTAATGACTATAAGATATAAGAGTGTGTAACAATGATATCTCTGCGGATCTAAAAATGGAACTTAAAAATTTGAAAGTACTACTACATGCAAGAGGTGAATTACTTGCCTCAGAGTTAAAAGATATGGAAATGGTGATTGAAGAATATGAAGAAGAAACCTCAGAGAAGGAGGAGTTAGTTCAAGAAGAAGCCATCTTAAATAGACAATCAACACAAAGAACACCACAAAGAAGAGGAAAAAGAAGGTGGGTTAAAAATGGGAGATTTTAAAAAGTAACTAAAATCGGGAATATTTATAAAAATCAGAAAGACAGAAACAGCAGAAAAGTAAAAGGGGGAAGGAAAGAGAGAGGGATTTAAATCAGAGGGAGAAAAGATTTGGAAAAAAATAGAGGGAAGAGAGGTAACGAGGTAATGAGGAACAGGAAACTGGAACAGGAAAAAAAGAAATATGGAAATTGTAAAATAAAGGAAAAATTTTCTTTACCTAGAATACATCGGGACAATGGTTAATGAATTAAGAGGGGATTCCGCATTGATATGAGAGGTAATAATAATGTACTTTGCAATTACAAATTATAGAATATAGTTTATTGAGAGGAGGGAGGGGCACTGATATCTATTTAGAAGATGAATGCATTTTCTTATTTTTATTGTTACAAGAAAGGCTAATGTTTCTTATATATATTGAAATGATTGAAATGAATTGTGAGGAGGTTTAAAAATGAGATTAATATCAGTGACCGAGCAACATGGATTAATTCTTTCTTTCTTTTTTTATTCTTTCTTTTTTAAATTTTTTTTGATGCCATAAATACAATTTTATGGAAGTAAAGGGAGAAAATACATTGCAGAATCTGACTGAAAAGTACAATGTAAAGTAGTTTATTTTTCTAGGGATTATTACTATAACTAAGTAAAATAGGTGTTTTATTGGGAATTACAGATGAGGCAATTAAGGCATACTTAAACCACTAAGGTGACACCCCAAACTAGTAAAAGGGGAGGGGAAATTTATGTTTTGTTTTATGTGAAAAACTTGTATTAATCTAGACTTTATGAAAAGAATATGTGATGGAATTGCAAATTTGACCAGATAAAAAAGAATTAAAAGGGAATAAGTATGAAGATATGGAAACTATTAGTGATTTAAATGAGAAAAGAGTACTTTGGAAAAGGCAACATTTAAAAGAAACGTTAAGGCTTAAGAAATACATTTGAAATAAATTGAAATGAATTGAGATGTTTAGAATGAGAGTAATATTAATGAATAGCATTAACTTGCCTGTTCCTTTTCTTATATAAAAGTTGAGAGGTAAAATGAGAAAAGAGTACTTTGGAAAAGGCGATGCTTAAAAGAAATGTTAATGTTTAAGAAATATATTTGAAATAAATTGAAATGAATTGAGAAGATGCTTAGAATGAAAACAATATCATTAAACAGAATTAATGTGTTTGTTTCTTTTCTTATGTAAAAGTTGAAATGGAGAAGTAATAATAGAATTAAGTTAAAAATGGACAAGACAGAATGTTGAATGTAAAAATGAATATATAATTACTGTCATATTTGCATGTAAAAGTGGTGACTTGGAATTATGTTGTACACTGAAAAGTGCCTTTTTATGTTGTTTTGGAAAAATTGAATAAAACTTGTTTAAAGAATCATAACAACACAAGAGCAAACGATAGATACAAACTCAAGGTTAACCGCACCAAACTTGATTGCAGGAAATACGACTTCAGCAACGGAGTGGTCAATGTCTGGAATACTCTACTTGACTCTGTGGTTTCTTCCCCAAACCCCCAAAACTTTAACCTTAGACTGTCTACTATTGACCTCACCCCTTTCTTAAGAGGTCTGTAGGGGGCATGCATAAGTGCACCAATGTGCCTACCATCCCTGTCCTATTGTTTCTTTTATTTTTTTAATTTTTCTTATATGTATCCATATATTCATAACTATGCTTTTACTTATACCTATTATCTTGTAAGCAATTGACATAAATAAATAAATAAAAATAAATAAAATCTTTGTCACTCTTCTCCGACCTCTTTCCAATGTCTCAACTTCTTTTTAATTGTGGTGACCAAAATTGGATGAAGTATTCAAGTGTGGTCGTATCAAGTCATTATAAAGTGGTATTATCACTTCTTGTATCCCTAAAAAAAGGTTCAGGGAGGACTTCTGATTTGAGTTTCAGCTCTCACAATTTGAATATCTGGTATGAAAGCAGCCCCAATTCTGTGAATATCATTCTGAGATATTATCATAGGTAGTCCTTTGGTCCTCACTTGCAAAATGTGAACACATGATCTTGGGAAACTACAACTTTTTATAAATATGAACCAGTAGCTAAGTATCTGAATTTTGGTCATGAGACCATGGGCATACTGCAATTGTCAGAAGTGTGAAAAATGGTCATAAGTCACTATTTTCAGTACTGTTGTAAATTTGAATAGTCACTAAATGAACTGTTGTAAGTCAAAGACGATCTGTTTTCTATCTGATAATTGATACTGGAGCATTTGGAAGTATCTATAGAGTTGTAAATGATCAATTACGTTAATAAGGACATAGAAATTAGTTTCATTTCGGATTGCTAATTATGTTAACAGGCTTTCAAAAGTCATTTTATTTTGGTTTGCTAATTATGCTAAGAAGCACACAGAAGTCTGTTTTATTTTGCTGTACAAGTGTCTTGAGAGAACAAAACTGATATTAATAAATGTTGTGACTGGGAGGTTTGAGCCTGCTGTGCGTTTTGAGTCTGATGTGTCAGAAGACACAGGTTCAAGTGATGAGGAGGGTTTGGCATTGGAATTTGAACCTGCTTAAATGAGAGATGCAGACGTGAGCCAGGAGGATGAGGAAGTGTTAGAATCACCTTCCTCTCCAGAACCTTCCACATCAATTATGTCTCAGGTGTCAGCAGCTGATCCACAGAATGTGCCAGAGTCCTTGAGTGATGATCAAACTGACGAATGTTGGGTTGATGCAAGGACTAGACGTAGGCTGAGACGTCAAACACAATTTGAAAGGAAACGTCAAATCAGAGACTAATTAGAGAGTCCCTTCAAGGAATATAAGGAGGCATATTAGCTAGAGATCCTTGTTCGGGTCAAACTTCGTTAATTACGTTTGCAGTCTGGGAGGAGCCTTCTGTTTGCCTTTCGGCTCTGATTTATTGTGTGGCTCCTTATCTGGGTTTGAAGACAGCTTCTGGGAAAGCTGCCAACGACAACTACAGAGTAAAGTTAACTCTGTTGTTCCTGATATTGTCTGTTCGTGTTTATTCCTTTGGGACATTTGGACTCTCACCTTGTGGCTACAGGTGAGATAGAACATTTTTGACCTGAACCTTCATCCCATCTTCTAACCAAGATGGACCAAACACAGTTAGAGCAGCAACAGCTACAGATTAACCAGCTTCTGCAGGATAACCAGGTATTGCAGAAACAAGTCATCCAGCTGGTTAATTACCTTACGCTGATGCAAGCTCCTGTTAATTCTTCTGCCCCTCCCTGTAGGAAATGCCTGGTAGCTGTGCCAGATAAATTCTCTGGACAGCCTGAAATGTTCCTGGCTTTTATGGGGCAGTGTCAACTGTTTATGTCTTTACGGCCAGAAGATTTCCCTGATGACTGGGCTTGGGTGGGATTTGTTATCAGTCTCTTGTCGGGTTCGGCTGTAAGATGGGCCACTCCTCTGTTGTTGCAAAATAGTCCTTTATTGAATGACTATCAGGGCTTTTGGCACCATTTACATTCTATGTATGAGGATCCCATAAAAACTCAAACCGTAGCCGGATGTTTAAAGGACATTCGTCAGGGGAAATGCCCTTTGCAAGAGTTTATTGCAGAGTTTTGTCTACTCTGCATGGATTCTGCTTGGAATGAGGCAGTCCACATGGATGCTTTTCAGGAGGGTTTGGCAGAAGTAATTCAAGATGAGTTGGTGCATGTGGATCCGGCTCTAACCCTGGATGAGCTAGTGGTGCAATGTTTGCGCATTGACGCCAGGCTTCAATGGTGCAAGACCAGACACCCAGTTCCGGAGCTGCCCTCCCACTCACAACTGCAGCCTCCCATACAACCAGCGCCCCTGGTATCCCATAGTGCCGTGACCAGGACTGAGGAACCGATGGAGTTGGGTACGTTCCGCCCTCAGTTGACGGCACAAGAATGCATGCAGAGATTTCAGGGAGGCTTGTGCCTGTATTGTGGGGGGTCGGGAGATTTTGCCAGTTCCTGTCCTGGTAAACGATGGGGGGCACAAAAAGCCAGTGCCCGAATCTCATCCTGTACCATCGGGAAATGGGGCAGGCCCGGCCTCGGGGAAACCCTAGGTCGGGCACATACCACACAACTGCCTGAAGTAGCGGAGGTGAACTCTGGTCCTCCCTGACATTTGCTTTTGGACACGCAGTTTTTCTTACAGTCCTGGTTGGAGGGAAATCCTGCGGTTGCGTTGGTGGACTTGGGGGCTACTACCAATTTCATGGCCTGGGCTTTTGCAAAACATTATGAAATTCCCTTGGTTGCTGTGGAGCCTCCCATTAAGGTGGAAACCATTGATGGGCAGGAACTGTGGTCTGGGCCTATTCATTTTGCTACTCAGCCAGTATGCCTGGTCATTGGAGACCATGAGGAGGCGATTAGTTTTTATATCACCTCAGACCTCCATCTCCCCTTGGTTCTTGGAATGGCTTGGCTACGGTTGCACGATCCTCAGGTAGCATGGGCATAGAACACCATTTTGTTCCCGAGTCTCTGGTATGTGGACCATCTAAAACACATCTGTGCTGGTCAAGACATCGTTGTTCCTGCCGACTCCATACCTCCTGAACTATCTGACTTCTTAGATGTTTTTAGCGAGAAGGAGGTGGATCGGTTACCTCCACATCAACCTTATGACTGTCCTGTGGACCTCCTGCCCAAGGCTCTGCTACCCAAAGGTCATTTGTATTCAATGTCTAAGCCCAAATTGGCCACTCTTCAAGATTTTCTGGACAAGAACTTGGCCCGGGGGTTTATCAGACCATCGTCATCTCCTCTTTCTGCTCCTGTCCTTTTTGTGAAAAAGAAGATGGGGGATTTGTGCTTATGTTGTGACTACCGCAGGTAAAACACCATTACGGTGAAAAATAGTTATCCTTTGCCGCTCATTCCCGAGCTGATTGAACAATTACGAGAGGCCACCATCCGGAAAATGATGGTGGGACAGAGAAAATAATTGGCATCCTCACCCAATACCTCAGATGTTTTGTTAATCAATGACAAAATGACTGGGTGACCTATCTTCAGAAGGGGTTTAACATATCCTTCCTAGGATTGATGAAGAGAAGATTGACTGGCCTAAAGTCACCTATTTTGCTTTATTCCTACTACAGGAATAGATCTTACTGTCTTCTGGTTTTAACCTTGATTGATTAAACTCTACATCGAACTGCTTTTCACACATGCACTAGAGCATTCTTTCCCATATAAGTCCTTTGGCAAGATGAGAAACCTAAGAGGGCAGGATAAATAAGCTGCTACTAACTACTAATTTTTTGAGTATCACCAGAAATGAAAAGGCAAGATGTGTAATTCAAAATTGTAATTGAACATCATATAAGCTTTCAGAAACTTTGCAAATTGATACAAACTGGAAAAGATAACACCTACCCAAAAGCTTTCTCCAGATTTATATTATCTATGCCACCATCTGTCCAATAATTTTTAAAAAATTATTTTAGCTAAATGTACATAACAACTATACTTAAATGAAGATTCACCAAATATTGGCTCAGTATGAGTATATTTTGGGAAGGTGCCACATGCTTAGTGGTACCTAAGCAATATCAGTACTTTCCTTTGAGAATGAGGAGCTTTAAATTAAAAGGATGTAAAATTTTGTCCTATATTTATGCAAAGGTATTGATGGTTGATTTCTTGTTTACATGCCTTTACATGTCTTTATAAGATATGCGATGAGAAAAAACTTACCAAGAGAAGTTCACATCAGATTTACAAAAAAATCTATTAAAACACAAATATTACAAGTGGCAAGAGAGAAGACATTGAAATATAAAGGCAAGGAGATTGTGGTTTTAAAACAAATATCTAGAAGAGTGAGAGAGATGAGAAGAGAATATCGATTTCTGACTAAAATGTTATTGAAAAAGGAGGTGAATTACAGATGATTGATTCCAGAAGGACTAATGTTTACATGGCAAGAACAGAGACATAGAATTGATTCAATTGAGAGAGCAGAACTTTTCTACACAGAATTTTTTGGAAGGAGAGAGGAAGAGGCAGAAAAAGAGGTCTCACTAATTGAATTTCAAGAGGACCAAATGGGGACTGAAAAAGAGGAAGTTGCAGTAGGTGGAGAGGTGGAGGTCAAAGAACAACGTGAACCAAGATCTACGAGAGCTGCCAAACCGAATTACAAGATATAACTATGGAAGAGAAAAAACTGATTACAATGAATATAAATGGACTTAATCAGCTGTTAAAAGAAGGAAAATTTTTCACAAATTAGAGAAATTAAAATTTGATATAATTTGCTTACAAGAAGTACATATCAAAAAACAATATGAACAATTGTTGGTACAGCCAAAATTAGGGACAATATTTACTTCTTTGACACAATGTAAGAAAAGAGGAGTGGTTTTATACATTAAAGAGACTATCCCAGCAAAATTGATTTATACTGATGAAGATGGAAGAGTATTAATGGTGGAAATAATGATAATAATATGAAAATACTCCTCATTGCAATTTATGCTCCAAATGATAAACAAGAAGAATTCTACAAAAAACTACACATGAAAATAACTGGACTAGACTATGCCAATATAATTATGATGGGAGACTTTAATGGAATTGTGGACAATAAACTGGACTATATAGCAACAACAACAAAGCAAAATAGAAAGACTCTCCCTAAATCCTTTTTTAAAATGATAGATGAATTAAATTTAAAAGATATATGGAGAGAAAGAAATTCTAAAACCAAGCAATATACTTTTTATTCAAATAGACATTTATCATGGTCCAGATTAGATATGATATGGATCTCAACAAAACTAATATCTAACATTCAAGAAACAAACATTGAAACAAGTACTTGGGCAGACCATAATCCAATGACAATTAAATGGAAAGGAAAAAAAAAAAAAAGATCGAGATGGATGTTAAATAATACTATTTTAAAGGGAAAAGATTTTACACAATGGATGGAGAAAGAATTGGCCTTTTTCTTTAGAGAAAATAAAAAAGCAGATACTTCAATTCAGAATGTCTGGGACACAATGAAGGCATATTCTAGAGGCTTGATAACAGACTATATAAGAAAAAAGAATATCAGAAAAAAGCAAGCCACTAAAGTTTTAGAAGATGAGTATAAAAGACTTGAAAAAGAACTACAGAAAATGCCACAGAAAAAAGACATTAAACTAAAACTGGACATAATCAAACATAAAATGGGCCAAATAGAGAAAGAAGAATTGGCACAGAAAATTAGAAGTGCTAAACAGAACTATTTTGAAGATGCAAATAAACCAGGTAGATGGTTAGCATACAAATTGAGAAAGGAGAAAGAATCAAGGAAAATATCACAGTTAATAGATAATCAAGGCCAGGTTTGCTATGGTAATAAAGAGAAAAAGGAAATTATTCGAGACTTCTATGGGCAACTATATAAGCAAGAGAATATTGATGAGGAAAAAGTCAAACAGTATCTACAGAATGCTAATCTACCTAAGATATCTAAAGAGACTGAAAAAATGTTAGAAAGTAATGTAACAATGATGGAATTAACTGAAGCACTTAAGAAACAAAATAATGGGAAAGCACCAGATCCAGATGGGCTTCCGGCAGAATTTTATAAAACACTACAAGAATCATTGAGCATTCCACTGCTAGAAGTCATGAATGAAGCTATGTTAAAGAAGATGATACCTAAAACATGGTCAGAAGCTTATATTACACTTATTCCAAAACATTGATCCATTGCAAATTAAGAATTATAGACCTATTTCTTTACTAAATGCAGACTATAAAATCTTTGCTTCAATTTTGGCAGAAAGATTCAAGAATCTTTTTAATGCCAGTTCCATGTGAGGATGTCCAGGACTCTGGGATGGGAACCAAGAGTCTGAGACTTTAGCAAATATGAGCGGCTTTGGAGCTATGTGAAGATTTCCCACTCCCTTTATTCAGCAAGTAGCAGGGAAAATAAGTAGGTTAGCTTGAAAGGATTTGAAAGGTTAGCTTGGCTGTTCTTAATATGGAGAAATCAAATGCACCATTAAACTTATCCCAATACAATGGTGATTTGCATTGCCACTACTCTGCTTCAAAGATATAGCATATGATTATCCATGCTGTAACACAAAATATTATTCTGAATTTGATCAGTACCCCTCTTTTTTAATGTAGGACGGTTAAGAAATGAACTCCTCAGCTTTAAATGGAATTATACTTTTATAGTCATGAAAGCCTGATTTTCTCCTTTTTATACGATGAGAGACAGCTTGGAGATAGTTTGATTTTTTTTGTATGCTTTCCTCATTTCTTCAGTGAAAAGATAATTTTTGACATTGTTCCTGAGTAGTTTTTCAATTGTTTTCAGGCATCATGTTAATGCATGCTGTGCTTAAACATAATTTGTAAAATAAGAACAAGATAAAGTTTCAATCCAAAATGGCAACAAGAAGAAATGAGGCTGACCAGAACCAATAAGAACCGATGAAGCTGAAACACTATTGAGATAATCAAGACTTCTATGATATGCAGGGCCATGAAAGGCTATTTTCTACCCTTTCATATAGAAATGTAAAAATTTAGTATATATATTAACCAATTGAATGGCATCAAAATATTGAAGAACTGATTTTGTCAATATGACTACTCTTGCTATCACCCTTGCCAAATAATAAGTGTAGCCTTTCTTTCTACTATCTTAGATGAGTATAACACTTTTGTACTTTCTACAACATGCTATGCCCTCCCAATGGGATGTTTAATTTTTCCTTAATTTTTCCAACTATGACTTTGGTTCTTTCAATCCAGCCAAAGCTACTGAATTGCCAAATGCAGAAAGGGGTCATCCTATCAATCTAACCCTAGATATATTCTTACAGAGCATGCTTCTGAATATTTCATATCCTGAAATATTTCATATCCTGAAATTTATTTCTTCATATTTTGTTTAATGGAATGTGAATGGGCTTTTCTGGAAAGTTGTATAGGCCATAGAAGAAATAGATAAATTATGCAATTATGAACTCTCAACAATTTACAGTCCTAGAGTTACAAATGTAATGGAGCCTGTTGTGGCTCTGAGGCTTGAGCCTGCATTGTTGGAGGAAGGGGACTCAGACGATGGGGAAGAGGAGGAATTGGGAATTCTTTCCTCCCCAGGACCTTCCTCTTCGGCAATCCCTTTCTCCCTGGTAGTGCCTCAGGTGTTGGCAGATAACTGAGAGGGAAAGCCTGAGGCTAATCAGGAGAAGGAGGAGGGCATATCGGAGCAGCCTCTGACAGAGAATCAAGTAGACGAATGCTGGCTTGATGCTAGACAACGTCGCAGGAAAAAGTGTGAGCTGCAAGGCAGGAAGCGGGGATGAATCAGAGACTGAGCTGAGTGACTGACACACCCCACAGGGGATAAAAGTGGATGTGTTTTCTCTGAGAGCTCCACACAGGACAAAGTGTGAGTTTTTCTGTGGAGCTTTGGTGTATTCTGTTTATTGGGGGCTGTTTGTTGGGGGGGCGAGCTGTCTGCGATGACGAAGAGGTGAGCGAGGTCTGAGGACTGTCCAGGAATCATAAGTGTTGCGTATGGAATCATAGAGGCGTCGACCGGAGCACTAGTAGGTGGTTGCAGTAGGATGAAGTATGAGGAGTGTAGTCCGAGGAGGATGTTCAAAGGTGTTGATCTGGAAAGAGGCATTGCTGGGGATGTGGAGCCATGGCTTAGGAAGTGTTGACCATCTTAGATAAGGGGGAAAAATGTCCCAGGATGCGGTGCAGGTCAGCAGGAGGGGAGTATCTGGTGTAAAGTACGTTACTCGAGACAGAACGGACACCTTGGATGCGTGCACAGCAAGAAGGAGGAGCAGGAGGGTCAGCAAGGCAACAGAACAGATCATGTTGATATATCTGCAGGTGTTGATTTTTCTACCTTGGGGTGGTATGGTCTGACGTGCCATCCAGGAAGCCACAGGACACGATCTGGAAGCTGGATAGCTGTGTAGCCATGACCCCAGGTGAGGAGATCAGCAGGACCCTTCCAAGTAGGGTCTGGCAGTTGGCGGTAGTATACCTGTGGTTTGGGAGAGTCAGGGTGATGGGGGAAGGAAAAGTGTTGTTCCGCTGCCATCGTAGCAGGGGTGCCAGAGAGATTGAGGAAATTAATTGTATAAAGACAGAGATTAAGGAGGTTTTGCATCGCCGGGAGGCCAAGGGATTTTTCCCCTTTGGTCAGATGTTGTTCTAGCACTGTTTTTAATGTTAAATTGGCTCTCTCCACCAGGGCTTGTCCCTGACTATCATAAGGGATCCCAAATTTGTGGGTGATTTGCCACTTAGTGCAAAACTCTGACATAGCTGTACTAGTGTATGCAGGACCATTGTCTGTTTTTATTTCATTTGGGCATCCCAACGATGCAAAGGTGCGAATGCAGTGGTTAATGACATGTTTAGAGGCTTCTCCTCTCTGCGGGGTCGCCATTATAAATCCTGAATAAATATCTATTGTAACATGTAGATACTTCCAGGGGGCAAACGGAGGAAACTGAGTAACGTCCATTTGCCATATTACACAGGCTTTCAACCCATGGGGATTTACCCCCAAGGGAATAGCATGGGCTTGCTGACTGCAGGTGGGGCAATGCTGTCTAATGGCTGAGGCTTCTGCCATAGTAAGGTTAAAATGTTTCATGAGGGCTTTAATATTTTGATGAAAGTAAGAGTGACTTTCCCAAGGAGTTAATGTGTGTGTGGTCATAATACCTGCAGCTGCTTGATCAGCCACGTCATTACCTTCCTGGAGGATTCCTGGGAAAGGCTGGTGGCTGCGAATGTGTGCTACGAAGAGAGGGTGCTGACGCTGTGCAACAAGCTGTTGCAACGTAACAAAAAGAGAGAGAAGGTTTTTATCAATAGCGGGAGAGAGGTAAGAATCGTGGATAGTAGAAATTATTTGGGTAACATATAGGCTGTCTAAGATCAAGTTGAGGGGTTCATTAAAATTCTGGAGGACTAGTATGGTTGCAGCAAGTTCAGCCCTTTGTGGTGATGTCTGTGCAGGGGTGGTTTTTGTGTGCCACACCCTGTTTCTTTGCCAAGCACATGCCCCTCGTTCTCTACTGCCATCAGCGAATATAGTCAAGGCATTGACCAAAGGTTCTTTGCTGATGGGAGAGGAGAAGAAGATGGGTATTGTCCGAATGAACTGAAAACGTGGATCAGCAGGCGGGTGGCAGGAAACTAGTCCAGGGCCAGTCAGCTAAAGCAAACTGAAGCTCCTGGGAGTTTTGGAATAGAGGTTCCCATATTTGCAGCAAGAAAGGGATAAAGAGTGTGGAGACATCTATTCCCATAAGCAACTTTGCACATCTCCTGCCCTTTATGATTAATTGAGCTAACTGGGCTCATTTGGAGGTGATGGAGCATCGTGGCGTATGGGAGAGATGGATCTACTCTACGATGTGGAGTTTTTGATCCTTTTGGGTCACTGCTGCAGTCATGAGCCTTGGGGTGGCTAGGATGACCACATCCAAAGGAGTATTGGCAGCGGCTCTATCCACCCATACCCTACGGATATTCTCTTCTATCTGAGGTAATGCTTGAAGCTGAGGTTGCTGCAAGGATATTTTGTCAGCGGGCTTTTTTCCCCAAGTAAGAGCTTCAAACAGCGTGGAAAGAATATCAGTGGTTAGCGACAGGAAAGGTCGGGTCCAATTTATGGTGCCCAGATATTGCTGAACTAGGGTGGGTTGAGGAGGCAGAGAAAGAGAGGGGAGTGAAGGATAGGCAGTAGTTGAAAGCATTTTATAGCCCAGATATGCATAGGGAGTTAGTACCTGTACCTTTTCAGGTGCTATGTGCAAACCTCCTTTTGCTTTCAGGAAAGGAATGGCTTTCAGGAAAGAAAATGAAGCAAACACGGAGGTCCAGGAGCAGCAACAAGGATGTCATCCATTTAATGATATATCAGAAATTGTGGAAAGGCAGAACGATAGGATAATAGGACATTATTTACATAGTATTGACACATGGTGGGGCTATTGAGCATGCCTTGAGGTAGGACTTTCCATTGAAAGCGAGAGGAGGGAGAGGAGTTATTTAAACAAGGTAGAGTAAAGGCGAATAAGACACGATCTTGTTCGTGCAACGGGATAGAAAAGAAGCAGTCCTTTAAGTCAATAACCATGAGATCAAATTTTTCAGGGATGATATTGGGATTTGGAAGACCACATTGTAATGCCCCCATTGGTTTTATAATCAAAGTCACAGCCCTTAAATCATGTAAGAGCCTCCATTTTCCTGATTTTTTCTTTATGACAAAGATGGGGGTGTTATATGGGCTAACAGATGGTTCAACATGCCCTTTGGCAATTTGGTCCTGGACAAGTGATTGCAAGGCCTCTAGTTTGTCTATAGTGAGGGGCCATTGATCCACCCAAACAGGCTCTGTGGTTTTTAGTTGTAGCCGCAGTGGTGTTCCAGCAGAAGATGCCATTAGTCTATAATGAGTTTTGCATTAAGTTGAGACATAAGATCATGGCCCCACAGGTTAGTGTGCAGTGGAAGAACCAAGGGTTGGAGGTAGGCAGTGCGAGAGACGTTAGAGGAACTCACCGGTAGCCAGTGTTTGCTACGGTGGGTGTGCTGAACTCCTCCCACTCCCCAAACGGCTGGGGCAGTTTCCAGGGGCCAATCGTCCGGCCACTCAGCCATCCGGATGACACTTACGTCAGCTCAAATATCTAAGAGACCCGAAAAGACTTTGTCACGGATTGTGAATTGTAACACACGCCTGGCTTGTTCCATAGTTTGATGGACAGTGAATGCCCAAGCATCTTCAGTTTTAGCAGGTACTGGAACAGCGGTTGCCACTAGTTCTCCCTTGCTAAATTTCGTGAGAGTATTTCCAATTACTGCCATGGCAACTGAGGAAAAGTCATCGGAATCTCTCAGAAACGGAGATGCAATAATTCCTTTTGCCATGAGGTCCCGGATGGGATAAATAATGAGGGGTGTCATGGCAGGAGGGATCGTTTTCAGGCATGCGGGGAGAAAGTACACAGTGTCTGGGATGTCAATTTCCATATCTTCGGAGGCAATTAATTGGAAAGATATGGTGTCAGCCTTTGGAGCGGGGCTGGCTGATCGCCCCCCTTCTAGTTTCCCTGTGGTTGGGGGGCATTGCTGCGACACTGGTTTGCCCAGTGGCACCCTTTTTTGCATCTTGGGCAAATGTTTTTGGCTTATTGTTGTTTTGTGCATTGTCCCTAGCCCTACATTGTGCTTTGAAGTGGCCTGGTTTCCCACAATTGAAGCAATTTCCAGCTGGCCTGTTTTGAGAATTTGCTTGCTGCAGGGCCATGGCCAGATGCTCCATATTGTAGGAAACAGTTCCCATGATTCTGCAAGCCTTTAAATAGTCCGAGAGGGAAGCCCCCCCCCATTGGGCAGCCAGAGGCTGCAGAATCCTCTTGCAATCATCATTTGCATTTTCAAAGGCCAGTTTCAACAGAAGCTCCTTGCGGGCTTCTCCGTTTGAGATTTGCCTTTGAATTGCCTTTTGAAGCTCCTCTATGAATTCAGCGTAAGGCTGATGTGAGCCTTGACTAATTTTAGAAAAAGATCCTATGGCACCAGAGGCAGGATCATCGACCTTATCAAGGGCTCTGATAGCTATGATACTGACAAGGGCAAGAACTAATTGTGGGATTGCGATCTGGGCTGTTAAGTCCATGAATCGGCCCGCACCAAAAATTTGATCTGCTTTCGAGTCATGATTGTGAGCAACCTTTTCAGCCTCAGCATGAAAGTCTGACTCCCAAACAACATACTGCGGTCCTGTCAGTATCATTTGGAAAGGGTCTTTCCAATCTTGGGGTAACATAAAAAAAGAGGTGCTGATGGTATTGATGAAGCCTCTGACATATGATGCCTGAATGCCGTACATGGCCACAGCTTGTTTTAAATCTCTGATTAATTTCATGGATAAGGGCTCAAGTCTAGGCACCATATTTCCTGCTCTATCCCCCACATATTCCACGGGACAGAGGGAGAGCTCCTCCAGGGTAAGAGAGCCCTCTCTGCACCCCTGCACCATGGCTTGCGTGACTGCCCCCATGGGTGTTTATTCCTCCGCTGGATTTAACTTGGGAGGAGCAGGGGAGGAGGCTTCTAATGGGAGAGCGTCTTTGGTTTTGGCTTCAGTTGCATAAAGGGGGGGGTCCTCCATGGGGGGGGGCACTGGCACTAGTCAGCGCTGAGCTATGAATTTTTAAACATTCCATAACTATTCACCAGGTGGTTAAAATCTTTGGCGGAGCCTTGGGAGTATTATGAAAATAGTCACCCAAACATTGCCATGTGGAGACTTTTAAGGACCCTTTTTCCAGATAAGCTGGACACTGCGTGTAAATGTAAGTCAAAAGGGTGACAAGGTCCTTCTTAGTTGGAACCGGGAGTGTTTTGCCCTGATTCCTAAGAATGAGAATTGAGCTCTTCGTTAATTCCCCCAATTCCTGCAGATGTGCTATCTGCGCTTTGGAGAATTTCCCGCCCATACTCACCTGAAGGGAGGATGTCTTCTTTGGGGAAGATTCCTGGGGAGGGATCCATGGCACAAGATGGCGTCCCTGCGTTGCAACTGACTTGGCCGGCCAGGTGAGATGGGAGGTCGAAGGCAGACGTGCCCGTTTCCTTTTAGTGGATCACGTCAGGGTCACCAGATGTGGCTTTTCTCCGCATTTGGAGGGCCTCTCACTGAGTCATCAAATGCATCAAGAAAGACACCAGGCTCATTCTATCTCAGGTGAGCTGTCCCCACCACGCGCTCGGGGAAGCTCTTTTATTCAATATACATGGGAATACGTCACAAAGGAGAAAGTTTCATTTCATCAACATAACATAAGAGTAAGAGTTTTAGTGGATACATTGTAGCATCCAATCACAGTGTTTAATGGATACAAAGTAACCAATCAGCACCTGCAGTCCAGTTAGTAGCTTCTGGTGATCGTTCTTTTGTTCCTGATACCTGTTTTACCTGGGTGATTTTCTTTGTTCCTGATACCTGCTTTCAGCCTACGTGAGGCCTGGCATGTATCGAAGACATTGTCTACGTGAGGTCTGGCATATGCCAAGACTATTTGAGGCTGATTCATTACTGCATAGTTATTTTATAGTTCTCTATGGGCTTATAGCTCATTGTATAAACCTTGTTTTAGATTTGTATTTGCAATCTACTTGTTGTGGTTAGCCAGCAGCAGGTGCAGATGGCTGAGGAGAGCGAGGACTCAGATGAGGGGCCAGAAGTGTTAGGGAATGGACTGCTGCCTTCAGAGATTGTGGGGTCTGACAGCAGCGATGGGATTCCAAAGGAGCCTGTGCCAAGTGCATGTGCACACAGGGCTGCTGGTAGGAAAGAACAGCTGCAGCAGCACAGGTGACTCAGGAGTAAGGCTGCAAGGTAATGGTTCCTCCTTCAAGAAAATAAAAGTCAGCTGTGAATCAGACATCCTTTGTAGGAAGCAAAAACGTTTTGAAACTCCAGCCTCCTGGACATTGCATTATCTTAGTTGGTATTTGAAGACTCTTGTGTTGTGAAATATTTTTTATCTGTGATTCTTGGAAGTCTCACACAGTTTTGGCAAGGTTTGTGCTTATCAAAGTTAATTAGTTTGCAGCAGCCTTTTAACTGGGGATTTGTAAAACTCATTAAAAAGTTTCTGTTCTCTTTGGTTATTGTTTGTTTTATTGGAAAAGTTTGGATCAGAACACTACTCAGGCAACAAAATGCACCCCAAAAAGATATATGGCTTGGATTATAGCAATGAACTATTGACTTGCTTGTTTGCACTCTCCTCACAGATGCCTCTGGTTTCCATGGTTTCATTGTGCCCCTTATTCTATTGGACCTCAATTAGGTACCTATGGATTTCTTGAGGTTGTTTTCATCCTATTCCCTTTTTATTCTCCAATAGACTTGAATTTTCCACCCCATATTAGTGATCTGGGTTTTACTAACTCAGTTTTCAGCTGTTCCTCCTTGCTGTGGTAGGCAGAAAAGAGCAGGGGTCTCCAACTTTGGCCACTTTAAGCTTATGGACCAACTCCTAGAGTTAGGATTTAAAGTCCACAAGGCTTAAAGTGGCCAAGGTTGGAGACCCCTGGAATAGAGAGTGGGATTTTTTTAAATTGGAGAAGTGAAAATAAATCCCAAGTGATGAAACATGCTTCAGGAAACCAACTAAATCAGTATTATTTTGTTCTACAGGAAAAAATAGCAGAAAAATAACAGATAATAAACATTCAGAAGAAGATCATCTTAAATTGCAGATAGCTGTTTCACTACATGAAAATTAGATCAATAGTAGGAAAATTAGTATCAGCTAAGTCATTTCAAATCTGTCTATACATCTATAAAAGAAAAGGATATCTAGAATATTTCTAAATGTCTTTTCAATTTTAAATATTAAATTATTATTGTTGAAAATCTTGTTCCACATTGTTAAAAGAAGTACTGAGATATCAGAGTTCATAGTTGTAAGAGGCTGCATCTCATTTTGTGATCAAACTCCCCTGGGTGGAATAGAGGTTTGTATTTGATGGGAGATTGCTTTTTAAAATCAAACTATGACTTTCTTTCTGATTTTTGAAAAAGGGGATTTATTAATTCATTCTGCCAATGTCTAAATTCAATTTGTTTTAAAAAACTTCCAATGTCATTAACATGTGTAATACCACCTAATGAATGTCAAGAGTTATGCTGTAAGTAAAAAATTTTTTCCTTCTGTTTAATTATATATTTGATTAAAACATGTTTAGGAATCTATTATTTATGTATTCAATTTAAAGTTTATTATGCTTTTTTTGCCAAATAGGTACTTGAGCCTCTGAGAAAAACATTCCCATCTGTCTATCCCATAAAATACACACATCTACACACATATTGCAGCAGAAGGAAATATCTACTCTCAAGATTTCCAAATAAAAGATACAGCAATTTATTGTTATATATTCGCTAGATTTACATTGTTTTTCTACTAGAAGTTCAAAGTGCCATTCATACCACATCCACAATTTTCTGACACTACCACAATCCTATGCGAGTAGTGAATGAGAGTTTGAGACTGATTCAAATAAGCCCAGAAAACTTCCATGGTTGAAAAATAACTTTAATAGGAATTTCCTCATCCAAGGCAATCCTTTTGATCAGTGCCTGAAATAACAAAACTGGAAATAGGTAGCTTAACAATGTGCCTTGGTATAATAGTAGAAAACTCTGTGAATGGACAAGTGGCAAATTGTTTCTTTTAAGGGGTTTGAAAAATAATGGAAAATGGGTTTAATAAATCTAATTGAGGAACATTCTTATCTATGAAATAATAGCAAGTATTTGCAGCTCTGGCTTAAATGTTGGCAATCTTGCCCTACAAGCTTGTTTCAATTTAGTTTCTGAACATTTTGTTACCAGACTAGGTAATATTATCAGCAAGATTTTCTTGTCCTATTCTCCTTGGAGCTATATTTAAATTCTGAGCAGCTGACTATTTCTCTTGTTGATTGGTTGTTCAAATGGTTTGGTGTCTTACTTATTCTACAAGTATAGATCAATATGTTAATTGCTTCAATACCAGGCTTCAATAAATTCATGTGTGTGGTGCCTGTGAGCATGGCTAATGATTTTTGTTCCTTCCCAATTGAATTGGTGTTATTTATTATCTATGTAGTTTGAGATAAAGGATTTTTGGTCGTGCCGTTTAACTGCTACTTGATGTTCACGAACCCTTATTTTCAATCGCCTTCCTGTTTATCCCACATAGAATTAGTTACAATAATTGCAATTGATTTTGTATACTATGTTGCTGTTGTCCTCCTTCTGTATTTTGTCTTTGACTTTAGATAGCTCTTTCCTGAGTGTAAATGTTGATTTGTGAACTATTATTTTTCCTAGGGGTTACAGTATTCTGGGAGCCATTTTGGATGTTCGTTTGATGTATGTCAGGACTTGTTTTTGTGTTGTGGTTGGCTGTGTATTTTGTTAGGGTTTGGATAACAAGGATCATATTATGACGTTTTCCTTCACAATGGCTATCCCAAAAAATTCATAATACAATTCCTGTCATCCAAACCCATCCAAGCATATTGATCTAAAGCCAGCATATGAATATGTAAGAAATCAAACCACTTGAACAACCAATCAACAAAAGAACCTATCAGCTGCTCAGAATTTAAACATAGCTCCAAATGAACAATAATTTGAATGACCAACTGACCACACTGGCACACAAGACATTTATGAGCTAAAGAAAATAGGACAAGAAAATCTTTCTGATGATGTTACCTAGTCCAGTAATGAAATGTTCAGAAACTAAATTGGACTTATTGCATTCAATCAAACAGCAATTGATAATAAATGATATCAAGAAACAAATGTGGATATTTGATCAGGGAACAATAGAGTTAATATTTGAGGTGATTTGGGATTAAACTTTTATTTAATATGTTCATTATTGTTTTTCTGTTAACTGTGTTCTTATTAATATAATTTATAGATGACAGACTTACAATTTGTAAATAAGGTTAGTATAATATTTTAAATTATTTTGGCCTGTTTTGTAAGGGATGGAAAACTAACATTGCTGTATTATATTAATTAGCATTCAATGAGGGAGAATGTTATATGTATACATGTTAGTCTTTTTAATAGCTTCTTTAGTACAGATGGGTAATAAACGACAAGAGTTTACTCTAATATCCCCATCCTACATCACCCAATTACATTCTGTGCATGCTTTACATTTCTTAATGTTTTTTATTTTTATCACATATCAAAATAGCACCTCCAAAATTTTATCTCAGAGAATTTTCCTCCTCTGTTTATTTGCAGTTATGCCAGCTTTGTCATAAATAAAACATGGAGAACCAAACCACAGTGCCTTACTTTCTGCTGCTAGAATTCTCAAAAAATCATCATCTACAGCTTTTGCATTTCTTCTTCTTCTTTGTGTTATATCTGGCAACTGTAACCACAAATCTTCTCGTCATCTCTGCTGTTGCTCTTGACCATCGACTGCACAGCCCCATGTACTTCTTTTTAATGAATTTAGGTCTACAGGACCTGGGCATTGCTTTAGTTATTGTCCCCAAATCCATGATAAATTATTTCTTGGACATAGATATATCTCTTACTTTGGTTGTATTGTTCAAGTCTTTCTCTTTCCTTTTTTTGAAGCCTCGGATTTATGCCTCCTGACCATTATGGCTTATGATCAGTAAGTTGCCATTTGCAATCCATTGCACTATGAGATGGTGATGAATTCAAAATACTGTACTGAAATAATAATTATAGTGTGGATTACGAGTTTCCTCTATGGAATGTTCCACACCACTGGCACCTTTTCAATTATTTTTTGTTCTAATGTGATCAACCAATTTTTCTGTGAAATTCCACACTTGATAAAACTATCCTGTTCTGGCTTAAATCTACTTGAGGTTGGAATTTTAGTGGTCAGTATCATTGCTGGACTAGGATGTTTTACTTTTATTGTTGTTTCTTATATAGTGATCTTCAAGACAGTGTTAACAATTCCTTCTGAAAAAGGAAGGCAAAAAGCTTTATCCACTTGTATTCCCCATCTTACAGTAGTGTCTATATTATTATTAACTGGATGCTTTGTCTATCTGAAACCATCCTCCAACACTCCATCTTACTTAGATTTTGGGTTTACTGTTCTATATGCCCTCGTCCCACCCCTGTTCAATCCAATAATCTATAGCATGAGAAATAAGAATATCAAATCTGTCCTTTCTAAACTGTGGAGATTGTGAGTTGATTTTCAGATTCTTTAGCTCAGAATGTTTCTTTTCTTTAGAAGTGCTTTGGCAGGTCCAGACATATGGCAGGGTGCATAAGCTGTGTAAACAGATACTGTTTCATACAATCTTTTGATAAATATGAATAAATATGATAAATATTGAAATGTTTTTGAGAAATAATGAGTTTCATCCAAACTTCTGATAACATATACAAAAAGCCATAACACTATTTTGTGATATCTCTGCCACCACTCTCACAATATTTTGGTAAATGTTTACAAAATGGAAGATTTACCATATATTTGGGGCCTCAGTATAAGTATATTTGGGGATACCATGTAATTATTGAATCTTAGGTAACATATAATTTACTTTGAGGAAGATGATGGGCTTTCTGCTAAAAGGATATGAAATATTCTCATACATTTATAGCGCTCTATTGGATTTTGCAGTCTTATTTCTTGCTTTGTCTGTGTATACATTATACTTATCTGTTAGAATTATGATTTTGCTCTGCTTTGCCAAATAAACTCAACTTTTAAGGGCTTTTTGTGTGCATATTATTGTTGTTTCATTATAATCCATGAACCCCCTACTACCATCATGGGTAGTGAAAAGGAGTGATCCTATACCTTTTTAAGAATCTTCTTAGTTTTAATTTCAGTTGCATCGGGGGATGTCTTTATGTGCCCTTGATTTAGTGAAAAAGTCAACGTTCTATCAAAGATAAATTTTAAAAGGCAAATTTAAAGTACAAGAAAACCAATATTAGTTACCTAGTGCAATATTGAAAATATTACAAAGTAATATCCATCCTACATAGCCATCAATTCCCTATCTTATAGTTGTTTGCCTTCCACTTAAACTGGCTTGTTGTGTATATCTGTGATCTCCTACTGGCACCCCAAATTATTTAGTTTTAGCATTATCTATCTTACATTCCATACCAAAATGCAAGTTATACCATGTTATCATATTGCTCTTTTTCTCTCTTTCTATCTCTGTCTATCTCTATCGCTGTCTCTCTCTCCCTTTTGCTTTCTGCTTTTACTAAATATAAAATTACAGTGTCCCAACCTGTATTTAATTTGATCTCCCACTTCCGCTATTTACTGGTGTAACATTTATACATGTGTTATGTCCCCTCTTGGAAATTCAAACGAACAAACGGAAAGCAGCCATTTCACAATCAAATCAAACTGAAGGGAGTAACGTTCTCATTCAAAACTGCAAGCAAAACTGTTAGGACTCCCTTTTGAAATTCAAACAGTCATTTTGTTCCTGGCGAAAGGCACTAGCTCAGCTGTGTCCTTTTATACCCATTAAGGCAACGTGCTAATTAACTGGCTTGCCCATCAGATTAACGTTTCCTGGTTCTGATGTCAATCCATGATCTAACAGTCATCAGATTCAAAGTTCCTAACAGGATTGGTCCTTCCAATCACAACACTATCCCCCACCTCAGGGCCCTTCCCCCGAGTCTTACGTTCAGGATGTGGTTTTGAAGGGAATTCTGCATGATATCTTCGAACAAGGTCTGGGGCATGTACCTTGGCCACATCCTGCCAATAACAAATCTCTGTTTCATTTTCTAATCTTCCCACAAAATACTGGAATCGTCCCTTTTTCCATCGTGAATCATAAATTCCAACCACTGTAGTATCTGTAACAGGTTCAGTGCGGGGCCTAGATGTGAAACGTACCAGACCTAGGGCCTCCTTAAGGTCAGGTCTACCCTGTTTTCCCGACGAACCAAGAATGGTTTCAGGTACGGGTCTGCGGGTCCCTCTCCGTTTGCAGGAATTTACAAAATGTCCCAGACCCCTGCAATAAAGGCACAAGCCTTCCTGGAACCATCTCGAACGTTCCCGCGCTGTTAAGCGAGGGCGGAGTGCACCTAACTCCATCGGCTCCTCAACATTAACCGTGGGTTGGAAAACTCTCGGTGGCGTGGGTTGTGCACGAGAGAACGAAGATGGTTCCATACCGAGCCGTTTGCGTCCACGTTGCTGTAAATGAGCTTCAATTCGTAAGCACTGAACTATCAATGCATCCAAAGTTAAAGCCCTCTCTGCATGGACCAGCTCATCTTTGATGGCATCAGACAAGCCTTCCTGGAATGCAGCCATATGAGCCGGTTCGTTCCAGTTGGAGTCCAAACACAGCAACCGAAATTCTGCAACGTATTCCTGAAGGGAACGTTTCCCCTGAGTAATGTCCCGTAACCATCTATCCACAGTTTGTATCTTAATTGGGTTCTCAAACATAACCCTTATTTGTTGCAGAAAACCCTGAAAGTTATCCAATAATGGACTATCTTGAATTAACAAGGGAGTAGCCCATTTAGCAGCCTGCCCAGATAAAAGGCTGAGAATGAATCCCGTCCTGGCCCGATCATTTGGAAAGTCTTCAGGCCTCAAGGACATAAATAATTGACGCTGCCCCAGAAATGCCGGAAACATGTCCATTTGCCCAGAAAATTTCTCCGGCATGGATACTGGGCTTTTCCTCACAGGAGGGGCAGGGGGAACAGCAGCAGGGCTTGATAAGCTGGAAACATAATTCAGCAATTGTGTTACCTGATTCTGAAGCATCACATTGCTTTGCAGTAGCTGATTAATTTGCTGTTGCTGCTGCTCGACCAGGTTCTGCAGTTTTTTTGTATCCATCTTGATTTAAAGATGATTTGTTTTTCAGGCTTGAAAGCAAAAAATGTAATGTCTCACCTATAAGCTCAGATGAGCAGACGAAGTTTCAAAACTCAAAATATTCAAACGTAAAACAACACCGAATTCAAAGGAATAAATTAACACAGTTGTCCAGTCTTTTGGCAGACTTCCCGGAACCTGTCAGGCAAAACAGAAATTATCTGGTCTCACAAAGACGCTGCAAACGTATTCCTCTCGACTGGTCACACGCAGCAGATGATTTATAAATCCATCTTACCCGAAAGATGGTTTGTTTGTTAGGCCAGGAACAATAATGTTATGTCCCCTCTTGGAAATTCAAACAAACAAACGGAAAGCAGCCTTTACACAATCAAATCAAACTGAAGGGAGTAACGTTCTCATTCAAAACTGCAAGCAAAACTGTTAGGACTCCCTTTTGAAATTCAAACAGTCATTTTGTTCCTGGCGAAAGGCACTAGCTCAGCTGTGTCCTTTTATACCCATTAAGGCAACGTGCTAATTAACTGGCTTGCCCATCAGATTAACGTTTCCTGGTTCTGATGTCAATCCACGATCTAACAGTCATCAGATTCAAAGTTCCTAACAGGATTGGTCCTTCCAATCACAACATACATGTAACATTTATAAATATAAATGAAACATGGAAACATAGATTCAGTGCTTTACCTTCTACTCACTAAATTCTAAAAAAAAAAATAAAAATATGGCTACAGACTTATATAGCCGTATATTTGAAAATATTTGAAAATTGCAACAGTAAATCTTCTCATATCTTCAATAATTTTGGATGAGAACTGAACCCCATGAATTTCTTTCTGATAAATTTAGGTATGTGTGACATAGGCTTTATTTCAAGCATTTCTCAAGGCTATAGCAAGTTTTTTCATGGGCATGTGACACCTTTCTTACATTGCTTTAGTTGCTCTGCTCACTTTTAAGTCTCTTTTAAAGCTCCTGTTTTCTTCATCCTCTTTTGCCAGATGTCAGAGTAGTGATAAGTACAGAGGCAATAGATTCTTTTGAATTCACAGAATAGAAATGCACATTGAATAAAGGTATGAATAACGTGATGTTAAACTCTACCATTAATCCAGGCAAACTGATTTAAAACATGATAGAAAGCATACACATCAAGCAAGATGATACCCAAATCATTTTTAAGCTAATAGGAGCTCCTCAATAACAATATCAGAGATACCCAAGGGTGGCCATTTTCTTCATTACCCAATACATATAATCCTCAACTTACAACTGCAATTGAGCCCAAAAATTATGTTGCTAAGTGAGAAATTTGGTGAGTTTTGTCCCATTTTATGACTTTTCTTGCTACATTTCTTAAGTGAATCACAGAAGTTGTTAAATTAGTAACATGGTTATGAAGTGAATCTGGTTTCCACATTGACTTTTCTTGTCAGAAGGTTGCAATCTCATGACCACGGGGACTCTGCAAGCATCATAATCGTTAAGTCAAGGACTACTAGTAGCTGGTTCTATGCAGAAGCTCTCAGTTAAAAGACCAGCACTAAGTTCTTTATTAGAATGAGGCATCATGATTTCATAGAACTGGTTTTATGGTCAAGAGATGGCAAGACCTGATTTTGACCAAGTGGCACATGACTCTGGGATGAGAGCTGAAAATTGAAGAAATTCACAGGTATATTTTACAGCTCTGGGAATGTTTACCCCAACACACACTCTCTCTCCCTCTCACCCGTCTCTCTCCCTCCCTCCCTCCCCTCTCTCTTCCATACACATATACACTAACTCTCTCACACATACTTTGCCTTTATTCAGCAAACAATCAAAATATGTCACTAGATTGAAAATATTACAAAGTCCATCTCACATGGCTCTCACTTCCCTATAGTAGTTTACCTATTCCTAAACTGGCTTGTCTACATATCTGAGACTTCTTTATAGAACTCCATCCTATTTAGTTTTAGCATTATCTATGTTATATTCCACTTTTTCATTCCTCTTCAATCCATCTATAACAGGAGAAATAAGAATATGAATTATGCCCTACCTAAGATGCCCGGTTTTTGAAAGTTTCTATCAATGAAACTTTCTCTACTTTATTCCCAGAAATGGACTTTGTATATACTGTGTTTAAGCATGATTTGTAGAATAAGAAAATGATAAATGTTCAGTCTAAAATACCAACAAGGAAGAAATGAGGTTGCCCAGAACCAATAAAAATTTGGGGAACTAAATGCTCCTGTGGTCATCAAGAGTTGCAGAAACCAAATCCACCCATACGATGAAAAGAAACTTGCAGTGCCATGAAAGGTTATCTTCTAACTTTTTCACGTGTAAATGGAAATTTTAGTGTACATGTAACAGGAGTGGCGCTTGCATCATAATATTGCTGTAGTGATGTTGCTAGTGTCATAACTCTTGCTACAGACATTGCTGTTTTGTTTCTACCTGCTTAGCTGTCAGGAACAATAACTAGACCTAGACATGAAGAGCTCAATCACCTGATCAAGCCTATACAAAAGAATCTTCTCAGACTGACAGCTGGCACTTGGGTGAGACTTGACAAGACCAAATAGGATTGGATGGGGACTTTGGGATTTTTGACTAATTTATCATTTGATTTATTCCCCTGGCTCAGCCAGTTATGCCTTCTAAATTAGCAGAGTTGATATATTTGTACTTCCGAATACATTCCCATCCCTGCCACTGGGATCTTTACTTTTTCTTCTTTCTAGCTCTTTTTCTATTTGTTCCAATCAAAACTGCAGAAGTATCATATACAAAGAAAGAGTCAGCCACCCTATAATCTGCCTCTTGGGATCTGCTTATTTTTTACTTTACTTACTCTGTATGTTCCTTATTTTTTTTAGGATTTACTTTATACTTTACTTTGTTTTTTAACTTGAGTAAAAAATAGTGAGAATTAAAAAATTGAAATATGTTTCTTGGTGCTTTGCCATATGGGCTTTGATGGATTCAACTGGGGAAGTGCTAGTGACCACTGTCCCAGAATAAATTATATCATTATGTTATTGCAGGGAACAATTCATTGCAGAAAACAACAATTATTAATCCAGAAAACTTAGTATATGTATATTGATTTTCTAAAACATGTATCTGTTGTGGCTGTGAGGCTTGAGCCTGCATTGTTGGAGGAAGAGGACTCAGACGATGGGGAAGAGGAGGAATTGGGAATGCCTTCCCCCCCCCCCAGGATCTTCCTCTTCAGCAATCCTTTCCTTCCTGATTGTGCCTCAGGTGTCAGCAGATAACTGAGAGGGAAAGCCTGAGGCTAATCAGGAGAAGGAGGAGGGCATATCGGAGCAGCCTCTGACAGAGAATCAAGTAGACGAATGCTGGCTTTATGCTAGACAACGCTGCAGGACAACGTTGTGAGCTGCAACACAGGAAGCGGGGACAAATCAGAGACTGAGTTGAGTGACTGACACACCCCACAGGGGATAAAAGTGGGTGTGTTTTCTCTGAGAGCTCCGTACGGGACAAAGTGTGAGTTTTTCTGTGGAGCTTTGATGCATTCTATTTATTGGGGGCCTTCATGATTTATGGTTCTGTTATCTTGTCGGACTTGGCAGGCAGCGCGCGTGATACTGCCAAGAGCACTGCCTGCTTCAAAGAATTAACTCTATAGTTGCTGAATCTTCTTGCCTGCCTGTATTTTGTCAGAGTTGTGGACTTTCCATCCTCATTGGAAAGGTGAGACATAACATTTTTGTCCTGTACCTCACACGTAAACCATCTTTTGACCAAGATGGATCAATAGAGGCAGCAGCAGCAGCTGCAGCAGCAATTTTACCAGCAGCTGCAGAATGAAAACCAGGCTTTGCAACAACAGGTGGCACAGCTGACTAATAAACTTGCTCTGCTGCAGGCTCATGCTGCTCCTCCTGCCCCTCCCCGTTGGAAATGCCCGGTGGCTGTGCTGGATAAGTTTTCTGGGCAGCCTGAGATGTTTCCGGCTTTCATGGGACAGTGCCAATTGTTTATGGCTCTGAGCTGTAGGATTTCCTAGATGACCGGGCTCGGGTGGGGTTTGTAATAAGCCTCCTTTTGGGCTCGGCTGCCAGATGAGCCACTCCTTTATTACTGCAGAACAGCCTGTTGTTAACGGATTATCAGGGGTTTTGGCAACATATACGCCAAATGTATGAGGACCCCATACGGGTGCAGATAGCAGCCAGACATCTAAAGGAACTTCGCCAGGGGAAGTGCCCCCTGCTGGAATTCATTTTGGAATTTCAGCTGATCTGTCTGGATTCTAATTGCAACAGTGCAGCCTTGATGGACGTGTTTCAGGATGGCCTGTCAGAGGAGCTACAGGATGAGTTGGTTTGGGTGGAACTGGCCCCGACCCTCGACGCTCTGGTGGTGCAATGCTTGTGCATCGATGCCCAACTTCAACGGCGCAGGACTTGACTCACCGTCTAGGAGCAGCTATCCACCTCTCTGCCACAGCGCCTTGTGCAACCAGTGCCCCGGGTCACCCAAAGTGTTGTGACTGAGGAGCCAATGGAATTGGGAGTGGTCCGACCTCGCCTGACGGCCCAAGAACGCACACGGAGATGTCAAGGAGGTTTGTGTTTATATTGTGGGGGGCCAGGACATTTTGCTCATTCCTGTCCTATTAAGCAAAGGGGAGCACGCACGCCTGTGCCTGAATCTTGGCCTGGTCAGTCGGGAAACGGGGCAGGCCCGACCTTGGGGAAACCCTAGGTCGGGCGTGTACCAAACACCCACCTGAGGTAGCAGAGGTGGACTCTGGGCCCCCTCGGCATCTGCTTCTGGACACTCGGGTTTTCTTGCTGACCCGATCGAAAGGGATTCCCAAGATTGCGCTGGTGGACTCGGGGGCCACAATGAACTTTATGAACTAGGCCTTTGCGGCCCATTTTGATGTCCCCCTGGTTCCGGTGGACCCTCCAATGAGGGTTGAGACTATTGACGTGTGGGAAATTTGTGCTGGACCCATTCAATTCACTACCCAGCTGTTGCGCCTGGTCATTGGTGACCATGAGGAGGCGATCCACTTTTATATCATTGCGGATCTCCATCTCCTGTTAGTCCTCAGCATGGCTTGGCTTTGGATTCATGATCCTCAGGTGGCATGGTCACGGAATGCCATTTCCTTTCCAAGTTTACAGTGCATAGACCATTTATGCCACACCTGTGCTGGCCAGGACATCCCCACCTCTGCCGTCTCCATACCTCCTGAACTGTAGGACTTCTCGGATGTGTTCAGTGAGAAGGAGGCGGACTGGTAACCCCACATCAGCCTTACGATTGCCCGGTGGACCTTCTGTCCGATGTCCCACTACCCAAAGGATGTCTGTATTCCATGTCCGAACCCAAATTGGCCGCCCCCTGACTTTTTGGACAAGAATTTGGCCTGAGGGTTCATCTAGCCGTCATCGTCCCCTCTCTCAGCTCCCGTTCTTTTCGTTAAGAAGAAGACAGGAGATTTACGCCTGTGTTGAGATTACAGACAGTTGAACGCCATCCCGGTGCAGAATAGTTGCCCCTTGCAGTTCATTCCAGAATTGATGGAGCGGTTGCAGGAGGCCACTGTCTTCACCAAGCTCGATCTTCGAGGGGCCTACAACCTGGTGCAGATGTGAGAGGGGGCTGAATGGAAGATGGCATTTGGCACCTGATACGGCCATTTTGAGTACACCGTGATGCCATTTGGGTTGACCAATGCCCCTGCACTCTTCCAGCACCTGATGAATGACATGTTTCGGGGCAAGTTAGATTGGTTCATGGTGGTGTTCCTGGACAATATTTTGATTTATTCCAGGTCAAGGGACAGCACCTTCAACACATTCGTCTAGTCTTGCAACGTCTTCAGGAGCATCAACTCTATGCGAAGCTGGAGAAATGCCTCTACTTCCAGACTTCCATAGAGTTCCTGGGGCACATCATCTCTCCCGAAGGCATCGCCATGGACCCATGTAAAGTGGAGGCCTTGTCTGCTTGGGAACCCCCTCGTCAAGTGAAGGACGTTCAACGTCTCTTGGGGTTCACTAATTATTACTGAACCTTCATCCTGGGTTTTGCCAAGCTGATGGGTCCAATAACCCAGCTCCTTCGAAAGAAGGTCCCATTCCAGTGGGTGCCCCCATAGCAACAGGCTTTTGAGGCCCTCAAGAAGGCCTTCATCACTGAACCTGTCCTGAGGCATCCTGATCTGCATCGTCCTTTCATGGTGGAGATGGATGCGTCCAGCGTGGCTATTGGGGCTCTGTCGTTGCAAGCCCCGGTGGGATAGCGCACCTCTTTTTCCCTGTGCTTACTATTCCCGGAAACTCACTCCTTCCGAGTGCAACTACACTATCTGGGAAAAAGAGTTACTGGCTATCAAGGCTGCGTTTGAGACCTGGCGACATCATCTTGAGGGGGACCGGCACAAGGTGGAGGTTTGGATGGATGATCGGAATTTGGAACAATTGTCCACGGCGAGGAAGTTGAACCAGTGGCAGATCCGGTGGTCATTGCTATTTTCCTGGTTCAACTTTTCTGTGTCCTATATTCCCAGTGGTCATAATTGAAGAGCAGATGCTCTGTCCCACAAACCTGAGGACCTTTGTCCGTGGATGGTGCTGCCAGTGGAATCTTTGGCTTTAGTTCAGGAACCAGTGGATTTGCGGACTCGGGTGTGAGAGGCGCAACGGCTGGACACTTGGTCGCAGCAGAGGATGGGTGAGATTGGACCTGCCTCCCCATGGACTTTGGAAGAGGGCTTACTCCGACATTGGGACTGGTTGTACGTACCCATAGGGCTGCTTCCAGCCCTTATTATGACTCAATGTCACGACAATCCTGGTGCCGGCCATTTTGGGTTTTTAAAGACCCTTCATCTTGTCACGTGGACTTTTTGGGGGCCTCGAGTCCGGCATGATGTCCACGCCTATGTCGCGTCCTGTGTACCATGCAGGCAAGCGAAAGCCACGACGGATGCACCTCCTGGTCTTCTTCAACCTCTGCCGACTCCGGAAAGACCATGGGGTGCAATTTTTATGGACTTCTTAACACATTTGCCCTCTTCGTCTGGATTTATGACTGTACTTGTGGTGGTTGACATGTTAACCAAAATGGCTCACTTTATCCCATGTCGTAAATTACCATCGGCCCGTACTACTGCCCGGTTGTTTTTGCAGCATGTGTTTTGTCTTCATGGTCTGCCGGAAAGGGCAGTTTTGGATCACGGTGTCCAATTTACCACTCAATTTTGGAAGAGCCTGATGACTGCATTTCAGGTGCAGGTGTGCTTATCATCGGTGTACCATCCAGAGACTGATGGTGGGACGGAGAAAGTGATTGGCATTCTCGTACAATATTTACGGTGTTTTGTCAACCACCAACAGAACGATTGGGTGACTTATCTCCCTCTGGCGGAGTTTGCCTTCAATAACTCCCAGTACACCTCCACCCAAATGACACCTTTTTACGCAAATGTGGGCTTCCATCCGAGGTTTTTTCCATTGTCGCTCTTGAATTCCTGGGTTCCTGAGACGTGGGAATTCTTGTCGGAACTGCATTCCGTTCAACAATTGATTAGACAGCAATTGTTATGGGCTAAGGACGACTATAAAAGGTTCGTGAATCACTCTCACCGGGCAATGTCCCCACTGGCTGTGGGAGACAGGGTGTGGTTGTCCATGAAACATCCAAGGGTCGACCGCCCGATCAAGAAGCTGGACCATAGATTCATCGGTCCCTTCCCTATCGAGGTGGTCATTAATCCCATAGCTTATCGGCTCACCCTACCGCACTCCATGCACATTCATCCTGTCTTCCACCATTCTCTTCTGGTTCCTGGCACCCCTTCGTGTGCTCTCCATTTACCCGCTGCTGCGGTTCCTCCATCTGTACCCAACGATGATACCGCTGCTGACAACACAGTGGTCAGCATTCGGGACTCCTGCTGGCTGAAAGGACGGTTTCAATATTTCATCGAGAGGCTGGGGGATGGACCAAAGGCCCTTTCCTGGGTGGATGCTTCCACGTTTCACGCCCCGGACCTTATACTGAGCTTCCATGCTCAGTTCCCTTTGAAACCATGTCCTGATTGTCAGACTCAGGGGAAGGGCCCTGCGGTGAGGGATAGTGTTGTGGCTCTGAGGCTTGAGCCTGCATTGTTGGAGGAAGAGGACTCGGACGATGGGGAAGAGGAGGAATTGGGAATGCCTTCCTCCCCAGGACCTTCCTCTTCGGCAATCCCTTCCTCTCTGATTGTGCCTCAGGTGTCGGCAGATAACTGAGAGGGAAAGCCTGAGGCTAATCAGGAGAAGGAGGAGGGCATATCAGAGCAGCCTCTGACAGAGAATCAAGTAGACGAATGCTGGCTTTATGCTAGACAACATTGCAGGACAACGTTGTGAGCTGCAACGCAGGAAGCGGGGACAAATCAGAGACTGAGCTGAGTGACTGACACACCCCACAGGGGATAAAAGTGGGTGTGTTTTCTCTGAGAGCTCTGTACGGGACAAAGTGTGAGTTTTTCTGTGGAGCTTTGGTGTATTCTGTTTATTGGGGGCCTTTGTGATTTATGGTTCTGTTATCTTGTCGGACTTGGCAGGCAGCGCGCGTGATACTGCCAAGAGCACTGCCTGCTTCAAAGAATTAACTCTATAGTTGCTGAATCTTCTTGCCTGCCTGTATTTTGTCAGAGTTGTGGACTTTCCATCCTCATTGGAAAGGTGAGACATAACATGTATCTATATAAATTCTCTTTCCAAATCTTATTTTCTGCCTTTCTTCTTCTAGGTTTTCTTATTGATTTCTGTGAACTTACTGAATTACTTATTTTACTATAGGTATTTTATAGTTCTCTATGGGCTTATAGCTCATTCTATAAACCTTTATTTAGATTTGTATTTGCAATCTACTTGTTGTGGTTAGCCAGCAGCAAGTGCAGATGGCTGAGGAGAGCGAGGACTCAGATGATGCGCCAGAAGTGTTAGGGAGTGGACTGCTGCCTTCAGAGATTGTGGGGGCTGACAGCAGTGATGGGATTCCAAAGGAGCCTGTGCCAAGTGCATGTGCACACAGGGCTGCTGGTAGGAAAGAACAGCTGCAGCAGCACAGGTGACTCAGGAGTAAGGCTGCAAAATAATGGTTCCTCCTTCAAGAAAATAGAAGTCAGCTGTGAATCAGACATCCTTTGTAGGAAGCAAAAACGTTTTGAAACTCCAGCCTCCTGGACATTGCATTATCTTAGTTGGTATTTGAAGACTCTTGTGTTGTGAAATATTTTTTATCTGTGATTCTTGGAAGTCTCACACAGTTTTGGCAAGGTTTGTGCTTATCAAAGTTAATTAGTTTGCAGCAGCCTTTTAACTGGGGATTCGTAAAACTCATTAAAAAGTTTCTGTTCTCTTTGGTTAGTGTTTGTTTTATTGGAAAAAAGTTTGGATCAGAACACTACTCAGGCAACAAAAGCACCCCCAAAAGATATATGGCTTGGATTATAGCAATGAACTATTGACTTGCTTGTTTGCACTCTCCTCACAGATGCCTCTGGTTTCCATGGTTTCATTGTGCCCCTTATTCTATTGGACCTCAATTAGGTACCTATGGATTTCTTGAGGTTGTTTGCATCCTATTCCCTTTTTATTCTCCAATAGACTTGAATTTTCCACCCCATATTAGTGATCTGGGTTTTACTAACTCAGTTTTCAGCTGTTCCTCCTTGCTGTGGTAGGCAGAAAAGAACAGGAGTCTCCAACTTTGGCCACTTTAAGCTTATGAACCAACTCCTAGAGTTAGGATTTGAAGTCCACAAGGCTTAAAGTGGCCAAAATTGGAGACCCCTGGAATAGAGAGTGGAATTTTTTTAAATTGGAGAAGATAAAGAAAATCCCAAGTGATGAAACATGCTTCAGGAAACAAACCAACATCAGTGTTATTTTGTTCTACAGGAAAAAAATAGCAGAAAAATAACAGGAAATAAACATTCAGAAGATCATCTTAAATTGCAGATAGCTGTTTCACTACATGAAAATTAGATCAATAGTAGGAAAATTAGTATCAGTTAAGTCATTTCAAAACTGTCTGTACATCTATAAAAGAAAAGGATATCTAGAATATTTCTAAATGTCTTTTCAATTTTAAATATTAAATTATTATTGTTGAAAATCTTGTTCCACATTGCTAAAAGAAGTACTGAGATATCAGAGTTCATAGTTGTAAGAGGCTGCATCTCATTTTGTGGTCAAACTCCCCTGGGTGGAATAGAGGTTTGTATTTGATGGGAGATTGCTTTTTAAAATCAAACTATGACTTTCCTTCTGATTTTTGAAAAAGGGGATTTATTAATTCATTCTGCCAATGTCTAAATTCAATTTGTTTTAAAAAACTTCCAATGTCATTAACATGTGTAATACCACCCAATGAATGTCAAGAGTTATGCTGTAAGTAAAGATTTTTTTTCTTCTGTTTAATTATATATTTGATTAAAACATGTTTAGGAATCTATTATTTATGTATTCGATTTAAAGTTTATTATGTTTTTTTTGCCAAATAGTTACTAGAGCATCTGAGAAAAACATTCCCATCTGTCTATCCCATAAAATACACACATCTACACACATATTGCAGCAGAAGGAAATATCTACTCTCAAGATTTCCAAATAAAAGATACAGCAATTTATTGTTATATATTCGCTAGATTTACATTGTTTTTCTACTAGAAGTTCAAAGTGCCATTCATACCACATCCACCAATTTTCTGACACTACCACAATCCTATACGAGTAGTGAGTGAGAGTTTGAGACTGATTCAAATAATCCCAGAAAACTTCCATGGTTGAAAAATAACTTTAACAGGGAATTTCCTAATCCAAGGCAATCCTTTTGATCAGTGCCTGAAATAAAAAAACTGGAAATAGGGAGCTTAACAATGTGCTTTGTTATAATAGTAGAAAACTCTGTGAATGGACAAGTGGCAAATATTTTCTTTTAAGGGGTTTGAAAAATAATGGAAAATGGGTTTAATAAATCTAATTGAGGAACATTCTTATCTATGAAATAATAGCAAGTATTTGCAGCTCTGGCTTAAATGTTGGCAATCTTGCCCTACAAACTTGTTTCAATTTAGTTTCTGAACATTTTGTTACCAGACTAAGCAATATCACCAGGAGGATTTTCTTGTTCTATTCTCCTTGGAGCTATATCTAAATTCTGAGCAGCTGACTATTTCTCTTGTTGATTGGTTGTTCAAATGGTTTGGTGTCTTACTTATTCTACAAGTATAGATCAATATACATGTTAATTGCTTCAATACCAGGCTTCAATAAATTCATGTTTGTGGTGGCTGTGAGCATGGCTAATGATTTTTGTTCCTTCCCAATTGAATTGGTGTTATTTATTATCTATGTGGTTTGAGATAAAGGATTTTTGGTCGTGCCGTTTAACTGCTACTTGATGTTCACGAACCCTTATTTTCAGTCGCCTTCCTGTTTATCCCACATAGAATTAGTTACAATAATTGCAATTGATTTTGTATACTATGTTGCTGTTGTCCTCCTTCTGTATTTTTTTCTTTGACTTTAGATAGCTCTTTCGTGAGTGTAAATGTTGATTTGTGAACTATTATTTTTCCTAGGGGTTACAGTATTCTGGGGGCCATTTTGGATGTTCGTTTGATATATGTCAGGACTTGTTTTTGTGTTGTGGTTGGCTGTGTATTTTGTTAGGGTTTGGATAACAAGGATCATATTATGACATTTTTCCTTGACAATGTCTATCCCAAAAATTTCATAATACAATTCCTGTCATCCAAACCCATCCAAGCATATTGATCTAAAGCCAGCATATGAATATGTAAGAAATCAAACCACTTGAACAAACAATCAACAAAAGAACCTATCAGCTGCTCAGAATTTAAACATAGCTCCAAATGAATAATAATTCGAATGACTAAATTGAATTTCAACTAAATTTCAACTAAATTGAAACAAGCTTGGAGAGCAAACCACTCTCCGTTTTATCTGGTTGGTTTTTTTCGCTTTTGTTTTTGAGGGAAGAGAGATTGGTTTTTGAGATTGGACTTATTGCATTCAATCAATCAGCAATTGATAATAAATGATATAAAGAAACATATGTGGATATTTGATCAGGGAAGAACAGAGTTAATATTTGAGGTGATTTGGGATTAAACTTTTATTTAATATGTTTATTATTGTTTTTCTGTTACCTGTGTTCTTATTAATATAATTTATAGATGACAGACTTACAATTTGTAAATAAGGTTAGTATAATACTTTAAAATTATTTTGGCCTGTTTTCTAAGGGATGGAAAAGTAACATTGCTGTATTATATTAATTAGCATTCGACGAGGGAGAATGTTATGTCTATACATGTTAGTCTTTTTAATAGGTTCTTTAGTACAGATGGGTAATAAATGACAAGAGTGTACTCTAATATCTCCATCCTACACCCCCCAATTACATTCTGCCCGTGCTTTACATTTCTTAATGTTTTTTATTCTCATCACATATCAAAATAGCACCTCTAAAATTTTATCTAACTGAATTTCCCCCTTCTGTTTATTTGCAGTTATGCCAGCTTTGTCATAAATAAAACATGGAGAACCAAACCACAGTGCCTTACTTTCTGCTGCTAGAATTCTCAAAAAATCATCATCTACAGCTTTTGCATTTCTTCTTCTTCTTTGTGCTATATCTGGCAACTGTAACCACAAATCTTCTCGTCATCTCTGCTGTTGCTTTTGACCATCGACTGCACAGCCCAATGTACTTCTTTTTAATGAATTTAGGTCTACAGGACCTGGGCATTGCTTCAGTTATTGTCCCCAAATCCATGATAAATTCTCTCTTGGACACTAGATATATCTCTTATTTTGGTTGTATTGCTCAAGTCTTTCTCTTTCTTTTTTTTGAAGCCTCGGAATTATGCCTCCTGACCGTTATGGCATATGATCGGTATGTTGCCATTTGCAATCCATTGTATTATGAGATGGTGATGAATTCAAAATACTGTACTGAAATAATAATTATAGTGTGGATTACGAGTTTCCTCTATGGAATGTTCCACACCACTGGCACCTTTTCAATTATTTTTTGTTCTAATGTGATCAACCAATTTTTCTGTGAAATTCCACACTTGATAAAACTATCCTGTTCTGGCTTAAATCTACTTGAGGTTGGAATTTTAGTGGTCAGTATCATTGCTGGACTAGGATGTTTTACTTTTATTGTTGTTTCTTATATAGTGATCTTCAAGACAGTGTTAACAATTCCTTCTGAAAAAGGAAGGCAAAAAGCTTTATCCACTTGTATTCCCCATCTTACAGTAGTGTCTATATTATTATTAACTGGATGCTTTGTCTATCTGAGACCATCCTCCAACACTCCATCTTACTTAGATTTTGGGTTGACTGTTCTATATGCCCTCGTCCCACCCCTGTTCAATCCAATAATCTATAGCATGAGAAATAAGAATATCAAATCTGTCCTTTCTAAACTGTGGAGATTGTGAGTTGATTTTCAGATTCTTTAGCTCAGAATGTTTCTTTTCTTTAGAAGTGCTTTGGCAGGTCCAGACATATGGCAGGGTGCATAAGCTGTGTAAACAGATACTGTTTCATACAATCTTTTGATAACCATGAGAAATAAAAAGCAAGAGATTAAATTAAGATGATGCTTAATTCTACCAGAACATCAAAAATGCTTTCAGAAGTCTAACAGCTTAATACAAAATGGAAGATATAAGGCATGTTCCCTGGTCCAAAATCTGAGAAAGGGAAGATAGATAGACCTACACCAAGGATAATACCTTATTGAAATGTTTTTGAGAAATAATGAGTTTCATCCAAACTTCTGATAACATATACAAAAAGCCATAACACTATTTTGTGATATCTCTGCCACCACTCTCACAATATTTTGGTAAATGTTTACAAAATGGAAGATTTACCATATATTTGGGGCCTCACTATAAGTATATTTGGGGGTACCATGTAATTATTGAATCTTAGGTAACATATAATTTACTTTGAGGAAGATGATGGGCTTTCTGCTAAAGGGATATGAAATATTCTCATACAATTATAGTGTTCTATTGTATTTTGCAGTCTTTTTGCAGTCTTGTTTTCTTGCTTCGTCTGTGTATACATTATACTTAACTGTTACAATTATGATTTTGCTCTGCTTTGCTGAATAAACTCAAGTTTTAAGGGCTTAAGGGGAACTCTTGCTTTATGAGAAAAGAAAATACGAAAGTGTAAATAGGACAGATAAAAGTATAAATATAATGATTAGAAAGATACTGAAATTTAGAAAAAGATGAATATGTAAACGAGTTTATTTCTGTATAGAGAAGTGATAATCTGGAATCATTCTGTTCTCAAAAAGATATTTTAATTGTAGGTTTTGTGAAAACCCAAATAAATTTTTTATATATAAAAAAGAATCTTCCTAGTT